>NW_006160006.1:2255559-2257423 GCF_000334495.1 Tupaia belangeri chinensis | reverse complement strand
CGGGGCTCCTTCCCCGCCCCGCCTGCTGCCCTCCCTTGGGCAGGGGGCTGCTCTCCCTGCGGGCACTGAGCTGGCCCAGGTAAGGGGCTCTGGGGACGGCAGGCAGCTGGCGGAGTGCCGCTGAGCCGCTGCAGGAGCGTGTGTCGGCGTGTGTGTCCGTGCGGAGGGGTCGGCGGGGCTGGGGCTGGGCGCACGCCTGGGGCGCTGGTCAGCTGGTCGTGTCCAAAAGTCTGGCCTGTGTCCACGCACTGTGTGGCTTTCCCTCCCTCCGTGTCTGTGTCCTGTGTGTCTCCTTCGCCCTGCTCCATCCTCGGGCACAAACCAGCTGACTCCTGGGACTCGGGGCCTTGGCATGGCCGTGAAGCAGGAAGGGGTGTGTGTGGGGGGTTGCAACAAGGGGCTGCCCCTGCCCCCACTCCCACGAGCCCCAGGGACATTTCAGGAGCCTGTCCTGAGAACCCTGGTCTAGTCCCGGGACAGCGACCTAACAAAGCAGACAGGGCAAGTGGGGGCAGGGTGCTGGTGGCATCTGTCCTGCTCCCTTGGGGTAGTCCCCATTTTTTTGGGGGATGATGGCGACAGCCCTCAGGGCTGGACAGTCAGGCTCCCACTCAAGTTCTTCCAGGCCCCAAGCCGCAGGAATCTCCCACAAGCTTCAGCTGCCGAGGAGGGAGGCCAGAGGACAAGATGGGGGACCACAGGAATACCCCAGGCCACCAGCGTCACCCCCGGAGCTCATCTGGGAGTGGAACTTGGGGCCTGAGATTCTAGGCCCGCTCAGACCCTACCGTCATCTCCCCTGGCACACGCAGGGCCAGGCTGCCCCCCAGGGGAGCTGAGGAGGAGGGGAGCTAGCACCTCTGCCATGTAAACAACCCCACCAGCCCGCCCAGCCAGGGAGCTGGCCCCTGGCGGGAGCAGGGGCCAGCAGAGCCTACGCCCACATGCCCACGCCCTGCCTGGTGCCTGACCTTTAGACCCCTCTCCCCAGACCCCTCCTCTTTTCCCAGCTGGTGAAAGTGTCCTGCCTCTGCTCTAAGCTCTTGGGAGGAAGACTTCGGGCCTCTGCGGCTCTCCTCTCCAGGGATAGGGTGTGACTTGGGGACTGGGCTGGAGCCATCCAGGAGATAACCCTTCCACGGGCTGGGGGCCGGTGAAGGCAGGGCCAGGAGGGGAGCCCCGGCTTCCACGGGGAGGCAGGGGAGTGGAGGGTGGGAGGTGGGTGCCCGAGGGAAGGGAAGCACCCGATGGGCGTGTGGGTTTCTGTGTGCGTCTGAATCTGTCTGTGTGTGTTTGAATCTGCCTGTTTGTGTCTGAGCTCTGGAACCACCCCCGCAGATGCTTCCCCGGGTGGAGGTGCCCTGCTTTCCCGTTTCCTCTCCTCCTCGCCCTCCCGGGAGCCACTCCCATGGGCTCCCCTCCAGCCTGGGAGTACTAGGAACACCCGGGATGGGACAGACCCCGAGAACCCAGGCTGGGAAGGGTGTGGGCTCTCCTCTGGTCCCATTGCCTCTCTGGACACTGCCAAGCCAAGGTCCCTAGACCAGGCAGACTAGAGCCCCTGCCTCCCCAAACTCCTCAGGCCAGGTGGGTCCCCTGGGCCTGAGAGTCTGGAAGGGGGCTTGTGGGGGGCTGTGAAGAGCAGCTCAGCCAGGTAAGGATGAGGTAGGGCAGGGCTGACACCGCCCGGCAGGGTGTGCCCATGGGCTCCAGCTGGAGAGGATCTGGGGCGAGCAGTCTAGCAGGCACGGGCCTGGCTGGCGGGGGGCAGAGGCCCATCACTGACCCGTGAGAACCCGGCCGCCCCCGCCAGCTCTGGCACTGCCCCCTCCCAGCCGGCGCGCCCCCGCACCCCGGGGGGCAC
>NW_006160006.1:2247125-2255422 GCF_000334495.1 Tupaia belangeri chinensis | reverse complement strand
AAGGTGGCCCGCGTGCCGGGGGGGAGCCTCTCTCGCAGGCGCCCGGGTGCCGCGGGGGGAGGGGGAACAAAGGGCTCATTCTCCCCGTGCGCAGCCGGTGGCATCGCCGGGGCGTTGGCGGAAGCCCCCGGGGCTCGGGAGGGGGCAGGCCCAGGCGGGGCCGCCGAGTCACGGGCTCCTGTTTCCCGCAGGGTGCTGGAGGAGGAGACCGGAGGAGCGGCTTCCCCACTCTCAGTTGCGCGTCTGGCGATGGCGATCGGAGGTCCTGCTGCGCTCCCCGCCGCGCTCTCCCTCCATTAGCCGCGCCGCGCGGTTCTGCGCCCTCGCTGGTGCCTCTCCTGCGTCCCAGGATCGGCCCCTCGGCCAGGCACGAGGCGATCGGAGGTCCTGCTGCGCTCCCCGCCGCGCTCTCCCTCCATTAGCCGCGCCGCGCGGTTCTGCGCCCTCGCTGGTGCCTCTCCTGCGTCCCAGGATCGGCCCCTCGGCCAGGCACGACCCCCTCCCCCGGCCCCTCGGCCTTTCCCCGACTCGGCCATCTCCGACCCGGGGCGCGCGTTCCCCCCGGCCCGGCTCCCTCTCTCCCTCGGGGGCACCCGCTCCCTCTCCCCCCCCCGGGGCCCCCCGCTCCCTAGCCCCGGCCCGGCTCTCCCCGCGGCGCAGCACGGAGTCTCGGCGTCCCATGGCGCAACCCACGGCCTCGGCCCAGAAGCTGGTGCGGCCGATCCGCGCCGTGTGCCGCATCCTGCAGATCCCGGAGTCCGACCCCTCCAACCTGCGGCCCTAGAGCGCCCCCGCCGCCCCGGGGGAAAGAGAGCGCGAGCGCGCTGAGCAGAGAGCGGGAGAACGCGTCCTCGCTCGCCGGGCGGGAGGCCCGGGAGCCGGCCCATGGGGATCGCGCACCCGGCGCCGGCCAGGACGACCGCCGCCGCCCGCGTCGCGCCCGGCCCGTGAAGCCCAGGTAAGCGCCGAGAGGGGGCGCCAGGGGTGCGCCTTCTGGGGACACTAGGAGCGCGGCGCGCGGAAGGGGGGGTGGGTTTCTAAGTCGAGTCCGCGACTCATGCAGGAAGTGAGTTCGCCGTGCTCCTCCCTGCTGGGCCGCACACACTGACACCTGAAAGTCAGAACTCCCGACCTGGCTGGAGCGGGTCAGCGCGGCGGCCCCAGGAGGCCTGAGCGCTCTCTGCCAGGGCTCCCTCACCTTCTTTCCCGGGCTCGTCGGGCTGGCCAAAGCGACTGCGCCAAGAGAGCGCTGCCGCTCCGGTGCCTGCCACCTGTCATTCTGGTCCCTTGCACGCACGTTCAATTTTCCCTCGCTTGCCTCTGGGGCCCAGCCGCTTACTCCGCCTCCTTCCCTCCCTCCGCCAGGCTGCAGTCACCAGCAGCGTGCGCCAGTGGCCCTGGCTGTGCCAGGGCTGGGGCAGCTTGACCCATCCCAGCCGAGACCTCTTAATCCCCCTCTCCTGCGCTGGCTTCTCCCCTGGGGGCCCTGGGCCGAGGTCCCAGCCTCCAGCAATTGTCCTGGGACTTTGCTTGATAAGCCAAGAAGGCGGGCGCTGGGAAGAGGCAGACCGTCTGCCCAGGTGTAGGGAGGTACTCCCACCACAGCCCTGACTGGGAGCGGTCCCCAGTGACTGTAGCCTGTAGGCCTGGTTGGCCCGAGCCCAGGGTGCCAGAAACACAGCCTGCAGAGTGGAAGGCCTTCTGACGCCATGCTCCACTTCACCTGAGGCCCAGAGGAGGGACCCAGGTTACCCAGCATCAGAGCGGCCAGCCTCTGCCTTCCCAGCCCTGCCTTCCGCTGCACTCACCCCTGGGGCACCTGCATGTCCTCCCCATGGCTTGTGACCCAGCCCCTGGCTCGGTGGTGTCCGTGGGGTCCATGTGGCTGGAACATCATTCTAGAAATAGCAGACACTGCCAAGGGGCTGTGGGCCAGGTGGGCTGTCGAGTCCCGGGGAACTGGGGGACAGGGGAGCTGCGCACACCAGCGCACCCCGCCCAGGCTGGGTCCTCCTGGCCGCACGGGGGTAGGCAGCACAGTGCCTGGCTGTGAGCTGCCACTTGCCTTACTGGTTTGAGCTGCCTGGTGCTGCCAGGGCGGTGCCCACTCTGTGCCAGGCAGTCGGGCTCCTGGGGTGTGCGCCCCAGGAGCTCACGCTTTGGTGTTGTCCTCCAGGGACTCTCCCTAGGAGAGCCCATGAGGGCGGGGGAGCGATGGAGAGTACGCCCAGCTTCCTGAAGAACACCTTGGCCTGGGAGAAGGCGGCGCCTGAGAATGGCATCGTGGGACAGGAGCCGGGTTCCCAGCCACGGGATGGCCTGCACCGCGGGGCACCTGCTCCCTTCTGGAGGGGCGTCCTGAACACCCCAGACTCCTGGCTTTCCCCTGGCTGCCCCCAGGCCCCCAAGGACACGCTCCCGCTGGTGCAGGGCGAGGGCCCCCTGAACGGGGAGAGGAAGGCCAGCTGGCTGGGTGGCAAAGAGGCCCTGCGCTGGAAGGGGGCGGCGCTCCCCCACCCGCTGGCGTTCTGTGGGCCCGCGTGCCTGCCTCACTATGGCCCCCTGACTCCTGAGCAGAGTGGCAGCCATCCCAAGAGTGACCCTGTGGCCTTCCGGCCCTCGCACTGCCCTTTCCTTCTGGAGACCAAGATCCTGGAGCGAGCTCCTTTCTGGGTGCCCGCCTGCTTGCCACCCTACCTCGTGTCCGGCCTGCCCCCAGAGCGTCCATGTGACTGGCCCCTGGCCCCACATCCCTGGGTGTTCTCCGGAGGCCAGCCCAAAGTGCCCTCCGCCTTCGGCTTAGGCAGCAAGGTGAGTACTGGGACAGAGAGGGCCCTGGTCCACTGCGTAGGTCCCCAGCAAGCCCTGCCAGCGAGCCCTTCATTCTAATAAAGGATAAGGCGGGAGGAGAGTCCGACAGCTCAGAGCTGTCCCAGGCCCCAGAGGCACCCCCAAGCAGCCCTTCCCCTGAGCACCTGCAGCTCACTGGACCACCCCTGCCCTTGGGCCACTGTAGCCATTGACTTCCCTGGGAGTATGTGGCCTTGTTCTGGGAGGGGACAGCTGGGCAGGAGAAGTGGGAGATGCAGGTGGCCCCATGGCCTGAGTCTAGGGCACCTCCCTCAAGGTGGCCCCCATGCCCAGGGATGAGATTGTACGTATTTAAAGAACAGGAACTGCAAACACCAGGTCATGGAGCACAGCACCCTGGGCTCATCCCGTGGGCAGGTGCTGGTTTGCACCTGGAGATGTCCCTGAGCGTGCTGGACACATGTGTGCCCATGACCCAGGGCTGGCTGGCCATGGGCAGGTCACGGAGCAGGGCCCTGCTGAGGGTACTCTCTCCCTCTCTTACCCACTCACAAAATAAATAAATGCATGAACTTAAAAAAAAATAGACCCAGTATGGTACAGGGGACTGCATCGTCCAGGTAGTCTCTGGATACGGTTGGCTGTGTCAGGTACTAACCCTTTAGTTGCCGGGTGGTGGGGGAGCTCGAGAAGCCTGGGGGTGGCCGAGGCAGAGGGGGAGGCCCTGGGGGGCCCAGAGGGGCCCCTGCGTTGAGCAGTGAGTTCTTCCCATTTCACACTCCTACTGTTTGTCAGTTCTGCCCGCCCTTCTGAGCACTGAGAATCCAAGTTGGCAGCAGCCTAACCCTCTCTCCTCTCTGTAGGGCTTTTACCACAAGGACCCGAACATTCTCAGGCTGGCCAAGGAGCCCCTGGTGGCTGCGGAACCCGGGCTATTGGGCTTGGCCCCTGGTGGGCATCTCCAGAGAGGCGGGGAGGCGGACCGCCCTCCACTCCACCCGAGGGACGCAGAGACAGCGGGAAGGCAGCAGAACTTGTGCCCACTCTTCCTGGGGCATCCGGACACTGCTCCCCATGCCCCCTGGCCCCCTTGTCCCCCAGGCCTGGTTCACACTCTTGGCGGTGTCTGGACTGTGCCAGGCAATGGGAGCCTTGGGTACCAGCTGGGGCCGCCAGCCACGCCAAGGTGCCCCTCTCCTGAGCCTCCTTCTCAGGGGGGCTGTTGCTCACCCTGCCCACCCACTAGAGACGGGGCGCTTGGCTCCTGCGGGGCATGCCGGGAGGGCCTGGACGGGGATGCCGGTGCATCTGGTGAAAACGGTGAGGAAGGGCACAAGGCCTCTGGCCCCGGGACCTGCCCACCCAGCAACCACACCAAGCTGAAGAAGACCTGGCTCACGCGACATTCTGAGCAGTTTGGGTGTCTGGGCGGCTGCCCTAGGGGTGAGGAGAGCCTAGCTGCCCGGGTCCGGAACCTCAAGAGGGCAGGCAGCCCTGAGGCCCAGGGAGCAGTGGGCAGCCCAGCCCCCAAGCGCCCAGCCGCCCCTTTCCCTGGCACTGTGGGGCAGGGGCATCAGGAGTGGCAGGAGCTCCTGGACGTGCCAATCGGGAGCAAGGCCGAGGCAGAGGGGCACGCGGCCCAGAGAGGTAAGGGCGAGGCGGTGCAGGGGCCCTGCTCGGGAGGGGTGCTGGGACTGGGGCTCTGCAGGGTGCAGGTCTGCAGGCCCTCTGAGTGGTTCGCACAGCTGTCGGATCTCCCACCTGCATCGTGACGGCTCTCTGGAAGTTTCTCCGCATCTTTAGGCCCGAGTCTTTGAGCAAGTGGCTTCTGTCTCTGTCTTCTCCTGAGCCACGGTGTGTCGGTGGCAGCATAATGACTAGGCCTGGAGCACAGGCTCTGCGGTCAGACTGCTGATTGGCAGCTGCGTCATTTCACCTCTCTGAGCTGCAGTTTCTTCGTCTATAAAATGGGCATAAAGACGCTCCCTACCTCGTGAAACTGCTGCAGGAGTTAAATGCGCTCGTTCACACCAGGGCTCTGATGGTCCTGGCACACGGTCGGCGCTCGGGACATGCTCCTGCTGTCATGGCGTGGGCCACAGCTCCCCGTTAAGGGACCACTGTTCTTGAAGAAGCTCTGGCCCTGCCTTAGGCCGGTGGGATCACGGGCACGTGGCTTGACTCTTGCCTGCATTAGGACTCCGGCTCGCACTCTGCCGCCCTCTGTCCTTCGTGTGAGCTTCTGCCGTGCTGGCCCAGTTCTTCGGGACCGCCTGTTTCTCAGCCTCCCGTGCTGCTGGGCTGGGGTCAGGACTGTCCTCGGGACCTTGTGCAGTTGCTCTTGCACCTGGCACGGGGCCATGTGCCCTCCAGGGCTCTGCCTGGCCGGGGATTCTCGGCCCCTTTACCTTCTGGGGTGACTCCACCTGTGTCCTGTGTGAGGCTCGGGCCTTCTCACAGTCCGGCACCCTCGTCCACACTGGATTGTCTCCTTGTGTGACCGTGAGCCAGCAGAGTCATGGAGCCCTCAGCAGAGCATCCACAGTCTACACTGGCTGGATCCTGCCCCCGTCCTGACGCCGCACCCGCAGCCCTGTCCTTGTCCGGCCAGTCCTGGTTGGGGATTCAGGCTCCTGCTCGGCCGTGTGAACCTTCTAGCCACCTAGCCCTCTTTGCTGGCTCTGTATGAGACCCAGGGGCTGGGCCGGCTGTGACAGGGGCTGGGGTTCACGTGAGTATGGGGATCCCTGACTCCTGACCAGGTGCGTTGTCTCCTCAGGACCCCAAGATGGCAGGAGCAGCCTCCAGGATACAGGGCTTCAGGACAGACCTCGCCCAGCCCTCCTGGCAGGCATTCCTCACTGCCAAAGCTGTGCTCAGGCTGTTGGAGAGGTGGGAGGGCCGGCCTGCTGCTCCCGGCCAGCACGGAGGTGAGGGTGAGCCCAGGGCCCAGGAGTGCCCCCAGCATCCTCCCAGGCTCCTCCTCACCATCCTCTGCCCTATCTCCAGATGGCCCCAGGGAGGTGAGCGGCAGCCAGAGGAGAACTTGGAGGCTGCCTCTGAAGAGGGAGGAGAGTCTGGCCCGGGGGCCGGGCTGGGCAGAGGCCTCGCCAAGCACCTGCTGAGCGGCCTGGGAGACCGTCTGTGCCGTCTGCTGCGCAGGGAGCGGGAGGCCCTGGCCTGGGCTCAGCGGGAAGGTGAGCAGGGCCTGGCCTCCTCCCCAGCACTGCCTGTTCCGAGGCTGCTGACCTGGCAGAGCCGTCCTCCTCCCAGCCCTTCCTCAGGGCTCTTCGTCAAGGCTGCGGTTTTTGGTGGTGCGGGGCTGCTGGGGAGGCTGGAACTCGGTCCAGCCCGAGAGCTTTGAGGCCTACTGGGAAGACAAGGCCAGGTGCCGAGCATGTTCGAGAACATGTGAGCAGGGCCGAGGAGAACTCAGAGATGGCGGTCAGGAAAGGCTTCCTGGGGTGGCAAGGCCCACAGCCTAGAAAGGTCGGGTTTGGGCTGATAGAGATCAGAGGGCCTTGGCTGGTCTGTGGGGTCCAGGCTCCAGGAGAGGGGGCTCTACAAACACACCGCTGGCCCGTCCCTGACCCTCCTGGGTGGGGCTCCCTCTTCCCCGAAAGGCCAGCCCCCTTCATACGCATCCCCTCAGCCTCTGGCCAGTTCCCTGTCAGCTCTGCCACTCCCAGCCTGATTCCCAGCACGCCAGCTCCTGTCCTCGCCTTCCCGGATCACCCAGGCTCATCTGTCCCCGGGGCCTAGGCCCTAGCTGCTCCCTGTCTGGAATGCCTGCTCCTCCCTTCCCACTTGCAGAATGAAAACTGACTCACCTTCGGGCCACGCGGGAATCTCCCGCCGCCCCGCCCCGCCCCGCTGTAGGAGCACCCGCCCATGGTGCCATCCTCGCTGGCCATTTATGGGCTGACTCCCCACTGGGACTGTGGGCTCTGGGAGGGCCAGGGCCAAGCCCCGACCAGCTCTGAGTCCCCTGTGCCCAGCAGGGACATGGCAAGTGTTATTGACTGTGCTCAGTGGCATCTTTTCCAACTTCCAACAATGGCAGAGTCTGAAAATAAAGCACCCCTTGGGGCCAGCAGGTGGCAGGGTGCTTGAGGCACTGGACTCCCACTTGGCCGACTGTGTTTCGAGTCCCGGACCTGGTGGCTTTGCGTTCTTATTCTGGCTCTCTCTCTCGGGTGAGCACATGTGCCCTATAGCAAATTGAAAAATAATAATAATCGGGGGCCAGCAGGTGGTATGTGGTTAAGGGTGCTGGACTCCTACATGGCTGACCAAGGTTTGAGTCCCAGGCCTGGCGGCTTGCTTTCTCACTTTTTCTCTTTCTCTCTCTTTCATTCTATAGCTCTCTGGTCAAATTAAAATAAATAAATAAAGGCATAAAAAAAGTTAAATAAAATAATTATTTAAAAAAATACAATTAAGTACAATTGTAAATTCTATTGTAAATACAATTAAATAAATATTTTTTAAAAAGCACCCCTTTAATAAGAGAAGGAATGACCGTTGAGGGCTCCTCTCCTACCACGGAGGCCTCTGGAGGAAATGCCACTGCGTGGGCCCACCCTGTCATTTCGGGAGCTCTGAGGGCTTGGATGGAGGCTTGGGTGGAAGACTGTGTCGGCAGTGGTGTGGACCGGTGTTCTCGGGCTGTGGGGACAGTCCTGGGCAGGGCTCGCGTGGGCAGGGCAGAACCGAGAACTCCTGGGCCCTGGGCGGTGTCTTCTGGACAGGATGGTTTCAGTGCAGGCTCTTGGTGGGCTGCTGAGTACGAGGTGGCAAACGTCAGGGCCCTCACTGTTGCTCCCTCTGCCTTCCCGTGGCGTCCTTGAGAGGGCCCGCCTTCGCCTCTGACTGGGTTCTCTCTGTGGTCGGCAGGCCAGGGGCCAGCTGTGGCGAAGGATGACCCAGGTGGTCCACGCTGCTGTAGCCGATGTCACCACGGACTCTTCAACACCCACTGGAGATGCCCGCGCTGCGACCGCCGGCTGTGCATGGCATGTGGCCGCATGGTGGGCGCTGGGAGGACCACGGAGAAAGCAGGTAGGAGAGGAGCTGGGCCGAGGCCAGGGTGGGAGGGAGCCCTCAGTGAGGCTGCTACCAGGTTTGTGGCCATCCTGGCTGCTTCTCCCCAGGAAGTGTCCCACCCCTGCCTGCCCCAGCATCAACCACCACTGCTCACTGCTCCGTAGAGCAGACCTTGCCCTCTCTAGATCGGAGGGCTCTGCCTGGGTCCTGCCTGCCCGTAAAAGAAGTTGAGTGCTGGGACCAGCAGTTGGTGTAATGGCTATATCACTGGACTCCCATGTAATTGAATGTGGTTCGAGTCCCGGACCCTGTGGCTTAAACTCACGCTGGGCGCGTGTGCACGCGTGCCCAAGATCCCGAGAGGAGAATGGAGGAGAAGGGACTGGCCATCTCCCTTGGGGGGTGATTTCTCGCTTTCTGTCTCTCTGTCTCTCTTTGTC
>NW_006160006.1:2246597-2246864 GCF_000334495.1 Tupaia belangeri chinensis | reverse complement strand
CAGCCGGGACTCTGCCCTGTTCTTTTCATGGCTCCTAGTGCTCCCTCCTGGAATAACTCAGCCACCAAGTTGCCCACGGTTCCAGGAGACTCTGCCACAGAGTTCCGCTTGGGGACATTCTCCTCTATGCGACCACCTTCTAGCCTTGCAGATCATCTCGGGGCACTAAAGCCTCTGAGCTCTGAGAGCCTTTGTCTGCATGCCCTCTGTCACCGAGCACCCCGGGGCTCCATCAGGCACGTGTGCTGGGACGTGCCCCGACCCTCG
>NW_006160006.1:2234464-2245590 GCF_000334495.1 Tupaia belangeri chinensis | reverse complement strand
ATGGAGGCTGGGGTGGAAGACTGTGTCGGCAGTGGTGTGGACCGGTGTTCTCGGGCTGTGGGGACAGTCCTGGGCAGGGCTCGCGTGGGCAGGGCAGAACCGAGAACTCCTGGGCCCTGGGCGGTGTCTTCTGGACAGGATGGTTTCAGTGCAGGCTCTTGGTGGGCTGCTGAGTACGAGGTGGCAAACGTCAGGGCCCTCACTGTTGCTCCCTCTGCCTTCCCGTGGCGTCCTTGAGAGGGCCCGCCTTCGCCTCTGACTGGGTTCTCTCTGTGGTCGGCAGGCCAGGGGCCAGCTGTGGCGAAGGATGACCCAGGTGGTCCACGCTGCTGTAGCCGATGTCACCACGGACTCTTCAACACCCACTGGAGATGCCCGCGCTGCGACCGCCGGCTGTGCATGGCATGTGGCCGCATGGTGGGCGCTGGGAGGACCACGGAGAAAGCAGGTAGGAGAGGAGCTGGGCCGAGGCCAGGGTGGGAGGGAGCCCTCAGTGAGGCTGCTACCAGGTTTGTGGCCATCCTGGCTGCTTCTCCCCAGGAAGTGTCCCACCCCTGCCTGCCCCAGCATCAACCACCACTGCTCACTGCTCCGTAGAGCAGACCTTGCCCTCTCTAGATCGGAGGGCTCTGCCTGGGTCCTGCCTGCCGTTAAAAGAAGTTGAGTGCTGGGACCAGCAGTTGGTGTAATGGCTATATCACTGGACTCCCATGTAATTGAATGTGGTTCGAGTCCCGGACCCTGTGGCTTAAACTCACGCTGGGCGCGTGTGCACGCGTGCCCAAGATCCCGAGAGGAGAATGGAGGAGAAGGGACTGGCCATCTCCCTTGGGGGGTGATTTCTCGCTTTCTGTCTCTCTGTCTCTCTTTGTCTTTCTGGAGAGTAAAAAAAAAAGAAGTCGAGTGCCCACTGCACGCCCCCCACTTTGCTCAGTTCGCATCTTTTAAAACTTATCATAGTGCTCTATATTGTAGTATAGTATCATTGTCTCCATTTCCCAGATTAGAAAAGCTCAGAGAGGTTTGGTGACTTGTCCAGGGTCACACAGAAAGTGCTGGCAGCCGGGACTCTGCCCTGTTCTTTTCATGGCTCCTAGTGCTCCCTCCTGGAATAACTCAGCCACCAAGTTGCCCACGGTTCCAGGAGACTCTGCCACAGAGTTCCGCTTGGGGACATTCTCCTCTATGCGACCACCTTGGAGCCTTGCAGATCATCTCGGGGCACTAAAGCCTCTGAGCTCTGAGAGCCTTTGTCTGCATGCCCTCTGTCACCGAGCACCCCGGGGCTCCATCAGGCACGTGTGCTGGGACGTGCCCCGCCCCTCGGCTGAGGCTCCACGTCTGCCCGTCTTCCCTGGCCACAGCCTGTGGTTGTCTTGAGTTGGGGACCTGCAGCGTCTCCCTTCTTACTCCACAGGCTCACAGGAGCAGTCTGGGGCGTGTGCCCAGGAGGCTGGCCACACTACCTGTTCCCTGATGCTGACCCAGTTTGTCTCGAGCCAAGGTGAGCCATCCTGGGGGGGTGTATGTGCAAGGTGGGTCCTGAGGGAGCCCAGCTTCCCGTGTGGGTGTCCTCACCCAAAGCCCTGGCTCTGGGTGGTGAGGTCAGATGGATGGGGTGCCTGTGGGTCCATACCCGCACCCAGCTCCCCCCTCTCCTCCCCTTCTCTCCCCTCCTCTCCTCTCCATTCCCAGTTCTGGCAGAGCTGGGCACTGCCATGCACCAGGTCTGGGTCAAGTTTGACATCCGCGGGCACTGCCCCTGCCAAGCCGATGCCCGGGTGTGGGCCCCCGGGGATGGGGGCAAGCAGGTAAGAACCAGGGCATGGCGCAGGGGACAGGGCCAGTATGTCTTCAATGACTGACTTTTGCGGGGGGCTGGCCCTTTCTGTTTGATGGGGAGGAAGAGGGACATGGGAGCCGGTAAAATCAGGCTACTTCCCACCTGCCCCGGGGATGAGGGTCCGGTGGGGCACGCTAGCATCTGGCTGTCCCCCCTGCCCACCAGGAGTCCTCACTCCTTGCCTGCCCGAGTCCTGTCCCTGTGCGTGTGCTCCAGCCTGGCCCTTGTCCACGCCTCCTTTGGGAGGGGCGCTGTCCACATGCCCACCTAGCTTGGGGCAGGTGCTCTATCTGCAGATTTCTGTAGAGTTCGCGTTGGGATTTATTGTAAGTTTCTTTATTCATTCTGTGAATGAGAGACAGAGACAGACAGAGATACAGCTCCCCGACAGTCTTACCATCTCGATCCACCCCAGCCTCAGCCAGCCCGGATCATGCGTGCGTGCGTGCCTGGCAGACTCAGGGTGGTCTGCAGACCCAAGGCAGCAGCCACCCCGGTGGGTCTGGCTGGCCGCTCACTGTCCGACGGCTGCCTCCCTGACTGCCCCACGTTTTTATCATGAGCCACCCATTCGAGAAACAGGAGAGGACTTCCCACAGTTCACGGAAAGATGGAGTTGAAGTATAAGTTCATTTCGTTGCGAAAAGTTTAAATCCTTGCGTACTTTTTTCATGCTATGCCATGTCCGTGACCTTTCTGAAGACCCTGCGTAGTGGGCGGAGTGCACCGTGCGTGCCAGGCTCTGCTAGAAACCGGAAAGTGTGGGAAGCAGACGGCTGGGAGGGCAACGCCGCCCTGACGTCTCATGCCATGGGCGTGTTGATGGGTTCTCTTCCCGTCATTTGTCCATCTGGGCACCCTTAGACCCAGGACATGTAAAGGCCCTTGAGTACCTTTTCCCTGCCCACTGGCACCTCCGGGAACGTTCCGCCCCATGCCAGGCTGTGGGACTGCAGGGGTGCGCTGCTGCTTCTCGTGGGTGGAGCTGCGAGTCCGGTCTGCCATTTCCTCAGTCTCTGGTTGGACTGGGGGGTGGTGGGTGGGTTTCACAGAAGGAGCCGACAGAGAAAGCCCCCGCAGCCCCACCACCTTCCTGTAATGGGGACACCGACAGGACCAAGGACATCAAAGAGGGTGAGCGGCCCCTCCCGGCCCGGACTGCGCAGGGAGGCTGGGCCAGGGTTTGGGCAGGAGGGACGGCGCAGACCGCTCCGGGGGTGACTCAGAACTTCTGCAGCGAGCCCTGCCCCAGCCTTCTCACCGGCCAGACTCCCACATGGGCCCTGGCTCCCCAGTTCTGGGGCTGCCTTCGGGGGAGGCGCCGGGTGGTAGGAGGCCCCCAGCAGAGCTGAGATGGGGGTGCTGGTGAGGAGCCGGCTCGGCCAGGCCCTGAAGGACCAGCATGGTGGGCAGTGAGCCTCCGGAGAAAGGCGAGAGGTACACAGGAAGCTTCTCCCCACTGTCCTCCCTGACAGAGAGCCCAGACTCTGCCGAGGCTCCCGCAGAGGACCGTGCCAGCCGAGGGCCCCTGCCGTGTCCCTCTCTCTGCGAACTGCTGGCCTCGACTGCTGTCAAGCTCTGCCTGGGGCATGAGCGGATACACATGGCCTTTGCCCCCGTCACTCCGGCCCTGCCCAGCGTGAGCAAGGGCGCCCAGGGAAGGCTGGGAGCCGTGGAGCCTGGGCCTCCCCGGGCAGTGGGTGCTGAGCCCTCCTGCCACCACCCCTCCCCACAGGACGACCGCATCACCAACATCCTGGACAGCATCATTGCCCAGGTGGTGGAGCGGAAGATCCAGGAGAAGGCCCTGGGGCCGGGGCTGCGCGCGGGGCCCGGCCTGCGCAAGGGCCTGGGCCTGCCCCTCTCGCCAGTGCAGCCCCGGCTGCCTCTTCCGGGGTCCTTGCTGTGGCTACAGGAGCCCAGGCCTCGGTGCGGCTTACACCTCTTCCAGGAGCACTGGAGGCAGGGCCAGGTGAGGCTTCCTCCTCTCCTCGCCTCTCCCTGCCTCTCCCACTCTCCCTGCCTCTCCCCGCCGCCTTTCCCACCTAGCTCTTGCCCAGCGGCTGGGGTAGCCCTGGCCCCTGCACGGTCACGCTGACCCCAGTGCGCCCAGCGGGCTGCAGCCACTCCCCTCCTGTTCCCCACTGCAGCCCGTGTTGGTGTCAGGGATTCAGAAGACATTGCGAGGCGACCTCTGGGGGCCGGAAGCTCTTGGGACACTCAGAGGCCGGGTGCAGATGCTGCCCTCCCTCGGAGCCCCGCAGTCCGCCAGCCTGGGCAGCACAGCATTCTGGGAAGGCTTCTCCCGGCCAGAGAGTAAGTACCTGGCTGGGACTAGAGGGGTTGGCCGTCTCTGTCCTGAGGACCAGAGGTCCCCAGGGCGGCTGGAAGCAAGGCCCAGGGCAGAAGCTAGGCTCAGGTGCCGCCCCCCAGGAGGGGCCTCTGGACTCCTGCCTGGGCCGGTCGCCACCAGCTCCTGCCTGGGCCGGTCGCCATGCGCTCTCTCCCCTAGCTCGGCCGAAGTCCGATGAGGGCTCAGTCCTGCTGCTGCACCGAGCACTGGGAGAAGAGGACGCCAGCAGGTGTGTCCTGGCCCCAGGGCCGGCCCTGCCTCCCCGCCGCCCCTGCCTGGTCCATCACACCCTCTGCTCCACCCTGTGACCTCGAGGGGCACTGGCGGGGTCTCTGGTGCCCAGCTGGCCTGCTGGGCTGACTCCAGCCCCCTCCCCCCAGGGTGGAGAACCTGGAGGCCAGCCTGCCGCTCCCTGAGTACTGCACCCTCGGTGGGAAGCTCAACCTGGCTTCCTACCTGCCGCCAGGCCCTGCCCTGCGCCCCCTGGGGCCCCAGCTCCAGGCTGCCCATGGTGAGTGCCCTCCATCTGCAGTGCCCTCCCAGGCCTGCGGGCACGTGCTGTGTGCGCCATGGTCCCAAGGTCTGAAGCGTTTCTCTGTTCCATTTCCACTGTCTTTTCTCCACCTCCGCGCAGGGGTAAGCCCACACCGGGGCCACCTGGGGACCAAGAACCTGTGCGTGGAGGTGACTGACCTGGTCAGTGTCCTGGTGCACGCTGAGGCACCGCTACCCGCCTGGCACCGTGCACAGAAAGGTGGGTCCTCAGCCCAAGACAGGAGTGGTGCCAGGCTGCAGGCGTCTGTCTCCGCTGCCCTGAGCCATCTTTCTCTCCCAGACTTCCTCTCGGGGCTGGACGGCGAGGGGCTCTGGTCTCCAGGCAGCCAGGTCGATGCGGTGTGGCACGTGTTCCGGGCACAGGACGCCCAGCGCCTCCGCCGCTTCATCCAGATGGTGAGAGGGAGCAGGAGCCGCCCCCTCCCCAGTGCCCTTCCCTGTCCCTAACCCCAGGGCCCATGGCTTGTGAGGTGAGTCAGACAGAGCCGCCCCACCAGGACAGGTGCAGAGAAGGCAGGACCCCGAGTTCTGGGTGGGGCTCAGAGACAGAGCAGCATGTCATGGAGGAGGATCTGGGCCAGCCCTGTAGCCTAGTTGTTAAGGGAGCTGGATCCCACATGGCCCACTGCAGTTCGAATCCCAGCCCCAGCAGTTTGGAAAACTCGCCTGGCATGTGTGCCCCAAGTCCTGGCTGGATGGAGGAATGGAGACGAGATAGCGGCATGACCACGCCCCACTTTGGGGTGCTTTCCCTTTCCCTCTCTCAAACCAAGACTTGGGCAGAGCCGGGATCTGGGCTTCTGTCTGTTCTGACCCCAGGTCACTACTCTGGGCTCCTCCTGCCGGCAGGCAGCCTCCCTTCCTGGGCTCGGGGAGGGGGCGTGAAGGAGGGGTGCACCTGAGGAGAGGGCCTTCCTGGGTGGGGGGACTCTTGGTGGTGCTAATAGAACCACCTGGGGGAGGCAGGTAGAGGGAGAGCTGGCCAGGAGAGGGGCAGGGGAAGGAGGTGGTGGGGTTGCAGGGGTGTGCAGCTCCAGGGGCACAGGGGAGGGAAGCCAGGGTCAAGGTCAGGACAGTGCAGTGGTCCACCTGCGTGCTGCTTGTCCTGGGAAAGGCTTCCCGCAGGGTCCCCTCGCCAAGGCACACACACAGATGAGCCGATGCCGGCACGGTGTCCCCACCAGCCTCCTGCACACAGGCATGCGTGCTGCAGAGGGGCCAGACGGAACACACCCTCATACCCAGTGGGCTCTCCTGGGCTGGGAGTGGCCGGCGTGGGCCTTCCCCCAGGGTCCAGCCCAGAGATCTTAGGTAGGGGGAGGTGGTCTGGGAAGCTCTGTGCCAGCCCCAGATGGACGAGCCTCTCCAGAGACGAAGGGATCCCAGGCTGACCGGGGCCCCCGCTGGGTCGTTTGCTTTGCCAGCCACCTCTGGCCCACACCCAGTTTGGGAGCCCTAAGCCCAGGGCCGATGGGAGGTCCTGGTGGAAGGGGTGATTTAGCAGGGGCCAGTTGGAACACAGTGGCGGTGCACACCCCTGCAGGGGCTCCTGGCATGCCTCCTCCAGCCTCTATGAGTCCCTGCCTGTCCAGCTCCTGCTCTCTCTGGGCTGGCCTTAGGCTGGTCAGGCAGGCCCATCCCCATACCCGTCTAAGCGCCCATGTGGCCTCACTTGTCCTGGACCTTGAGGAATCTGATGAATCTTTGATCTCCCCTGGGACGCACAGCTACTCACCCACCCACAGCTTAGCACGTACTTCAGGCCATCCCGAGACTCCATGTTAAGAACTCCTAGTGTAGACAGCTTATGGATTGGGGTTATGCAGGACCTCTTCCTGGGTTTTGGAGAAAGGGGTCCCACTGGGACAGGGAGCAGAGGGGCCAGGGCCCCCGAGGTTATTACAGGCACAGCCCCAGGAAAAGCAGGGATTTCCACCCCCAGCTTCAGAGGCCTAATCCTTTCCTCTAAGCGCCTTCCAGCGTGTCCCTTCAGCCGACCTGAGCTGCCCAGCCCCACCACCCAGCCCTTCCCTCCTGCCCCTACGTCCTCCCCTGCCTGCCCTTGCAGACCTGACTGCTGAGCTCCTTCCTGCTCCTCTGCCCTCTGGGAAGCCCCTGGGCCCACCCCCGCTCCCCAGCCCCTCGCTCACCTCCACTTCTCTTCTTTGAGGTGTGCCCGGCAGGGGCAGGCAGCCTGGAGCCTGGTGCCCCTGGAAGCTGCTACCTGGACGCAGGGCTGCGGCGGCGCCTGCGGGAGGAGTGGGGTGTGAGCTGCTGGACCTTGCTACAGGCCCCCGGAGAGGCCGTGCTGGTGCCGGCAGGGGCTCCCCACCAGGTGCTTCCTGGCGGGCGGGGTCCGTGGGGAGAGGGAGCCAGGCCCCATGAAGGGAAGACGAGAGGCTGAGTGGCCGTGAGGCCCTCGCACCCGTGGGGGCCTGCCCCAGAGGTCTGGGTCTGACCACGCAGAGGGCCTTTGCTCTTCCCTGGCATCCCTCTGGGCTGGGTTTGGCCACAGCCTTTGGGGTGCCTGGTGCTGTATGCAGGGCCCCTGCCCTCTGAGGGCTGGCTTGGGGGTCACTAGAGAAAGTAACTCTCGGGGATCAGAGGTCAGAGAGCAATGCCCGACCTGGGCCTCCACTCACACTCCTGCACGTCGTCCCCACCCAGGTGCAGGGCCTAGTGAGCACGGCCAGTGTCACTCAGTACTTCCTGTCCCCCGAGACCTCTGCCCTCTCTGCTCAGCTCTGCCACCAGGGGCCCAGCCTGTCCTTTGACCACCATCTGCTTTATGCCCAGGTGAGTGACACCCACCAGTGGGGCCCCTTGGCGCGGCTGCAGTGGCCACAGCTGGGCGTTCTGTGGGCAGGCTGTGGCCTGTGCAGAGGGTGTTCTTGAGCAGGCTGGGGCAGGGGTATGCCTGACACGCCCTGTCCTCTCTCTCCTAGATGGACGGGGCTGTGTTCCAAGCAGTGAAGGTGGCTGTGGGCACATTACAGGAGGCTAACTGAGGGGACCCAGGTGTCTGGGGAGGAGGGAGGCAAGGCACCAGGTGTACAGCCGAGGTGCAGCTTCAGCGGGGGTGGCTGCTGGGGGACTTGGGGACCTTGGGTCATCCCCACAAGCACCACTCTGGGCTCTAGCAGGACATCCTGTTGCTCATCCTTGCCCTGGGCCCTAAAGCCAACAACCGCAGTGCCACCAAAGCTCACACCTGCCCTATGCAGGCTGGCACCTGCTCCACCCCTGCAGCCCTCTCCATGGTCCCAGGCCCACAGTGGGTGACGACTCCCTCCCAACCCAGGGGACAAACAGCTCTTCCTTGGGGGACCTTGGGAAGCATTCTGGCTTAAGCGACACTTCTTTCTGCTGCCTCATTCCTACTGTCCCTCCTGTGTCCCAAGTTCTGCTTACACCACCCGCAGCCTCCCTGGGCCCCCGCAAGCCCGTTACAAGGCAGCATGCTGGACAAGGGGTCACTGATGTTTGGCCCTCTGGACAAAAGAGCCTGACACGTGCGAGAGATGCCTCCGGAGCTGCTGGACCTGGCCGGAGGGGACGGCACAGCCACGTCTCAGTCCTGCTCGCTGTCGTGGTGCCCATTAAAGTCTGTTGTTTTGTGAGCATCAGTGTGGTCGGTACTGCTCCTGCAGGCCACGTGGTCCAGGGAGGAGAGCTGGAAGTCTGCTCTGGAGCAGAGGCAAATGGGGTGGGGCAGTGGGGACCGGGCCTGGTGACAGGGACCTCAAATACCACTGCCTGCTCTCTGGGGCCTGGGTCGCTGTTCCCCTGAAGATGCAGGCCAGGCAGAACCCTGAGGCACAGCGGCGGGGTGGCTTCCCAAATAGCATCAGCCTGCAGATTCTGGAGCCCCACCCATCGCAGCAGACTCCAGGCCACCTCACCTGTCCCGTCTGCCCTGACCTGGAACTCCAGCAGTGCCCTGGCCCAGCCCAGCCGCCCTGGGGCATGGGCTTCACTGCCTGGGACAGCTGGCCCTTCCCCTCCTGCCCCAGCTCACGCCCATCTGAACAGCTCTGCCCTCTGCCCCTTCCCTGTGTGTCTCAGCCTCACAGACTATCCCATCCATCTGTTGTTCCTGCCGTGGTTTGGGGAGTGTTTTTTATTAAATAAATTTTTTTATTATAAATGTAATATTCTTTCAGAACATTTGGAAAGTCACCTGCAAGCCCACCTCTCCTCGCCCCTAGCCCAGTGCTGTAAGCACCGGGGCGCGTTCCCTTCCACAGACCTCTGGCACCAATTTGAACGGCGTGCTTCAGCTGTGGCTCTTTTGTTTACCGCTGTGCTGTCACTGTCTTCCAAGTTGCTCCTGGTCCTAATTTTAAATGGTGGCTTATATGTCACCAAGTGGCCTTGCCACAATTTACACAACCATCCTTCATTTAAAGAAAAAAAAAAGTTGACTGAAGAGCTCAGTTGCTTTTACTTTGCCACGGGATTAAAAGAAAGAGAGAAGGTCTAGCCTGGTGACAGTCAAGAGTGGACTGAGCTGTGTGCTGGAAGCCACATGGCTGACCACGGGTTCGGGTCCTTGGGTCGGCCTGAAAACACAACAGGTGTGGGCCCAAGACCCTGATGAACTGGAGGGCTGGGGGGCAGATCACAGGCAAACAACAAAAAAAATTAAAAAGTAGAGAACGCCTCCTTACTGTGCTATTTTCATCCAACGTCTCATTTAACCACTTTCAATTAAGTGATTTCATTTAATAATCCCTTATTGCTATTTTCAAGTAGATATGATTTATTTTCTTTTAAAAAATAATGACTTACTTAATTTTTTGTTATTAGTATTTTTAGTTTGACCATCGGAGACAGAGAGAGGGGGAAAGGGAAAGTGAGAAAGCAGCTGCCAGGTCCAGGACTTGAACCGCAGTTGTCCATGTGGAGGTCTAGCGCCTTAACCACCACGCCACCTGCTGGCCCTGATATAATTTACTTTCATTTTACAGAAGAAGAAACAGGCAGATTGGGGTTAAGTAAGCCATCAAGGTCACATGGCAATTTTAGTGACAGAATAGGGATTTGAAACACGTTTTCTGACTCAAGCCACTGCGTTCACATGGTACTTTTGGCTCTTAAAGGAGTTTAAAGATGGGCTTGCCCTCTCTGTCCTCCTGCCTGCAAGGAGTACACTTAGAGCTGACCGCATTCCAAGTAGCACCGAATGACCCATTCCTACCTACACTGCTGCTTCGAGCCGTGTCCCGGCGCCACCCCAGAACCCAGGGGAGATGAGGCTCTGACCTTCATCCATTAGGGCAGGAAGGCTTAGTCCTCAGACCTCTCTCTTCCTGAGACTTGTCTCACCGTTCCCCTTCCATGATGGGCCCAGCACCCCGAGGGCTTGGCAGACTGACTGAAACAGCAGGTGGACCAATGTTCATGGGTTTAAGGGCTCGACCTGGGAATGAAGCCAGTCTAGGCAGGACTGACCCTCAGGCTCAGCTTGGGCCAGTTGGTGGCACCTTCTCTATAGAGGCCCTTGGGCCTGGCTTCTGCCAGGACCAGCAGCTCAGCGCCCATTCCCCCACCTCCAGCCCGTCCCCGGTGCAGACATGGCAGACACACACCTGCAGAGTTGGACGTGGGCGCGGGCGTGCACGGCCAGTGCTTGCTTTTCTTTTTCCTTAGGGTATTCTTGGACATTTTATTTTGAAACAAAGCTAACATCTGAGTCAGAAAGATAGCACAGAATTCCAGCGACCCTTCACGAGCCTTCCTCATTGTGAACATCTTACATAAATAGTGACTTTATTAAAACTAAGAAATTAGCATAGAGGCCCTGTAGCCTAGCAGTTGAGAAAGTCAGATCCCACATGGCTCCCAGTTTGAATCCCAGCCCTAGTGGCTTGAAAAACCTGCTGGGTACGTGCACGCATGCCCCAAATCCTAACAGAATAGAGTTGGGGCGGGGATTGCAGTGTGACCATGCCCCACTGGGGGCGCTTCTCCTCTCCCCTTCTGTCTCTCTGGCTAGCACATAAGCCCTCTGGCAAAAAAAAAAAAAGAGAGAGAGAGAGAGAGCAAGAGAAGAGAAAAAGGGCCAGCCTGTGAACCAGGTAGCGGGACCCCACTGGCCGACTGCATGGTTCGAGTCCAGGACCCAGTGGCCAGAATCTGAAAGAGAGATATGAAGAAGGGACCGGGTGGTGCAGCCAGTTCCCACAGCGAGCTTTCCCTTCTCTCTCAGCGAAGCAACCAGCAACCAGCTGCAGTACAATTTCCTGTTTCCCTCTAAGGGCCTTTTTCTGTGAGGCTCCAACGGTGCCTGCTCTCACAGCTGCCCTGGAGGTTAGGTGGGGCCCTGCGGGGCCTCAGGGAGCTAGTGGCAGACCAGCCTGTGGCTTGGGTTCT
>NW_006160006.1:2234080-2234424 GCF_000334495.1 Tupaia belangeri chinensis | reverse complement strand
GGCGGGCGCTCCTCCGGGTTCAGAGTCTGCCTATCCGGGTCTTCCTGTACACTTGCTCACATGCACGCTCACAAACACACGCCCCCGCCCCGAAATGGCTGCTTCCGCTGCACTACTGGGATGCTGGGAGTGTGTGCCCAGAGGGCCACTCACCAGCCAGGGAGATGCAGGGCAGACCTGACCGCGACCTGGAGACCAGGAGAGGTTCCATCCCCGCCTCCTCCCCTCTGCCTCAGCCTCCCCAGGGACCTAGTGGGCCCGTTTTCTTTCCCAAGGCCTGGAGAAGGTGGACCTCCTGTCTCCCTCAGCACTCAGGGCCAGGCGCGCCCTCCTCCAGGCTTTCT
>NW_006160006.1:2232680-2234015 GCF_000334495.1 Tupaia belangeri chinensis | reverse complement strand
GCTGCTCACCGTGGAGGAGCGCTTGGGGGTAGGGGGTGGGGGCGGAGCCCCAGGTGCCTTGCGGCAGGCATTGGCTCTTCCTGGCAGTTAGACTGCCTGGGTGTTTATCTTAGGCTGCCTCTGAAGCTCTCCCGGCCTTGCCTAGACATGACCTCACCCTCTCAAATCATCCCTGGTAGGCAGAAAGGAGTCTGGGACTAACACTGTCCCCTCTTCACAGATGGGAACATTGAGGGCTAAGCCCACGCGAATGAGCTGCCCTGCCGTCCTGGTCCTGACTCTGCAGAGACATTAGTGCAGGGTGGGAAGAGCACTTCGGTAGGGCTGGGGCCGGCAGCGTTCAGCAAATGCCCTGCAAACTTGGGGGTCCACTAGGTGAGAGGGTCTGAGATGGAGTCTGGGTCTAGGGCAGCCCTGCCCGCACGCCTGAGTGTGAGCCTTGTGTGGGGGTGCCCCACCAGAGTCCACCTGCCCAGTGACAGTGCCCACTGATGGACAGTCCACCCAGCTCCACCGCACACCCTGCCCTCCCAGCCTGTGAAAGGAGAATTAGGGCCCTGCTCCATGCAGTAGGACACCGAGGCTGGCCGCATACCCAGGGGGCAGTCAACCAGCCTGCAGAGGCGGGGCACCTCGTTCCTGGTCCAGAGCTCTGCTCACACCCCAAGGCACTGTCCCCTGAAAGTGAGATGTACAGAACCGGCAGGAGGGAAGTCTGAGGCGAGGCCTCCTGGGGCGAGGGGCCAGACAGCCTGCCTGGCAGATTGCTGGCACTGGCCCTGCCCGCCTGATCTAAGAGGAGGTTCAAGGAAGCCCCGAGGAGAGGTCAGGCTGGGAGAAAAGCGGGAGCTGCCAAAACAGCCCACACCCTGCCCCCAAGCAGGTCCTGCGCAGGTGGGGGGGTGCCTGACACCCAGCGCCACTGGGGGCCTCTGTCCTCCCGGGGTTCGGTGGGCAGCAAGAGGGCCTTGAGCCTGTGTGGGCTATGCAGCGGGCAGGGGTCGCTGATGAGGCCTGCGCTCTGATCCCTGGCCCCCTCTCAGCTGAATCCCCCCTGGATCCGAATCTCCTACAAGACGGAGGTTTACGGATCCCCGCGCCCTGCCACGTGACATTCGGTGCATTCAGTGAAGTAAGAAGAAAGTTATTTGGGAAGTGACCAGCCCGGACAATACCTAGTATGTCTATGACAAAGGCTGGACAGTGGGTCCAAACGGCGGTCCCAGGCTTCCACGATGTCATCGGGCGTGTGACGTCACCGTCGCTGTCTGAGTTGCCAAGCGCCCCGCAGGCAGGGTGACGTCACCGCCGGAACCGGTGCGGACAAGTGCGCGG
>NW_006160006.1:2225385-2232237 GCF_000334495.1 Tupaia belangeri chinensis | reverse complement strand
CTGGCCGCGCCGCCCGCGAGCCTGCGCGCCCCAGTTTTGCAAAGCACTCACACGCGTCGGAGCCCCGCGACTGCCCGGTATGCAGAGGAGACTGGGGCCCAGGGGCCCGGTTGCCTCTTCCACCTGACCTCAGCCCCATGCGGAGGGGCTGTCTAGTCCTTGCCACACAGCCCAGCTCGGTGCCCGGCGCGCAGTGGGCGCCCCTGAACCTGCCCGGACCTTCAGAGACCTGGGCCCCATGGATAGCTGGGTGCCACCGGGCTTACCCTCCAGGCCCCTGCTGCGGTCAGCGCTTGTTGGTGTTGGTCCCTGTGCTAGCTGATGCAATGATGTCCAGGGTGTGGGGGGACTGTGTGTGTGGGGGGGTCTGTTCCAAAGACCAGGCCCCACGTGAGGATGGCCAGACAGGTACACAGCCACTCGTGCAGACACAGTTGGACACATGGCACCCCCTGCTCTGAGATCGGTCTCCAGCCCTGGGAGCCGCCCTCAGGAGCCGCAGCCCCTTAGTGAAAGGGACATCTCTGGGTCTGTACAGGTTGGAGTTGCAGAGGGGAGACCTGCAGCCCCCAGCCAGGTGGCCTTCCTGAGAGCTGGGCAGCTGGGCCCACCACCAGGAGGGGCCCCTCAGCCTCTGGAGCATGCAGTGCCCAGACCAGTGAGTGGGGTGAGGGTCCTCTCTGTCCCCTCAGGATGAGGTGCTGCTGATCCAGGAGGCCAAGAGGGAGTGCCGGGGGTCATGGTACCTGCCGGCAGGGCGAATGGAGCCCGGGGAGACCATCTTGGAGGCGCTGCAGCGGGAGGTGGAGGAGGAGGCTGGGCTGCGCTGCGAGCCCCTGACGCTGCTGTCCCTGGAGGAGCGGGGCCCCTCCTGGGTCCGCTTTGCATTCCTCGCTCGCCCCACAGGTACAGCCCACGTATGACAGGGCCAGCATGGTCTCATTCACACCAGTGTGGCCCTTGGGAGAGATGAGCCCCCTGAATCCACAGCCACCTGAGCTGGTGCCAGCCCAGCATCGGCAGATTCCAGCGAGGTTCGCAGCCTCGCCCTGGGTCGGCCGAGGGTGCCTGGGTGTCATTTACTGGGCCTGCTCTCAGCACATACCCTCCCCAGCCCTGTCATCCATGTCCCCTAGGTGGAATTCTTAAGACTTCCAAGGAGGCGGATGCTGAGTCCCTGCAGGCTGCCTGGTACCCTCGGACCTCCCTGCCTGCTCCGTTGCGGGCCCACGACATCCTCCACCTGGTGGAGCTAGCCGCCCAGTACCGCCAGCATGCCAGGCACCCGTGTGTCCTGCCGCAGGAGCTCCCCTGCAGTCTGGTCTGCCAGCGGCTCGTGGCCACCTTCACCAGCGTGCAGTCGGTGTGGGTGCTGGTGGGCGCAGTGGGACTGCCTCACTTGCCTGTCACCGCCTGTGGCTTCAGCCCCATGGAGCAGAGGGGCGGCATGAAGGTGGCTGTCCTGAGGCTACTGCAGGAGTGTTTGGCCCTGCACCATTTGGCGGTGGAGACTGAGGGCTTACTTGGACTGCAGCACCTGGGCAGAGACCGCGCAGATGGCATCTGCCTGAACGTGCTGGTGACGGTGGCTTTCCGGGACGCAGGTGTCCACAGTGAGCCCCCGAAGATTCGGGGCGAGAACTTCTATTGGTGGAAGGTGGTAGAGGAAGACCTCCAACGCCAGCTCCTGCAGAGGCTCCAGGAGTCCTCTGTCGTCCCCGTGAACAGATAGGAAGGGCCAGTTGTGGCTGCAGCCGCACCGTGCTCCCTCCACCCAGAGGCGGGGGCGGCAGTTGGGGAGCAGCACGGTCCTCCTGGCTCTCGCTCTTGGTAGCGCAGGCCTGCCCGTTGTACCAAGAAGGGCAGCGCCCTTCACCAAGCCAGGGGTCTGGAGCGTGCAGCCGCGACCACCCTGAGGCACACCAGTGCGTCCCCACGGGGGTGTGGGAGCTGTCTGAGCCCCAGATGACTTCTGTGCACCATTCTCAGTGCCCACCTTGGCACAGGCTACACCCTGACCCCCCCCCAGGCACACCTAGAACATGTCGCGGACCCAAGGAAGGTCCTGCGGGAGGGGCCCTTGCTGAGTAAATGGCTGTTGCTCACCTTGCCTTTCCTGCCTGTGTCTCTGCTGGGAGGAATTGAGGGGCTGCTCCCCTCTGCCCAGATCCTGGCCTTCCCCAGGGCTCGCTGTGGCCAGGGGTGTGGGGGACCTCCCTAACTAAGACAGTGCCACATGCTCCCAGCATGAGCATTGGGGGCTCCGGAGATACTGCCTCCCCCCCAGTCTCCTTCTGCTCACATGTGCAGCTCTGAGCCCACCTTGCCTGCCGTTTTATGCCTGCAGCCCAGCTTTTTCTTCTCTTCCCCTCAGCCCAGCTGACTCGGGAGGAGGTGGCTTTTAAAATTTCTTGTTTTTCTTTGCTCATGATAGAGCTGTGTGCATGCGTGAGAGACAGACAGACGCACACCCTATGCGGTCTGGCTACACTGCAACCATCTTCCTCCGGCCCTCCAGCCTGCGGGTACAGCATCTCTTGAGCAGAGTCTGCCTGGGTGGTTTTGATGTTCAATAAAAGAACTTTACCAAAATTGAAGGGGAAGCCGAAGGAAATGAGCAGAGGACATATAGCGTGTGCTAATCAGTGCAGCTAAGGTACAGATTTCTGATTCCGAGCAGGGAAACCGAACGGCCTTCCGTTCTATGAAGGCGACTGCTGCAGGCCCCTGGCCCTGCCTCTTGGCTGCCGTCTGTCTGGCCTCTGGAGGGTGGTAGCGATCCTCGTCCCTTTGGGACAAACCTCTTCCCGGCGAAGGAACCAAACCTTTTAATGGGCTCTTCTCAGTGTCCAAGGGGCCCAGGGCCATACCTGCTTAGGTCGAGAGTGTTTGCTGCCAGTTTAGCTGGCAGATTTCAACCTCAGGGCATGAGGCACTAGGAGAGCTCTCCACCGACAGGCAGGGGCCATGCTGGACGCTGGTGCTTCAAAAAGCCACCCTGAGAGCCTAAGGTGCCCTGCAGTGCCCCAGTGAGGCCCACCCATCTGACAGATATCAGAACCACCGTTCACAACCAGAACCGTGTGAGCTGGCCCCGGAGCCTCGTCACTGACGGAAGCTGGATCCCACATGGCTTACTGTGGTTCAAATCCCGGTCCTGGTGGCTTGAAAATCACTACAGGCATGTATGTGTGCGTACGCGCCCCAAATCCCGACAGGATGGAGACGTTGAGGAGGGATGGGTGACCGTGCCACTGGGAGGTGCTTTCTCTCTCCATCTCTCTGGCTCTCTCTGGTGAGCTCATGTGCCCACTGGCCATTAAAATTATGTATAGTGTGTGTAATCTTAGACACGGTGCCTACTATGCATATATAAAATAAAAGTCACACGACAAGCAGCCTAGACACAGACGGGTACCCACTGCCAGCACCGGGCCGTCTGCCGTGTCTCCGAGCTGGCCGCTGCGCGACTGCAGGTCAGCTGAACACAAATCATGTCTCTCGGCCAAGAACAAGCCCAGTCCCTGGCAGGCGCAGAGGCACATCAGCTCTGGCTGCCACAGCCTCCGTTTACCACCCGCCTCCGCACTCAGCCCTCCGCTCCATTGCTGGAAAAGGAATGTAACTTGTCTTCCTCAGGGAGGAAGAAGGGCCCGAATTAGCACGGGAGCCCTGGGCAGAGGGACGAGCAGGGAGAACAGGCTGCGTCCACAGTCACACGATTTATTGCTGTGCCGTCTGGGGAAGACGCCGTGCAAATGCCGAAGTGCACTGAGGGCCAGGGAGGGGCTGTGATCCCGGCCCTCCAACATTTCATGAGCTGAAGTCCCAATTCGCCCCCGTCCACACCAACACCCACGTGTGTGCACGCACACACACGTGGAGTCCGTCAGAACAGCAGCTGAATCCTGCTAAGAGTGCGGGAGAGTGCAGGTCGCTGAGTTTCTTCTTTCACGTCACCTCCTGGCAGCCCGCACCCGCTTCTAGAAGCAGTATGGGCAGGAAAAGGAAGCGAAAGGGGCTCTGGCCTGCTCCTCCTTGCCCAGGAGCAAAGCCAGAGACTGCAGTCCGCTGTGAGGTAATGCCTGGCACCGCCCGTGTGCTCCTGCAGGTCGAGACAGATCGGGCCGGGTGGGGTGGCAGCCCCAGCCGCAGAGGGCACATGGGGAGAACAACACCAGGGCTGTCTGCCTGGGCCTCGGTCCTCCCCGCCAGGCCGCGGAGACTGGAGTCAGGGACGCATCCTGCCCTCCTCTGTACCCTGAGCTGCCCCACTCCCCGGAAGGGTAGGCTGGTGAGAGCCCGGCGCTGGTGGAGTATGGAGGGCGAGGGCCAGCCTCCCCTGCTTTCTGACCTCTCTGCCCAGGTGTGGAGGACCTGCTGAGACGGGTTCAGAAGGCGCCAGAGAAAGCAGCTGGAGCCGGAGCCTGGCACCAGCCCCCCACTCCCGCCCCGGCTGCAGCTGCTCCCAGGTCCTCATTAGCAGCTGCCCCCGCCTGGGTGCGGAGCAGGCTTTGGGCTCTTGCCACAAGGCGGTTGGGAATTTCACAACAGTCTCCAGCAGGGCCAAACAGGAAGAGGGGCTTCCCCTGTGGTCCCCGCACTGTCCCTTCTCCATGGGGCAGGCCAAGAAGGCAGGGAAAAATGTCAAGTCTCGGCAGCCTCTGATATCTGATGCGACCCAGACAGGGCTCCTGGCCAGCCCTGGAGCTGTCGGCAACCCCCTCCAGCCCCCTGCCACAGAGAGCCAGTCCAGAGAGTGACAGGCAAACAGCACAGGAAGGTCTGAGTGTTCACCTGGCCATCACCCAGCCCCTCCGAAAAGGCCCTGGGACACCCTGCTACCAGGAAGCCACCTCTTGCTCCGTGGCATCTGGTACCTCGCAGGCCACCCAAAAGGCAGGCTGGTGTGGTCAACAAGCCAAGGTCCCCAGAATGGCCCGGCAGGAGTGTGGGGGCAGCTGCCAAGCGGAGGCAGGTCCTGGGCGAGGTGCAGACAGGAGTCCCCCACCCGCCACGCTCCTGGCTCAGACCTGCCCTCCCGGGGGTGGGGAGAGGTTCAGGTGAGGCCCACGTGGGGGAAACTTGACGAAAGCAATGGCCGCCAGTTCCTTGCAGAACTCTTCCAGCACCACCACGCCCTGGAGCAGGGTCTGGTGGTCCAGCCTGAGGGAGACGCACAGGGTCACGGCTGGAAGGCACGGACAGCTTCCACCGGACTGAGCTGGTGGCCGACACCCCCAGCCTGAGGCGCCTCCTTCCCAGATGGCTTCCCCTGGCACTTACCGCTCCCCAGGGACGAGGCCCATCAGCTGCCTGCGCACCAGGAGCAGCTTGCCAGGGAACTGGGGTACCCGCTGGATTCTCTGCATCAAGTCCCCGATCACCTGGAGCGACAGACAGCGTGGACTAAGATGGGGACCAGCGACACCCCCACAGGGTCCTCTGGATCTGCCACACTGTGGGGGAGGGGAGCGAGTGGGGGAACCTGCATTTCGCTGGCGTGGGCAAGGATGCCCCCAGCTCCCAACCACCCTGCCCTGTTCCCCTTCTTTCCTGCCCGCTGGGCGCACTCCCTGGGCCAAGGCGTCCTCACCCGGACCAGCACAGAGAACAGACTTCTGCAGCCAGGAGCCAGGCTGATGTAGGGGTCCAGGAGGTACTCGTGGATGTGGGGGTGAGGGAAGAGGGCAAGCCGGGACAGGACTGAGGTCACTTGCAGGTTCAGGCTGTATGGCTGTAGGAGACACAGTGGACAGGCCAAGGGGTGGCAGGGGTGGTGGCATTGCTGCACTCCGCAGCCAGGCACCTGGCTGGTGTGAACGTGTGCGGGGGCGGGAGCCTCACGTGATGTGTGTGTGTCATGGATTCCCTGGGGCCGGGGCCAGAACGTGTCAGGGCGTGTGGGGCAGAGGCAAGACGGGGCTTCCTGCCTGGGGAATGGTGGGGGTGGGGGCTGTCGTGGAGCTGGGGAGGAGTGGCCCAATGGTCAGCCCTTGCCCCCCTGCAGGGGCCGAGGCACAGCCCCGTCTGTGGCCTGGAGCTGCTGGCTACCTGATCCAAAATCCGGGACAGGCGGTCAAACAGCACTTGGAGGAAGTGCCCCTCGAAGAAAGGCCTCTCGGGTTCATGGGGGTCCAAGGGTGCGGGACCCAGAGGCCAGCCCCACGAGGCAACCCGGGAGCTGCACTCCTGGAACTGAGACAGGCAGTGTGGGGAGGCCGCTCAGGCTCAGGAGGGCTGACAGACTCAGGCCAGGGCACACGCACAGAGGCCAGCGGATGAGCTCGGAGCTCCTGGCCTGCGGTCTGGGTAAGAAGCCGGCACTCACCAGTCCGTAGGCATCGTGGACGTACGTGTCATAGCCCGTGTCCTCCAGGAGAGCCGAGGTCTTGGCCTCCTCGGGGACCAGGCAGAGGAAGCTGGGAGACAGAGGTCTGGCTGCAGGGGCGCCCTCAGCCACCGCGCTCACCACTCCCTCCCAGCTAGACCGCTGGGACCCCAGGACCTAACCTTGCCCCACCTGTTGACGATCTCGGTCACAGCGGTTCTACCGTCTGGACTGGTGGCGGGCGCGGGGCGAGGCTTGGTGGAGGGCTGAAGGCCAGAGTCCAGGAAGCCATCCGTGAAGTAGGGGTCTTCCTCCAGGTCGCTGTGGGTGGAGAGACAGTGAACGCGAGAGCAGGGCGGGCGGGAGGGCTGGGTCCTGGGCAACACCGCACTCACAGGGTGTCCTCGTAGCTCTCGGGCTCGGGCGAGCCCCGGGCCACGTAGAGCCGGCCCTCCAGGTGCCGCAGGACCAGGCCACGGAGCACCCACTCGTGCGGCTTCTTGCGCCGGCCCCCCCACCAC
>NW_006160006.1:2221366-2225199 GCF_000334495.1 Tupaia belangeri chinensis | reverse complement strand
GGCAGGGTGGCCTCCACCCAGCTGGGGGGCCTGCTGCCCCGGACAGGACATCCCCAGAGCAGGTCTCCTCCCTCAGCGGGGGCGAAGGTGGCAGGTTTTGGGGGTGTGGGCGGGTGCTGGCCCGGGAACCAGGACTGGCTAATGTGACGTGTACCCGGCAAGCGGGAAGGCTTATCCGCGCCTCGGTCTCCACATCCGAAAACAGGAATATCAGCCTTGCCCACCTCCGAGGGGTCGCCAGCCTCCAACAAGCCAAATGCACACCAATGCAGTTTGCAACACGGAAAATGCCATCAACACGTGAGGTCAGACCGCTGGGCAGCGGCTCAGCTACTGAGCCCTGCGTCACCGCCTCACAGGGGTCACCTGGCGGAGCTCAGGAACATGGGCGCAACACCCGTGGGGGCAGGAGGTGAGGGCCCCCTCACCTCACCTCACCTCGTCAGAGAGGTGGTCGCAGTGCCGGGTGAGGTGCATGCACAGAGCGTGGGGGCTGTCCTCGGGGGCCCCGGGCTGCTGGTCAGTGCCCAGGAGGAAAGCCACTGCCTCACGCAGCAGTGCCGGGGAACGCAGCTGGCGCAGCAGGGCGGTCAGCAGGGCGGTGGCGGTCAGGATGCTCTGCTCTGCCCTGCAGGGGGAGGTAGGGGGAGCGACTTGGTGGCCTGGGCCAAGGGGAGCATGAGGAGCATGAGGAGCATGAGGAAAGCAGTGTAGGGAGATGGGTCTCCTGCCTGGCTTCCTTACACCCTGGCTACCGCGCCTCTGGTCTCCTCCCAGCCCTCTGCGGACCGCAGTGGAGGAGGGCGCTTCTGTGCTTAGAGCTGTGTGCACATCAGGGACAGGCCTGCCAAACGGCAGCCACGGGAGTCCACAGGTCTGACTCTGGCAAGAGGATCCTGGCCTTCAGGACGAGAAGGGGGTGGGGGGTAGACAGCTCGATCCAGGCCAAGGCCACTCCCAGGGGACCTGGACGTACACGTGCAGGAGCTGGGGCTGCAAAGTCTCCACGAAGAACTTCTCGGCCACGGCCCTGGCCAGGGCATCCGCGACCACCTGGGTGACAAACCATCGTCTTTGACCCACTTTGCACCCACGGCCCACTCCCCACTGGCCTCACCAGCAAACCCAGGCCTGGCTCAGCCCCCAGCCCCCACACATCTGGCGTCTTCCCTACTCAGTCCCCTGGATGGAGCTGGCAAGGGTGCAGCGTGTGGGAGCCCGTCTGTGCCACCCCCGCTCACCACGTGTGCCTCTGTGATGAGGTGGTCGCAGTAATCGAACCAGCCCAAGAAGGCCGCCAAGGCCTCCTTGCCAGGGAAGGAAGCCTCGTCAGACGGGGCGCTGGGTAGCCTAAAGGGAGGACACGGGGAGTCATGTGTGAAAGTAGAGCTGCTCAGTCTTCCCAAGAGTGTGCCGGGAGCCAGGCCCTCCCCTCCTGGGGAGCCTCTGTGGCCAGGCATCAGCTCTGAGGGCGGCTCTGCGGGCGGCATCGGGGGGATGCCTCCCTGGAGGGTGAGCAGGCCCGTGAGGGTCAGCTCTAACCTGGGGAGAGGGCAGCCAGCAGGGACAGGCCAGGTGTCCAGCCCTGAAGAAGCTGCCCAGAGCCCGCTGAGGCCCTACCTCCAGCTGATGCCCTCCAGAGCAGCTATGTCTGCGGGGTCGAGGGAGGTGGGCAGGCGCTGGTACAGCTGGCACAGGTGCTGGGCCACGGCGAGGCAGCAGGGGCTGCTCTGCACCAGGTAGGTGGCAGCGGGCTGGGAGACCACGCTTACCAGGAGCAGCAGGTTCTCCTGGGCCTTTAAGGCCACCCGGCTCTTCTGGAGGACGGGGACAGACGTCAGGGACGCGCATCTGGACTCCCGGTCACCGCCCGGCATGCACGCCTCCCTGGCGCCCGCGCCTCCGCCCCTCCATCCCTGCGGCCAGCACCTTGCTCCTGCACAAGGCGAGCAGGCAGGTAATGAGGCTGCTCTCCCCAGCCCCACCATCGGGCTGTGCGGTCTCGGCAGGCAGGTGGCCATTCAAGGCCTGGGCCCCACAGGGCTCCCCGTTCTGCTGGGGACCCCCGTCGGGAGCGCTGTGATGCGAGTGGCCCTTGTCCCTGTGGCCAGCTGTGTCTGTAGGCGGGGCGGTGGACTCTCCGCACACCTTCTTCCTCCCTGCTATCTTTTTACCCTGCAAAGAGCGGGAGCCGGGTCACTGTGGAGACCAGCACAGTGAGCTGCCTGTCAGCACCAGGGCCGGACTGGAGGGGAGCTGAGCCTCCGGGGCCCTGAGCTCTCCTGTGCTTCCTCAGAAGGGCCCGGTCCACACTGTCGGGTTGGGGTTGGGGCCCGGCCCACTCGGTCTTACTCCCCATGCAGCGCTCACTTCCAGGATGTAGGTGAGCAAGGCTGGGTCCTGCTGGATCTTCGAGCAGAGGACAGTGGTGAACTGCACTTCCTCCTTTTCCGTAAGGGAGCCTGGAACTGTCCCACCCAGCCGGAGAAGTTTCTGGAACAGGAGTGGGATAGAAGCAGAGTGGAGGAGGGTGGCAGGGACGAGGGGCCTCCCACCACACCCGCGGCCCGGGCTCACCTGCACGGGCCGGTGGACGCTGAGGTAGTGCAGCAGCGGGTGCTGCACCTGGGCCAGCACTCTGCTGAAGAACTGGAGCACCTGCTGCCGCATGCCCGGCGGGTACTGGGGGCAGGACAGGCAGCCGTCTGCGGGGAGCCAAGGCCACTGCCCATGGCTTCCCTCAGGGAGCCCCACGCCAGCTCCCCCTCGAGCGCTCCAGGGCTCCCTCTCCTAAGGCCGCTTCCTTGCTGGGCGCTGTGCGATCAGCCGTCCTGTGCTCCCGGCCCCCTTTCCACCTTGGATCTCTCCATAGCTGGGTCGTTGTGGAGCACACGGGTGACCACCCGGTTTAATGGCCACTGCCTCTAAGACACGGCCGCCCACGGCAGGAACCCGGCCATCTTTGCTGATGGAGCAAGGGGACAGAGGAGCGGCCGCAATGTGCTCAGGGAGATGCCCCGCACCTCCTCCGCAGTGCCGGGACGCGGAGCCTGGTGGAGAAGCTGGCTCCGGGGGCTCTGGCTGGGGAGGGCCCAGAGGCGGTGGGCCTACCCACCTCGGCCTTGCCCAGCGTGCACAGGGTCTCCAGGACCTTGTGCTGCAGCAGGTACTCCAGGCACGGCCCCGCCTCGCCGGCCGCTTGCTGCCGCTCCTCGTACACGAGGATGTCCAGCATCTGCTTCAGCCGCCAGGGGATGTCTGTCTTCTTGGCTGGGAGGTTTTCATCTGATCGAGAGCCAGGAAACAAGAGTGAGTGGGGCAAAAGGGGGCTCTCCAGCCTCAAAACGTCACCCTCTGCAGCTACAGCCCAGAATGGACAAGTCATGCCTACACGGCGGCTGGAGGTGGAGGGGTGGTGGCTAAGGACGACCAGCAAGTGGACATTTACAAACGACCTGTCCGTGTTTAAAAAGCCAAAATCCTGGGGTCAGAGGGTGGCACGGTGGTTGTGGTGCTGGACACTCCCACATGGTCAACTACAGTTCAAGTCCTGGACATGGTGGCTTGCTTTCTCACTTTCCCTCTCTCTCTCTGAGTATCTCTCTGGTCAAATTAAAATAACTGAATGAATAAATAAAAATAAATAAAATAAAATAAATAATTCTTAAAAAAAGAAAAAGAAAGCTGAAAGTCCTTTTGGACGAGGCTCTTGACGCAGCCCCGTGCAAGCCCAGCATGGATCAGAAGCGCCGTTCTACCCCAGCCCCAGGAGCGGCGAAAGGTCTGGGCCCACAGAAGGGCAGGCTGGGGGCTGGCAGTCGGTCCTGGGGTAC
>NW_006160006.1:2220537-2221226 GCF_000334495.1 Tupaia belangeri chinensis | reverse complement strand
GTCTGGATCAAACCCATTCTCCCCTGCCGAGGCGCTGACATGGGCTACCATTGGGGGCCCCTCAGAGAACGAGAGGGTAGTGTTGTTGTTTTTTGTTTTGTTTGTTTTGTTTTTTAGGTTGGGGACTGGCCTTGGACACTCTGTAGCTTTTCTTTTCCCTTCCTTCCTTCCTTCCTTCCTTCCTTCCTTCCTTCCTTCTTTCCTTCCTTCCTCCCTCCCTCCCTTTCTCTCTCTCTCTCTTTCCTTCCTTCCTTCCTTCTTTCCTTCCTTCCTTCCTTCCTCCCTCCCTCCCTCCCTTTCTCTCTCTCTCTCTCTTTCTTTCTTTTTTAAGATTCTCACCATACAGCATATGTGCTTGCAAGAGAGAGACAAAGAGAGAAGGAAAGGGAGAAATCAGCCTCCAAGGGTAATGACCATGCCATAATCCCTTCTCCTTCATTCTTCTCTCAGGATTTTGGGCATGCCTACACACCTGGCATGATTTTCAAACCACTGAGTCCAGGACTCAAATTGCAGTTGGCCGTGTGGGATCTAGTCACCTTAACTTCCATGCCACCTGCTGGCCCGAGTTTTCTTTTTTATTTTTTTGTCAGACAAATTGAATTCACAATTAGCTGCAAAGAAGAGCAACGTGCTTACTCCTTTCTCTTTCCTTTAATGCTGGCAGCTCTTCCTACGTTCGCTTTCCC
>NW_006160006.1:2214620-2220335 GCF_000334495.1 Tupaia belangeri chinensis | reverse complement strand
CCGACACGGCGGCTGGAGGTGGAGGGGTGGTGGCTAAGGACGACCAGCAAGTGGACATTTACAAACGACCTGTCCGTGTTTAAAAAGCCAAAATCCTGGGGTCAGAGGGTGGCACGGTGGTTGTGGTGCTGGACACTCCCACATGGTCAACTACAGTTCAAGTCCTGGACATGGTGGCTTGCTTTCTCACTTTCCCTCTCTCTCTCTGAGTATCTCTCTGGTCAAATTAAAATAACTGAATGAATAAATAAAAATAAATAAAATAAAATAAATAATTCTTAAAAAAAGAAAAAGAAAGCTGAAAGTCCTTTTGGACGAGGCTCTGGACGCAGCCCCGTGCAAGCCCAGCATGGATCAGAAGCGCCGTTCTACCCCAGCCCCAGGAGCGGCGAAAGGTCTGGGCCCACAGAAGGGCAGGCTGGGGGCTGCCAGTCGGTCATGGGCTACAGCTGGGTGCCGCAGGCCCAAGGATGGTACATGTCGCCTGGAAGCTGTATTCTAGCACCTTCCTAAGAGAGCCTCGGGGGCTCTTACTGTCCCTGTCACACCCACAGACAGCAATACTGTTCCTTACACAGCAGGAAGAAATGTGCATGCAGCCTCCGTCTGGATCAAACCCATTCTCCCCTGCCGAGGCGCTGACATGGGCTACCAGTGGGGGCCCCTCAGAGAACGAGAGGGTAGTGTTGTTGTTTTTTGTTTTGTTTGTTTTGTTTTTTAGGTTGGGGACTGGCCTTGGACACTCTGTAGCTTTTCTTTTCCCTCCCTCCCTTCCTTCCTTCCTTATTCCTTCCTTCCTTCCTTCTTTCCTTCCTTCCTCCCTCCCTCCCTTTCTCTCTCTCTCTCTTTCCTTCCTTCCTTCCTTCTTTCCTTCCTTCCTTCCTTCCTCCCTCCCTCCCTCCCTTTCTCTCTCTCTTTCTTTCTTTCTCTTTTCTTCCTTTTTTCCTTTCCTTTCTTTCCTGGCTTTTCTTAAGGCATAGGCTCTGCAGTAAGGCAGCCTGCCTGGCCTACTCCAGACCCACCTGGCCTAGGGCCACTCTGGAAAGTGAAGGACGGGCCGAGGGCAGCCGAGTCGGCTCTCCACCAGTGCCACTCTCCTGGCAAGAGCCTTAACCTAAAGGGCAGCGTCCGACAGGGGCTAACTTTGCCCCTAATAGATACTGGAGACATTTATGGGTGTCACAGTTAAGGGGGACGCTGCTGGCATCTAGTGGGGAGAGGCTGGAACTGCTGCTAACCCTCCTACAGAGTACAGGACAGCCCCCGCAGAGGATGAGTGGATCGGATGCGACCTGGCCAAGACCGAGAAGCCTGGTCTGACAGAACTCTTGGAGGGTCCCCGAGAGTATCCAAGGGCCGCTTTTAATTCCTCGGATGGCTCAGGCTGAAAATAAAGCCATTAGGAAAGGTGTCGGCTGCTCTCAGACCCCAGGCTGAACTCCAGAGGGAGAATGCTGGGGAAGCAGGATTCAGTTACCCGGCAACCAGTCTGCATCCACCAATGCTGGCACAGTGACAGCAAAACAGCCAATCAGGTTCTGCTCCCTGGAGAGCTCTCCTGAGGGGTCCAGGTGACCCAGTGTTACGGCTCTCTAGGTGTCAGCAGGGCACGTCACACTACCTGTTTGGTCCTCCTCCGTCTACAAGAGGAATGCCCTTAAACTAGCCCCAGGGAAGGAGACTTCGGCCAGGTTCCTTTCTTTGGCTCAGTAATCCCCAGACATAAGCACTTGGGGACAGACGGTTGGAAGCTGGGGCAGGTGGAGCCCTCTCTGCCCTGTGAGACCCCCGCCCTCCTTGTCCCCACTCCTCCCGCAGCTCCTCTCTGGAACGGTCAGAGTGGCACCAGCAGCGAAGCCGTGGAGGGGGCATGGCCAGGGCGCTCAGTCTCCTGTCCGCCTGCCTACCTCCCCGAACTTAATGCCAACTCTGACCCCGTGGGCAGAGGACCTCACCACACCTTCCACCCCACGCCCTCCAGGGCCCCTGTGCAGGGAGGACCAGGCCCACCTGTGCTCTCTATGTAGTAGTGGGTGATGCCCTTCCAGTGCTCCACGAAGGCCTGCAGCAGGTCAATGTCGGGCTCGCGCTGCGGGCAGAGAGGGGAGCGGCTGCCATGGTGCCCCGGAGCAGACATCCCGCGCCCGGGGCAGGCCGGCGCTCCTGGGTTTTCAAGGAGAAGAGGGACACATTTTCTCCAGGACACATCGGCGCTGGCTCCATATCTTACCAAGGATGCCCCAGTCTCGGGCTGCCCTCCCTCCTGCCACATGGCCCGGTCCCGCAGTCCCTGTCCTGGAGGAGCTCGGAATGGATGGAGGCAGACCCAGGTCATTATGCTACAGCTAGGGGGGTCATAGAGGAGCACAGGGTACAACCCCCCAGAGGAAACACATCTGAAACGGTACAGATAGGAGACCCGGCAAGACAAAGCTTTTAGGCCCCTCCCAAACTGTCCATGGTCACGCCTGCCGTTCCAGCAAATGCGCAGCAGCGCATGAAATTAAGGGAGTGCCTTGGGGCCAGCAGAAGTGTGGTGAAGACACTGGACTCCCACATGGCTAACTGTGGTTCAAGTCCCAGATCCAGCAGCTTGAAAATCAAGCTGGGCACATGTGCATGCGTGCCCAAACTCCTGAGGAGAGTGGAGGGACTGCAGCATGGCCATCCCCCCGGGGAGGTGGCTTCCCTCTCTCTGTCTCTCTCCTGTAGTGCACACATCCTATGGCAACAAATAAATAAATAAATAAACAAAAACAAAACTTAAAAAAAAAAAAAAGGGACCAGCGGGGGGCATAATGGTCACATTTCAAAAAGGGACCAGCAGGTGGCATAATGGTTACATTGCTAGACTCTCAAGTAGCTGACCACAGCTTAAGTCCCAGACCCAATGGCTTAAACTCATACTGGGGACATGTGTGTTCATGCCCGAAGTCCCTAAGGGAGAATGGAGGAGAAGGGATTGTAGCATGGCCATCCCCACAGGGTGTGATTTTTCGCTTTCTATCTCTCTGGCTAATGTATGTGCCCTATATCCACAAAAAAAAAAAAAAAACTCTCTTAAAAAAGAAACTAGAAGAAAGTGCATCAGCCCTAGGGAATCCTGACTGCTGAGCACCCCACCCCTGCTCGGGAATGCTCCCTCTGTGTCCAGGTTGACACTGGCCTTGAACTGCTAACAACCACCTTCTCTGAAAACTTCTCCAGAAAAGGCCAGCCCGCCCCGTTCTTGCAGAATAAAAACACGTGACGGATACCCCTACCCACAGGCGCTCACACCTCCCCTCGGTCTTTGCTCCAGCCCCGACGTTCAGCGTTCGTCGTTCATCGGGTTCTTGCGAGCCCCACTGAGGTGCAGCTGAGAACCGCTGAGAACCACACGCACCACTCTCTAAAGGAGCTGGGCCCTACTCGTTGCATCATGCGTTTAGGAGACACCCGTGTGCCTAGCATGTGCAGGACGCGTGGCTGGGAGCTCTGAGCAGCACGAGGAGGACCGAGACTCTGTCCCCTGGAGATGTGTGGCCGGGGAAGAGGACACCAGAGCACGTGGGGTAATGAAACTCCAGGGAGGTAGCAGGAGGCCACAGGGGAGGTGGAAAGCGACCTCTCAAAGAAGGGTCACTTCTAACAGGCTGGGACCAGGAAGGCTGTACTGAGGTCACGCCTGAACGGAAACGCATAGAACTGGGTCAGATTTCAGCAATGGGGAGGAGAGCCATTCCCTGGAGAAGGGACCCTGCAGCATGTCGGAGAAGCATGGGATGGTGGGACCGCTTATGCCAGGCCAGGGAGTCCGGATGTGTTCTTGCAGGCAGCAAGGGGCAGCACATGGTGACACTTTCCAATGACACCTTCGGACAGCACTGGAGGACTGATCTGGAGAGGGTCGCTGGCGTAGGAGAGCAGGAAGAGCAGAAGAACGCTCACGCGAGCGGGAGGAGCGCAGGTAGCCCTGCCTCAGAGAACTTGAAACACGCCCTCTCTTGCCGGCCTGCAATCCGTCTGCTTTCCACTTAACGGAAGTCCCAGGCCCTCTCAGATGGTCCATCCAGATGGAGTGATGGCATGTTAGCACACTCTGGTGATAGGTCACTGCTGGCTCGACAGCCACCTCCTCTGCTGGACTGTGACACCCCGAAGCTGAGCTGTGTTGAGTATCTCTGCCATCCCAAAGGGTCTGCACACAGGCAGCACCCCGAAACATTCGCCAAAGGTCTCAGCAAGCATCTGAACACGCCCCTCCTGTGCTCCTTGTCTTGGAAAGCCATGACCCCTGACCAGCACTACAATTCCCTGGCTTTCTGTGGTGGGGTTTCAACTTAGCCTCCACATTCATGTATGAGCCTCCCAAAAGTTCATGGAAAATGCATATTATGAAAAAACTATGTGTGGATTTCAAAAACACTGTTTGCACCAAAATAAACTTGTACTGTAATTCCTGTTTTCCACAAACTTTTTGAAGGCTCTTCGGCTAATCTCCAAAATCCTTGAGCTGAACTTGAATCAAATGAAAACTCAGTCAAAGGAAGAACAGGGACACAGGCAAGGGTGGGCTGGGCAGCAGGCTGGCGTCAAAGGGGGCAGTGCCAGATCCCTCCCGAATCTCAGAATCTCACTGGCTCCTGAGACAGCACAGAGACCGGGCCTGGCTCCAGGTTCCTCTGTGATCATACGGGGCCAGCCACACTTCCTGGGCGTGTCCTCCCCTGCACTCTCCTGCCTTCCCCTCCACTCCCCTGCTCTCCCCTCCACTCCTCTCCTCTCCTTGCTCTTCCAGCCAGAGGCCTGAGCATCCTGAACGCGGAGTGGAGAAATGGACTCTCCAGGATTCCAGAACTGTCTGGCCTGCCACCCCTCCACCCTCCTTGTGAACGCTTCCCCAGAAGTATGAATTAGTTTATCAGATCGCTTTCGGAGATGACAGTTCTCACTGGGGACAGGGAGGAGGGGGAGGAAGAACACTTTGGAACCTTTCCCTCCTAGGGAAGCCCCAAGGCCCTGGACGTGGGGGAGGGCAGGAGGAGTTGGCCAACCTCTCTCATTCACAGTGAGCCCTGACTGCCCGCTGGGTGTTGAGGGGGTGAACCCCAAGGCTGTTCTTGAGAAAAGTCCATTCATTAAACTCAGTGGGCGAGGGCTGAGCCCAGCACACACAGGGGAGCTCCCGGCCATGCCAACTGCACTTTTATCTGGCCCCTGAACTCTGACGCTGCGGCAGACCAGCCCCGACAGAACATGCCTGATGCCAAAGCCACAAACTGATGGAATGTGACACGTCCGTGTACTCGGAGGGACACACACAGGCATGTACACATGTCCACGCGGGCCCCACCCCGGTGGCGGTGCAGGACATATGCTGGGAGGGGTCTCCGTTCCTGTAAGGCGCCTCCCCACCCCTCACAGCGGGCCTTCACCCCTCCCGGGAACGTGCTCGGTCCAGGCCGGCTGCCCACGTCCAAGAGAGTTGGCCCCCCGGCCCCAGCCAGGCCTGGAGTCGCCTGGGAGCTCAGAACCAGGGGAAGGGGCAGCTCGGCTTCAAGCCCAGGTGACGCGGAGGGAGGAGCAAGGGGCTAGGGAGGGACTTCGGGGAGGTGGCAGGAACTACTGGGTGAAGGGCAGAGCGGCGGCCAGGGGAGGCTCGGAGCTCCTGCAGGAAACAGAAGCAGGAAGCGATCTGGGAAGCGGGGCCAGGGAAGCGGGCAGGATCTAGCA
>NW_006160006.1:2207066-2214442 GCF_000334495.1 Tupaia belangeri chinensis | reverse complement strand
ATCCTGCGTAGCCTCCCAGCATGCCTGGAATGTAGGCGTTATCACCGGCCGCCGCGCCCCGCCCCGGGAGGGCCAGGCCTGGCTAGGCCGGGCTGGGGGCGCTCGTCCCGCGCCGGGGCCAGGTCCAGGCTGCGTCCGGGACAGCGCCGAGGGGCAGCCTGCAGGTGCAGTCCCGGTGGGCGCCCAGGGAGCCTGGGGCCCGCGAGCGAGCCCGCCGGGAGGAAGCCCCCTTAGAGTTGGGCCCGGGGTGATTTTCCGCCGGGCTTGGCGTTGGCCTCTGTGAGCCTCGGCACCCCGGCGCCCTGCACAGCAGCCCCGGCCCGCGGGGCGATGGAGCACTTGACCGTGCGGGTTCTGACCCGCGTTTGAAGGCCGCAGGAAAGGAGTGTTAGCTCCGGGAGCCCGTCTGATAGTGGTCACACGTTGACTGGGGCACTTTTCTTCATTTGCTACAGGGGTGTGGGAGGTGGAGGGGGACGGTGAGCAGGCACCCCCAGGGGCATGCCATTCCTCCCTTCTCTAACACCACAGGCAGGCACACCTGGCTACCCCGGGACTTGAACCATCAGTAGGCAGCGTGGGATCCAGCTGCCTGACCCGCGTTACACAGGCAGGTCTTCTAACTTCTAGGTTTATTGGGGTAAGCCAAGCATACTGTTAACATTAATTTCACTTGCTGTGGGGGCCTAGCACCCCAAGTATGTGACTCCTGGTCTTTCTGGTGCTCGGGCTGCTCCAGAGGTCCCCCAGGGGAGCCACTATCGCCCTGTCACTTCTACCACAGGGAGAAAGAAAGAAGAGGGGTCTGCCATGGGGGCACCCCTGAGAAAGCAGGCCCCACAGTTACGGGTAGAGCCCTCAGCCAGAGCTAGGCTTTCTGGAATGTCCAAAGTGAGAGGCCTCCGAGCCCCAGGACAGGGCTTTCTCAGGACAGGGGGCGTCTAAGAAGTTTCTGCTGATCACTGATCTCCATGACGGGAGGGTACAGCAGTGGCCAGCCAGGGGTCGGTCCTGAAGGAGAATGGAGAGGGGCCTGTGGCATGACCACGCCCCATTGGGGGTATTTTTGCTCTGACAACTTAAAAAAAAAAAAAAAAAGATTTCCACTAGGGGAGGGGGAGCAGCCCCTGTCAGGGAGTTGTAGAACTTAGAACTCTGAGGTCTTGTGGCCCCATTCCCCTGGGGTTCAAGCCCAAGGACAGTGAGCTACGGGAGCTGGCTGTGTCCAGGATGAGAGCCCGAGGCCAGGGCCCCACCCAGGCTAGTGAGGACTCAGCTGCTCTGGAGAAACCTGTTTTCAAACAGTTCTGCTGCAGCTGGGCCAAACAGCAAGTAAGGACAAAGGGGAGGGACCAGCCGGTGGTGTAATGGTATGTCACTGGACTCCCACGTAGTCGACTGCAGTTCGAGTCCTGGACCTGGTGGCTTAAACTCACGCCAGGCACATGTGTGTGCATGCCCAATATCCTGAGAGGAGAATGGAGAAGGGATTGTAGTGGGGCCATGCCCACGGGGGGGTGATTTCTCACTTTCTGTCTCTGTCTCTCTGTCTCTCCAAGGAGCACACATACCCTATAGCAAAAAATCTCTAAAATACAAAACAAAACAAAAACAGAACAAAGGGGAGAAACAACCTAACAACCTGCTTTGCGCATCGGGAAACACCTTAGAAAGTAACTCAGAAAGTCAAGAGACCCAAGCCCAGGCCAGCCACTACTCACAGGTAAGGAGAGGGCTGCTTGGCTCAGTCGGCTGTCGGCCTCAGCCCGTTTCTAGGAAGAGCATCGGGAGTTCGTACCCTTTGGACTTAATTTTGTATATGTTGTTTTTAAAGCTCTAAGCGTCAGTGTGTACACTGTATGTGTGCGACGGAAGCGTTACAGACCACTGGTGTGTTCGATCCTGCCTCCAGCCTAGCTCACTGGGGGAAGACCTTTGAATAAAGCCTCTTCTACCAATTTAAATAAAGGCTTGGAGGCCACTGCAGGGTACACTGTTTTATTTATTTATTTATTTTTAATTTTTTTAGGTTTTTGCTGTAGGGTGTGTGTGTTTGCAGGAGAGAGAGAGAGAAAGTGAGGAATCCTCCCGGAGGGGGGATGGCCATGCCACAATCCCTTCTCCTCCGTTCTCCTCCTGGAATCGGGCACGCACACACACGCGCCTGGCATGATTTGAAAACCACCAGGTCCTGGAATGAAGCTGCGGTCTGCCATATGAGAGTTTACTGCCCTGCCCACTACACCAGCTGGCCCGCATGGTACGCTGTAGTAAATGAGCCTGCTGTCTTCTGGCCAGAACTGCCACCTTCCAGTAATTCACCAAAATGACGAACACAAAAGGCTCCCGGTATATGCTCTCTAGGCCTTTTAGAAAACAGGGAGTGGTTCCTCTGGCAACATCCACGCGAATCTGCAAGAAAGGTGACAGTGTAGACACCGAGGGAATGGGCACTGTTCAAAGAGGAATGCCCCACAAATGTCACTGTGGCAAAACTGCAGAGTCTACAGTGCGACCCCGCATGCTGTTGGACTGTCGTAAACAAACAAGGGCAAGATTCTTGCCAGGAGAATTAATGTGCGTACCGAGCATAAGAGCAGAGACAGCTTCCCCAAACGTGGGAGGGGAAATGACCAGAAAGAGAAGGAAGCCAGAGACAGGGACCTGGGCACCACTGAAGCGCCGGCCTTTGACTTTCTCCACCCAGGAAGCCACTGTGCGAAAACCAGCGGGGAGGAGCCTGAGCTTCTGGAACCTGTTCCTACAAATCCACGGCACGACGGGTGTTAGAGATAGACTAATCTGTGCTCTATAAAATAAATAAGTAAGTAGACAAATAAGCCTGGATTCAAGGGGAAGGCAGGAGTCGCTCTCTCCAATAGGAAGAGTATGCGTGAACTCGCTCACACGTGTTTAGAGTGCCACGTTTGTAAAAGCTGTCCTGCGTGGATCGGGGTCTGCTGAACACGGTGCAGCCAGACACAGGGAGGAATTAGAGTGCCCTTGGTAAAGGTGCAAGTCACGTGTGGCCCCCGACTTGACGTTTTCTCTCTTTACATTCAGACATGGGGTCTCTCTGTGTCGCTCATGCTGGTGTTGGACTTGTGATTCTCCTGCCTCGGCCTCCTAGTAGCAGGGGCCACAGGTCCACACCACCATTCAGGATTATCATGATTTTTCCACTAAAGGCGTTTTCATAGATTTAATAATAACTCACTGTAAAATTCAACCTGTAAAGGTATCTTTTTTTTTTTTTTTTGAGACGTTTTTGCAATAGGGAGTGTGCGCTCACCAGAAAGACAGAGAGAAACAGAGAGACAGAAAGAGAAATCACCCCCTGGGGGGATGGCCACGCGGCAATCCCTTCTCCTCCATTCTCCTCTCGGGGATCTTGGGCATGCACGCACACACGCCCAGTGTAAGTTTAAGTCACGGGGTCCAGGACTCGAACCGCGGTCAACTAGCCATTACGCCAACTGCTGATCCCTCAACCTGTAAATATATTCTAGTTACTAGTAGTAAAATCTTAATTTTTTAAAGAACTATTTTATTTAACTTTATTTTAATTTGACCAGAGAGGGACACAGTAAGAGAGGGAAGGAGGGAAGGAAAGTGAGAAAGCAAGCTGCCAGGTCCGGGACTTGAACCACAGTTGGCCATGTTGGAATCTAGCACCCTGAACCACCACTCCACCTGCCAGCCCAGATCTTAATTTTTATAAATTTATTTATTTGTTATTTATTTTAAAATTTTATCAGAGAGAGATAGAGAGAGAAAGGAAAAGTGAGAAAGCAAGCCACCAGGTCCGGGACTCGAACCAGTCAGCCATATGGGAGTCCAACACCTCAACCACCACACCACCTGCCAGTCCCTAGATCTTAATATTTTTAAAAACGGTTTGCCACTGGGCTGTCCCATGGCACAGCAGTAATGTAAAGCTCAAAAGAAGCTGGACTCCCACATAGTTGACTGTGCTTTGAGTCCTGGACCTGGCAGCTTAAAATTCACACCAGGTGCGCGTGTATACATGCCCAAAATCCCAAGAGGAGAATTAAGGAGAAGGGATTGCGGCATGGCCATCCCCCTTGACAGGTGATTTTTTTACTTTCTGTCTCTCTGGCAAGGGTACATGCCTTACAGCAAAAAAAAAAACTCTATTAAAAAAAAAGGAGAAAGAGAGAGAGAGAGAAGCTAGAGGACCAGCAGGTGGCATGGCGGTTGGGCACTGAATCCCACATGGCCAACTGCACAGTTCAAGACTCAGATCCTGCAGCTTGAGGCACATGCCGAGGGCACGTGCACGCATGCCCAAGATCCCGAAGGGAGGATGGAGGAGAGGGACTGTGGTGTGGCCCTCCCCCTGGTGGTGATTTCTCACTTTCCTTCTCTCTTTGATGGGCGTACACATCTTGTGGGAAGGAAAGAAAAAAAAAAAAAACAAAGACAAGAAAAGAAGCTGGATCCCACGCAAGCAGCCTGAAATACATGGGACACGGCACAAGTGACCGGGGCCCAGGGCAGAGGACTGAGAAGAGGGCTGTTCAGACCAGACTCTAGAGGATGTCCCTCTGCCCGTCTTCGCCCATGTGCATACACACGTGTGTGCACACGTGCCCCAGCGTGCACAGGGAAGGACAACAGAATTTTGCTATTACAAGGTGTGGGAGCCTCTGGCCTCAGTAAGCCCGGGGTTCTGCACCCGTGCCAATGTGTCATGGAGAGAGCACAGGCTTCATCTGGGGACGGAGGGCTTCACTGCCCTGCTCTGTTCTCAGGAACTGAAGGTCCTTAGGACTCAGCTCAGGCCTCCTCCGCATCCCTCAGTGCTCAAGGACCGTGGCACTTCCCTCTGCAGCGGAGGCTGTGTGGATAGGGCATACTGGCCTTGTCACTGCTGTGTCCCCAATGCCCAGAACAGGCTGGCCTCTGGACATTCGTGGGATGCCTAACGCCAGTGTGCACAAGACCAACACTCTCGCCACACCTCCCATCTGCCCTCTCCGGCCTCCCGGCACACACAGGACAGCCTTGGCAGTCACACGGCGTCCGTCCCGTCCTCCCCTTGTAACCAGCACACACGGCTCTGTCCACCATTGCCTCATCTGCCTAAAGAATTAAAACCATCTGTCCCACTGACCGGACCAGTGCGCTGAGAGGATAAAACATTGTGGGTGCAACAGAACCCTGCGGTTAAAGTAAATGGTCGAGTTTGAGCCTTCTCATCCTGCCACATCCAGCCAAAGGGGCTAGAAACTCATCTCGACTCGGGCCAGGCCCAGCTGCAGCCTGGCACTGAGAACAGGGCACCCCTGCCCTGCCTGGTTCTGGTGACTGCACGCAAGCCTCGCCAGTGCCCGCGCATACAAAGGGACTTCACTAAGTTGGTGGGAAATGGAACTGAAGTATGAATTTATTGGGGCCCAGAAGTGGTGTAGTGGTTGAGGCACTGGATTTAGACATGGGCTGAACACAGTTTGAGTCCCAGACTTGGTGGCTTAAAATCCATGCTGGGTGTGTGTGTGCGTGCCCAAAATCCCAGGAGGGGAATGTTAGAGAAGGGATTGTGGCATGGCCATACCCCTGGGAGATTATTTCTCACTTTCCCACTCACTGTTTCTTTCTGGTGAGCACATGCGCCCAATGGGAAAAATCTATTTTTTAAAAAAGTATGAATCGGCAGGTGGCATTGTGATTGGGAGCACTGGGCTCCCACATGGCCAACCACAGTTTGAGTCCTGGACTTGGTGGCTTGCTTTCTCACTTTCCCTCTCTCTCTCTCACTCTGTCCCTCTCTGGTCAAATTTAAATAAATAAATAAAGTTAAATAAAATAATTCTTTTTAAAAAGTATGCATTTATTTTGGTGAAAAGCCTTTTTTTCACAATGTGCATTTTCTATCACTTTTTTTGAGACTTTTTTGTTGTTGTTGTAGTAGGGCACATGCACTCGCTGGAGAGACAGAGACACAGACAGAAAGCAAGAAATCGCCCCCCGAGGGGATGGCCATGCTGTAATCCCTTCTCCATTCTCCTCTCAGGATTTTGGGCATGCACACACATGCCCCCAGTATGAGTTTAAGCCATCGGGTCCGGGACTCGAACCACAGTCGACTACATGGGAGTCCAGTGACATAACCCTCACACCATCTACTGGTCCCACTTTTTGAAGACCCTTTGTAGTTTTGTTCCAGTCAGGTAAGCACCAACACCCACAATCCTGGTCCTAATCTTCCAAGCATACCTGGCCCTGTCTCATGAGACACGCAGCTCCCTGTCTGCTTCTTCGGGAGCCCCTGCCAGACCGGCCAAGGCCAGTCACTGACCTCCCCTCTCACCTACCTCCCTTGATGCCACTCCTGCTTTATTTTGTTGGCTCCACGCCTCTGTTTCCCATCCTACCCGACAGCCCACACGCATGTCCCATTGACCTTTCCTGGGGTCCAGCTCCCACATTGGACCCTGAGCACCCGGACTTAGGGGGACAACCACGGCAGCAGTTGAGGAGTTGGCTGCCAAAGGGGCAGGAGGCCCTTGGGGGACAGCAGCCTCTCCTCCCAGCCGAACTTGCGTGGGTTCCCTCCAGCCCCAACACCACCAGCGCACGGCTGCCGTCATAGAGGATGGAAAGGAAGCCCGACAGCCCGGCCTCTGCGGCCCGCACTCCGGGAGCCACAGTGCGCCAGTCTCTGCCCCCTCCAACCCTCACGTGCTCCCCATCACACCCTCACTCCGAGGCCTCCCCCGCCTGACCTCACCTGGGCCTCTGCCCCAGCTCTGGTGGCTCATGAAGAACAGCGATTCAGGGACCCAATGCAACCTTTAATTCCAAGCAGAGTCCCCTTCCCCAGCATTGTCACACACACACGGAAAGGGGTGCCAGAGTCTAGGCAGGAACAAAACCCAGATGGGGCAAAAAAATATATATAATTATATACACGTGTGTTTGGAGACGGAAAGCTGGAGTGTGAGGAAGGTGGGAGTTGGTGAGGAGAGCAGCTGGGGTGCCCCAATAAATTACATTCTTTAGAGAGTGTAGTGGGGGTGCGCGGGGTGGGTGGGACCTGGGAGCCAGGCACTCAGAAGTGCCCCAGCCTGGCCTCGGGATCCCCCAAGGGAGGCTGTAGGCCTGGGCCCTGCCGGCTTCCCAGGCTGCCCTGGAAGGCAGATGCTGCCTTAGCCTGGAGGCCGGGGTGAGCCCGGGCTGTGGACACGCCGCACCCGCTCTGAACCAAGGCTTCCGGGAGCCTCGGGGGCTGAAGCAGGAGGCTTCAAAGCTTGGAGTCGCAAGTAAAGATGGCAAGCTGGAGGGCAGGGCCCCGCCTCCCCCTGGGCCAGCTGCCCTGCCACTGGGAGAAGCGGCCTAGCTGAGGGAGGCCG
>NW_006160006.1:2202057-2204396 GCF_000334495.1 Tupaia belangeri chinensis | reverse complement strand
CCCAGCCGAACTTGCGTGGGTTCCCTCCAGCCCCAACACCACCAGCGCACGGCTGCCGTCATAGAGGATGGAAAGGAAGCCCGACAGCCCGGCCTCTGCGGCCCGCACTCCGGGAGCCACAGTGCGCCAGTCTCTGCCCCCTCCAACCCTCACGTGCTCCCCATCACACCCTCACTCCGAGGCCTCCCCCGCCTGACCTCACCTGGGCCTCTGCCCCAGCTCTGGTGGCTCATGAAGAACAGCGATTCAGGGACCCAATGCAACCTTTAATTCCAAGCAGAGTCCCCTTCCCCAGCATTGTCACACACACACGGAAAGGGGTGCCAGAGTCTAGGCAGGAACAAAACCCAGATGGGGCAAAAAAATATATATAATTATATACACGTGTGTTTGGAGACGGAAAGCTGGAGTGTGAGGAAGGTGGGAGTTGGTGAGGAGAGCAGCTGGGGTGCCCCAATAAATTACATTCTTTAGAGAGTGTAGTGGGGGTGCGCGGGGTGGGTGGGACCTGGGAGCCAGGCACTCAGAAGTGCCCCAGCCTGGCCTCGGGATCCCCCAAGGGAGGCTGTAGGCCTGGGCCCTGCCGGCTTCCCAGGCTGCCCTGGAAGGCAGATGCTGCCTTAGCCTGGAGGCCGGGGTGAGCCCGGGCTGTGGACACGCCGCACCCGCTCTGAACCAAGGCTTCCGGGAGCCTCGGGGGCTGAAGCAGGAGGCTTCAAAGCTTGGAGTCGCAAGTAAAGATGGCAAGCTGGAGGGCAGGGCCCCGCCTCCCCCTGGGCCAGCTGCCCTGCCACTGGGAGAAGCGGCCTAGCTGAGGGAGGCTGCCGAGTGAGCAGGGAGGCAGTGGTGCGGGGGTCCTGGTGGCGCCCACCCACTGGGCAGCCCAGGCCTGGTCACAAAACCCCTTCCTTCCTCCTCACCCCTCTGGGACTCCCATGTGGGGTGAGCGTGCAGACAGGAGCTCTGCATGCCGGATGTGGCCTGGGTCTGCTGGTGTGGGAGGCCCAGGGACTGAAGTACCTGGGGAAGGTTTTGGGTCCCCAGGCCCAGCGCCTCCCGGCCCTGCCTCCACCTGAGGAACGGAGCCCACCCACTCCTGCCCCGCCTCGCACTGCTCCCAGCCCACCAGGGAGAGGACGCTCTGGGCTCAGAGGCGGAGGCCGGGTTGGGAGCCCTGGGCGGCAGGGAGGCCAGTGATCAGAAGAGGGAGGCCTTCTTCTTGAGCTCATTGCGCTTCCACAGAGCCAGCTTGCCGAACTCCTCTGGAGACATGGCGAACACCCTGGAGAAGTCCTCGGCAGACAGATGTCTCTGCAAGGGGCCCAGCGAGGCAGCTTAGGGAAAGGGGCCAGGCAGGCGGCCCAGGGACAAAAGGACACTCAGGCAGAGGGCAGGGTGCGCCCCTCCCTGGAGCCGCTGTGCCTTCCCCTCGTACCTCGAGCCTCGTCCGGTCCACGCCTGGAGGCAGCCGGGCTCGTCCCTTGTTGGTCACCACCAGCATCTCATAGGGGTAGATCTGGGGGCAGGAGGGTGGTCTGAGGCCCAGGCTCTCCTGTCGGCAGAAGTCCTTCAACTCCCTAGGCCCCCTCAACCTGCAGAGGCTGCTGGGGTTCATGCCACCTTGCCGTCCACCCCCATGACCGGCTGTCCCTCCCATCACCGACTCCAGGAGGACCCCATGGCGTGCCCAGCTCACCTGGCCTCTCCCCAGCCACCCGCCCTGCTGTGGGGGGTCCCCTGCCCCTCACCTTCTGCTCCAGCACACAGGGCAGGGAGGTCCCCCGGTCCAGCCTCCCCCTCTGGCCCTCTCCGTTCTGGGGAGACCAAAGCCGCAGTGAGCCAGAGCGGGGCAGGGAGACCGTCCCGGCCTTACCCCAGCTTCTCGCTGCGCCTCCGTAAGCAGCTCCGTTGCCCACTCCCCACCCCCCCTTCCGTGGCCTGGCCCTGGCTCCTGGCTCCACCTGCTCTCTTCCAGGAGGGCTCACCTGCAGGCCTGCGGGAGAGAAGGGTCGAGCTCAGACGCAGCCCCCCACACACCTGGCACAGATACAGGCTGCCCAGGGCACCTGCACGAGCCCCTTCCCCAGCCCTCCCGGCACCAGGTGGGCCCACTGCTCACCTGGGCTTCCGGCTTCACTCCCCGATGGGCTGAACTCTGTGGACTGCAGCTAGGAAAGACATGAAGGGCTCAGAGGGAGCTGGGGAAGTCCCCACTGGGCCCCACCACCACGAGGGCTCTGCCCCTGAGGACGCCCAGTGGCCAGGCACTCCGAGCACCCCATGTGCACGCCTCTCCGTGCAGCCTGTCTCTGGCCCTGCGGCCTACCCGGCTCAGGGGG
>NW_006160006.1:2192518-2200668 GCF_000334495.1 Tupaia belangeri chinensis | reverse complement strand
CCCCAACCTGCAGAGGCTGCTGGGGTTCATGCCACCTTGCCGTCCACCCCCATGACCGGCTGTCCCTCCCATCACCGACTCCAGGAGGACCCCATGGCGTGCCCAGCTCACCTGGCCTCTCCCCAGCCACCCGCCCTGCTGTGGGGGGTCCCCTGCCCCTCACCTTCTGCTCCAGCACACAGGGCAGGGAGGTCCCCCGGTCCAGCCTCCCCCTCTGGCCCTCTCCGTTCTGGGGAGACCAAAGCCGCAGTGAGCCAGAGCGGGGCAGGGAGACCGTCCCGGCCTTACCCCAGCTTCTCGCTGCGCCTCCGTAAGCAGCTCCGTTGCCCACTCCCCACCCCCCCTTCCGTGGCCTGGCCCTGGCTCCTGGCTCCACCTGCTCTCTTCCAGGAGGGCTCACCTGCAGGCCTGCGGGAGAGAAGGGTCGAGCTCAGACGCAGCCCCCCACACACCTGGCACAGATACAGGCTGCCCAGGGCACCTGCACGAGCCCCTTCCCCAGCCCTCCCGGCACCAGGTGGGCCCACTGCTCACCTGGGCTTCCGGCTTCACTCCCCGATGGGCTGAACTCTGTGGACTGCAGCTAGGAAAGACATGAAGGGCTCAGAGGGAGCTGGGGAAGTCCCCACTGGGCCCCACCACCACGAGGGCTCTGCCCCTGAGGACGCCCAGTGGCCAGGCACTCCGAGCACCCCATGTGCACGCCTCTCCGTGCAGCCTGTCTCTGGCCCTGCGACCTACCCGGCTCAGGGTGGTCCTGCCGTAGGCGGGGAGCGAAGACGACTTGGAGGTTCCCTGGTGCAGGGCTGGAAGACAGAAGACAGAAGAGGGCTCAGCCCTGCAGCCCTCCTTCCTGAGAGGCCCCCTCGCGGCCCTGCCGGGGTGGGGCAGTAAAGGGGGACACTGGGGTTGCCGAAGGCTTCTGCTGGCTTTCAGCTCCTACTAGTTGCTGTGGCAAGGGACACAGGGCTGGTGACTGAGCTGTCTGTAACACATTCCCTCTGTGACTAGAAAGGCACCAAACTCAGGGCTGGGCCAAGTGCCCGGTGTTAAAACAGAGTTAGGGCCAATTGGTGGCATGCTGGTTAACGCAGCAGAGACCTAGAGGGAGGGGAAGTGAGCAAGCACCGTCCATTGGGGTGTCCACACCATAATCTCTCCTCTATTTCTCCTCGTGGTGTTTTGGGCATGTGCATGTACCCAGTGTGTTTTTCAAGCTGCTGGGTCCAGGACTTGAACCACACAGTCAGCCACATTGGATTCAGTTGCCCTAACTACACCACCAGCTGGCCCCAAGGAACTCTTCTTAAAATATTTGTTTTTTAAAAAACTTTTTTTTTAGATGGTGTGTGTACTCGCCAGAGAAAAACAAAGAGAGGGAGAGGGAAGGGAGAGGACCCCCATGGGAACCGGTCACGCCGTGGTCTCTTCTACACCTTGCCCTCTGCGGGGGCCTTGGGCACACCGCCACACACGCAGCGCGTTTCCCAAGCTGCTGGGTCTGGGACATAAGGGGCTTTGCCATGCGGGAGCTGCCTGTCTTACCCAAAAGCCCATTAAACTCTGCTGGCTGCAAGTTCAGCTGGTGAGAACAAAACCGCTTAGAAGGACCTCATTTTCCCAGCTAGTGCTTACTTCTGTTCAGAAAATGATCGTGCCAAGGTCGCCATTCCTCACTGAGGCATTTCAGTCCTGGAGTAAGTCCCCCTCTATACTCCAGCTGCCTCAGGATTTCAACCCTCAAAGCACGCACGGACGTTTTCACAACACATAACTCCTACAATGCTTCTGTCTGAACGCGATTTCCCCGATGTGGCCATGAAATCGGGTCTGAAGTCACTAGGATGGGTGAGATGCGGCAGGAGCCCAGGCACTCGCGTGCCCGCCGGCCGCCCAAGGCCTGGGCGGAGAAAATGCGGCGCGGCGGTGGCACCGGCTGAGCCTTACGAGGCCAACGCGGAACTGGCACCCACGAGAGTGCTCGGACTGAACCCAGCCTTCGGGGCATCCCTCTACCCAGCTCTTCCTTCAGCCTTTACTACTGACTCTCCATTCTCCTAAGAGCCTTCTGGAACTCTGCCGGCTCACACTGAAACAGTGCCGGGCGCGCGCCATGAGGCGGTGACGTCATGCCGCACGCCGCACGTCCGCTCCGTCCCGAGCCCCAGTCCTTGAGCGCCACCTCGGGCCACCTTTCATCGGTGCTGCTCTGCTCTGCGTCCCCAGCCCTCTGCAGCCAGGCCTTTGCAGGTCAGCCTCGCACACCCGAGGCTGGCTGTCTTCCCCAGCGCCTTCAGCCAACCTCAGCTGGATCCTCTCTCTCTTTTTTTTTTTTTAGTTTATTTTGAGAGAGAGGCACCCCAACGCAGTCTTCATGCCACGATTGCCCCCAGCCCCCAACAGCTGGGATTGTGGGCACCCGTGAGCATGGCTGGCACCTACGTAGGGAAGACCTGGAGATGGAACCCCCCGGGACCTGCCCCTGTGGCGTCTGGGTCGTGCAGCTGTGCACTGCGGCTGTGCACGGCTGGCCCCCAGCGTCTCTGCGGTGCGGTTCCTCGCAGGGGGAGTAGTCTATCCTCCCTTCCCCCCCTCCCTTCCCAGTTGAGGCCGACAGGCAACCCACTCTGACCAGCCGCATACAGCGCGGGCTCCCACTTCTGGGTCCTCTCCCTCTGCTGCGGCCACCACGCTGTGACGGGGCCAGGCGGCTCGGGGGCAGTGTTCAGAGCCTGGCCCATCCCGCACTCCAGCCCCCTTCCTGCTGCTGCACCCCTAGTGTGCACCCCTAGTGCTGCTCCCCCGGCTCCTGGCAGCTCAGCCACCCAGCACGCCCACTCTGCTCCTGAGGCGTGGACCACATCCTCCGCCTGCTTGTCTGGCTCACTCGGTCTCTCTCTCTCTCTTTGCTAGAGCATGTGTGCTTGCCAGAGGGAGACAGAAAAAGAGAGAGAGAAGGCACCCCCATGGGGAATGGTCACATGCAATGCCTTCCCTCTGTTTGCGATTTTGGGCACGCATATGTACCCAGCGTGTCTCTCAAGCTGTCGGGGTCCTGGGACTCAAACTGCACGGTTGTTCTGTGGGATCCCGCTGCCTTAATCACCAGGCCACAGAGCCCACCCTGTCTCATCCCTGAAGCCCTGTGAGGCCGCCTCACTGTCCTCACATTGCACCTTCCACAAGCCTCCGACACAACAGCTGCCGCGTGCCCCCAAGCCCTGGCCTCCATGTCCCTCGTCCTGCGGACCACAGGGCTGGAGGCGGGCCTGTGGCTGCCCACAGCAGACCCCAATAAACCCTGTCAGACTGGACCGACTCTGCCACGTCTGCTTCAGCTGAAGGCACTCCCTCCACAACTGTCCTCTTGTCCTAAGGACAGGGAACCCCACACGCCCTCTCTCCACCCACCACTCCGCTGGTGTGTGGACGGTCCGGCCTCCGCGGTACTCACAGGTGTGAAAGGGGGTCCGGTCGGGCAGGGAGCGAGTTTTCCTCCGGATAGGCAAGGACTTTTCCATCTCCTCCTTCAGGATCATCTTCCCCAAGTTGGAAGTGACCTGAGTGAGGAAAGTCTGAGACTCAGACACGGGTGCTCACCTCCAAAACGCCGAGAGTCACACTCAGGCTGACGAGGGACGTCTCCCCAGGTGGCTGGTCTGCTCTGGAGCCCAGCCAGCCTCTGGGCCTTGAGCTCGGTCACCTGGAGCCTGCCTATCCCAGGCCACCAGCTGCGGCCCTCCCGTGGCTCTGAGCCTCCTGCCCTGAAGACCAGTGGCCACCCTCCTTTCCACTCTTCTCCTGAACTACTGGGCCTGCTGGCACCCCACACTACGGGACCACCCTCCTCTGAGCTTTGACTCTAATATCAAGTGGTGTCTCCCCAAAAGTAGCATGAGGTCCAGGGGCCCCTTAAAAGGCAGGAGCCTGGGGACCAACCAGCAGATGGCATAGTGGTTACATCGCTGGACTCCCACCTGGTTGATCACAGTTCAAGTCCCAGACCCAGAGGCTTGAAACTCATGCCAGATGCATGTACGTGCATGCCCAAAATCCCAAGAGGAGAATGGAGGCAAAGGGGTTGGAGTGTGGACATCCCGAGGGGTGATTTCTCGCTTTCTGTCTCTGTTTCTCTTTCTCTGTCTCTACGGTAAGTGCATGTGTCCTATAGCAAAAATCTCTCTCTTTAAAAAAAAAAGAAAGAAAGAAAGGCAGTAGCCTGAAGCCCCAGGGAGGAAATGAGGTTTCTGGGGCCAGTGGGTGGTGTGGTGAAGGATGCCGGACTCCCACATGGCTGACTGTGTTTCGAGTCCCGGACCTGGCGGCTTGCTAGGCCCGGACCTGGCGGCTTGCTTTCTCGCTATATCTTTTTCTCTTTCTCTCTTGCTCTGTCCCTCTCTGGTCAAATTTAAAAATAAATAAATAAAGGGACCAGCAGTTAGTGTAATGGCTATGTCGCTGGACTCCCACGTAGTCGACCGTGGTTCGCGTCCCGGACCTGGTGGCTTAAAACTCACGCCGGGCGCGTGTGCGTGCGTGCCCAAGATCCCGAGAGGAGAATGGAGGAGAAGGGATTGCGGCGTGGCCATCCCCCCTGGGGGGTGATTTCTCGCTTTCTGTCTCTCTGTCTCTCTCTGTCTGTCTGGCGAGCGCATGCGCCCTATAGCAAAAACCTCTCCAATAAATAAATAAATAAATAAAGTCAAATAAAAAAAAATGTTTAAAAAAGAGAAAAGAAGTGAGGTTCCTCACGTGTTCTATCCGGGATATCTGAGGCTTGAACCCCTTTGGACTAGTCATGGAACCAGAGCTCCCCCAGGGAGATGCGGGGGTGGAGGGCATAGCTCGTCCTACCTTGCTGAGTTCCTCTTTCTGACGCTCCCTGAGAGCCTTCATCTCCTCTCCGGAGTCGTCGTCGTCCTCCTCCTCCTCTTCCTCAGCCCCCCTCCGGGACGCCTTGCGCTTCCTCCACTCTGTCTCTAGGGCCACAGGAGAAGCGGGCAGAGCCGTCAGTCCGCCCGCTCAGCCTGCACCCCTCCCGCCTGGCGGAGGGCGCGGAGGGCGCGGAGGGCGCGCACTGCGCGGAGTGCCGGCTGCTTTAAAAGTCAAATAACGGGACCAGCAGGTGGCGCAGTGGCTAAGGCACGGGACGCCCACGTGGCCGGCAGCAGCGCGAGCCCCAGAACCGAGGCCCGAGGATCAGGCCGTGCAGGTGTGTGTGCGTGCCCGAATCCTGGGAGGATGGGGAAGAAGGGGTTGGGATGTGGCCGTCCGGGGATGGTTTCTCACTTTCCCTGCCTGTCCCTCACTGTCTGTCTCTCTGGAAAGCGCACATGACCTATGGCCAAATAAAATCAAATAACGGTTCCTTGCCTTGCTACCACGCTGGGCAGGACCCTGTCCACAGATTACAGGCCCGGGGAGACAGACGCCAGCCCATCGCACTGTCCTCCCAGGGCTCCCACCAGAGCCGGGCAGAGCCCGAGTTTAAGGGCCCTGGGCCAGAGACTGGCAGGAGCCGCCTACGCGGGACCCCAGGGCATGTCGGGGAGAGTGGGCTCCAGGGCTTGAACAGGGCTGAGGGTGGCCTCGGTTCTCCTACCCACGACGGCCAGCGACGGGGGGCAGGGCCAGTAGTCGGTTTCGATCTTGGCCGGCTGGTTGGGGTCCGGGGGCTGGGCTGCGGGGAACTTGGACGACTCGATGATGAGGTCCTCGATGAGGTGCTTGCTCTGCGGGCTGCCCCCGGCGGGCTCTGCGGAGGGAGGCGGGGTCAGCCCAGGGCACGCCCCCTCCGCGCCCCTCCCAGCTCAGTTCCCGGCCCCGCCCCCTCACACCTGGGCAGTCCCGGATGTAGGGTCCCAGCGAGCGCAGGGCGGTTGCCATTAATCTCCCAGCCCCGCACGCAGCCCGCAGCATGGGGAGGAGTAAGTCAGGGAGACCCTCACCTCTCTGCCTGTAGATGGGCGGCTTCTTGTAGATGTTGGAATCCGGGCGGGTGGTCTCTGCAAAAGGAGCCAGAGCATCAGAGGAGAGGGCTACAGGGACAGCAAGGGACACAGGGACAGCTGGCCTGGGAAGAACACCGACACTAACGGGGCGGGACGCCACAAGTAGGAAATTCACCCTTCCAGAGGCAAGAGTGATGCAGCCGCAGGCCGACCCCTGGACACTCTGCCCTTTCCTGGTTATGTGAGAAGGGTGACAGGCCCCCTCTCTGGGGTCTCTGCTGGGGTCCCGACATGGCGGGGCTCACAGCGCTGCAGCGAGCAGGGCAGGGGCCAGAGGGGCTCCTGCAGGAGAGGTCCCTAACCCAACCCGCAGCCAGGCTGCCATGGCGCCTACCGGGATGGTGGAAGTGGGGCAGGCTGGTCCGGGGCGTGCCGGTGGTTCTTGGGGCCGAAGTCTGAGAGATGAGTCCGGGGGATCTGCTCTCCGACCACACCTGCAGAGCAGAGGTGGCCTCGCCGCTGCTCCTGGGCCCCACCCTCCCTGCCAACTCAGGAACCATCGCTTCACCTTGCTCCCCCTCCTGGATCCTCCCACCTAGTGCTCCCCCACCGCCCAGACCACAGGCCACGGTGTGGCCAGGACGTGAAACCCAGATGGCACCCGGCCCAGGGAGAAAGCCCGGGTCAGAGAGAGGACACAGCCAGCTGGTGACGGGCTGGGCCCGCTGACTCTGCTGTCCCCTTGGCTGGGCAAGTGTGGGCTGGACAGGTGTCCCTGAGTGGGCGAGGGGGGCGAGTGTCAGGTGTGGAGAAGACTCACCTCTGGGGACGGCGGAGGGGATGTGGACTTGGGTGACAGAGAGCGCTGTGGAGGGAGAGGAGGTTACTCAGAACCGCAGAGCAGGACCAGACCTCGCCACCTGTACCCCAGAGGGACCACCTCACCCCCACCCAGCTCAGCGCCCCTCCTGGCCAATGTCCGGGCCACCTCGTCCACTCAGATCCTTACCATCCCAAGGCTGGCCCAGTGTGTCCCCAGACCCTCCTCACAAAGTCCTAACCTTTCCGTACAGAGCAGAGAGGCCCATGGATCGGAGCAGTGTGCCCAGTGAGCAACAGCTGTGGCCTGGCCACAGAGCCCGGCAATGAAAGGGAGGGATGGGCCAAAGGCACCCAGGGCTGGGGTCTCTGTCTTCCCACGTCTGGCTGTCTCACTGCTCGGCCGTGACACCACAGAAGCCATGCATTAACAGTGTGCTCCGACTGCTTTGTGGGGTGCAGGCCTAGGGTTCCCCTCTAGCTCACAGCAGGGAGATGGAGGCTGCCCTCACCCAGGCCCCTCCGCCTGGACTTCGGCCTCCCCCTTCAGCACCTGCGCCCACCCAGACATTTGGTTCTTTTGGCCCCCTCCCGCCCTCTCCTCCCCACCCCACCTCTGTCTGTGCCCCTACCACTCAAACGGCCTCCCCTGCCTCGGGCTCTACCTAGCCTTGGCACAGACTCTGACTGGCAGCTTCCTGGGCAGCCCCTCCAGGAAAGAAGGGGCCCCGAGGGACGACCTGGTGCATGCCCAGCGTGTGGGGCCCTCCCTGAGCCCTGTCCAAGAGGGGGCCCTCACCTCCCGGCTTCTGGGCAGCTCCACGTGCTCCAGGAGGGAGTAGGTGAAGTGCGGCTCGTAGATCATCAGGTCAGGCCGCTCGATGTCCAGGATGGCCTTGTCCTTGGGGATGGCCGCCAGGTCCTTGTAGCCCAGCACCTGGTTGTCCATCTTGGCCTGCAGGGAGACGTGCGCATGGAGGATGGGGTGGGCTTGCAGGATCCTCCCCTGCGTCGCCAGCGGGAGAGAGCGGGCACCCGCAGCTGACAAGGCCACCTCCCTGTTATTGGAGGGACTTAGAGGGGACATCCCCTCGCCCGGCACTCGGAGTACCCGAGGCCAGACAGAGGGCTGTGGGGCAGCGGAGGCTGAGCAAGGCCCCCCAGCAGCGCCCCCCCCAGGCTGGGGTGCTGGTGGCCACGGGGTACTCACCACGATGCTGGAGGGAGAGCCCGGCACACTGGAGTCGCGGGAGGAGCTGACGCTCCCGGGGGAGGTGAGTGGTTGCTGGGGAGAGGGAGAAGGCGGGCGAGTGGGAATGGGCGTGCGTGTGGGGCGGGGGGACCTGAGGCCTCGGGGGCCCCGGGGTGCTGCGCTGCGGG
>NW_006160006.1:2185447-2192166 GCF_000334495.1 Tupaia belangeri chinensis | reverse complement strand
GGGGGCGCCGGGGTGCGGGAGCCTTTGTTCTGCCGTAGAGGAAATGACGGCAGGGTGCAGCCGGCTTCCCCGGGCGCGGCCTCTCCTCCCGGCTCTGCCGCACCTGCCCTGCCCTGCCCTGGGGCTGGGGTGCCCAGTCACACCCTCTCCCTGGCCTCTCTTCTGGCTCTATGCCCAACCCCCAATCTCCCGTCACTCCTCTCCCTCATTCTGGCCCAGAAAGTGTCACACAAGGCCCCAGCACAGCTGGCGCTACCGTCCTGCGGGTCCTGCACCCACCGATCCAACCAACTCCACGTGGAAAGTGTTTAAAAACAAACAATGCCACAATAAAAAGTAGTGCAAATGTTAAATAACAAGGAGTTCCACGTTTGCATCGTGCTAAGTGTCGCAGGTTATCCACAGACAGGACTTAGGATGGGAGGTTATATGCAAATACGTAATACGGAAGACGCTTTAGCATCCTGGATTTCCATCCTGGATTTCTGTATCTGCTGGGGCCCCGGAGCTGGCGCCATGGATGGAGGGGACTGTCATACCTGGGAGTGGACCCCAGTGGGGGACGGGCTGGCGTGCTGCTCTGCCCCCACCCCATCTGGGCCCTGCTCCCCTCCAGCAGAGAGTCCACTTACAGGCAGCCTGGGCCACATCGCAGCTCCCACAGAGTTCTCGCGATGCCAGTGCGTCTACTGCTAGCGGGCGCCCGGTTGGGCAGGAGAGCACCTGGGCCAACCCTGTCCTCTATGTCCCTAGGGACTTGGGGTCTGTCTGCCGCACCAGGCTGTGGCCAACTTCCTGAGTCCTCGTCTTCCTTGGTAAGTCCCACAGCAATCCCTGTCTCTCCCCCCTGCCCTGGACACATTACCGGTGTTGGCGGCCAGGCAGCCAGGCGGCCAGGGTGACAGTGCAGGGGGCTGCCCTTGCAGCTGACAAAGAGCCGGAGCAGAGCGCTGCAGTGACTGGGTACAGCAAGGAGCTCCCTGGCGGCCAGAGCCGGGCTGTGCTGACTGGCTAGGGCTGAGTACTGACGCCGCCATGCAGAAGCCCCGTGCCCTCTCTGCCCCTCGCTTCTCACCTATAAACGGGGGACTATAACTGCTCTATCCCAGGGTGCTCTGAGATCAGGTAAGTTCTAACACGTGAAATGCTTAAAACATGCAACCCATGGAGAGTGTTGGCAGTTATTCCTGTCTACCCCAGAACTGAGGAACTTCGGTGGCTTTTTTTTTTTTAATTTTTTGGAGAAGTTTCTGCTACAGGGCACATGCACTCACTAGAAAGACACAGAGAGACAGAGAAACAGAAGGCGAGAAATCACCCCCCAGGGGGGTGGCCACACCGCAATCCCTTCTCCTCCATTCTCCTCTCGGGATCTTGGGCACGCACGCACACATGCCCAGTGTGAGTTTAAGCCACCGGGTCTAGGATTTGAACTGCGGTCAATGACATGGGAGTCCAGCAACATAGCCATTACGCCAACTCTGACAGAGAGGGCAAGACACACTGACGAATAGAGAGGAAAGAGCCCCTCCCACGGCGCATGATCACGCCCAATCCCTTCTTCTCCATCTCTCCTTCCTTTCAGGATTCTGGGCTCACGTGCGCATGAGCATGCATGTGACCCAAAAGGTCCCAATGCCGCCGGGTCCAGGACTTGAACTGCATACTTGGCCATGGGGGATCCAGTGCCTTAACCACCACGCCATGGACTGGCCCCTTGGGTGGCTTTTCTTTGTGACCATGGATCATGAAAGGCCCAACAGAGGTCCCGGTGCTCACCACCTTAACAAGGACACTGCACTGACCCGTGCTGCCCACCCAGCACCAAGGCCGCTCCCGCCACACACACAGCCCACGCCCACTGCTGCCTTTCGTGCCCTTCCGCACCCGCCCACCTCTCTGCCTCCCAGAGGCCACCGGCCTTCCAGGTCCACCCTGCACACCCCTCTGGGAGGCCTCCCTGCTACTCGCCGATGATCCCCAGAGGGCCCAGAGGAGAACGGACGGCTGACACACCTGGTGTGCTGCAGACGGCCTGAGTTCCTCTCCCTAGGCTGACTGCCAACTTCCAGGGAAAGCATTGCTCCTGGAGAGCCTGTCTGTTCTGTGCAGGGGCTTCGGTGAGCACAGTGCAGGGGGTCCCCCCCCCCCCCGCCCCCGCGACAACCCAAGGCAGGCCCATCACAGTTGAGGGAACAGGCTGGGTTGAAAACATGTCCAGAGAGCCAGTCACGGGCACACCCTGCTGATGCTGCACTGCACAGGCTGGGCCCGAGTCCTGGTCCAGCATAAAGGCTGGGCATGGGGCATGACCTGTCATCCCAGAACTTGGGGAGGCTCAGACAGGAGGACAACACCCTGCCTTAAAACAAAACTGGGCCACCAGCAGATGGCAAAATGGTTACATTGCTGGACTCCCACATAGTTGACCGCAGTTGGATTCCCGGACCCGGCGACTTAAAACTCACACCAGGTGTGTGTGCGTGCACAGATCCCGAGAGAAGAATAGATTAGAAGGGATTGTGGTGTGGCCATCCCCCCGGGGGGTGATTTCTCACTTCCTGACTCTGTCTCTCCAGCAAGAGCACCTGCCCTATAACAAAAATATCTCTTAAAAAAGAGGGGGACACCAGTGGTGTGGTTGGGGGTGGCTGGATTTCACATGACCGACTGTGCGTTTTGAGTCCCACACTCAGTGGCTTGAAAAAACACTCCAGGCACATGTGTGCACACGCCCAAAATCCTGAGAGAGAATGGAGGACAGACACTGCAGTGTGGCCGCCCCCGGGGTGCTTTCTCGCTTCTCCCCTCTTTGTTTCTCTTTCTCTGTGTCTCTCTCTGTTGAGTGCACATGCCCTATAACAATAAAAAAGAAAGAAAGAAAACAAAGAAAACAGCCATGCAGGGGTGTGGAGCTGCAGGTGACTGTCAGCACAGGTGGGCTCACAGCCTGCTTCGCTCTGCGCAGTGAGAGCCAAGCGGCCAGGTTGCTCAGGGCCTTCTGTAATTCTAGGGCCATGGCAGATCCAAGCCAAGACCTTGGCCATCAGAGTCTCACTAGTGCTCGGGGCCACGGAAGGGCTCCCTCCTCGGCTTCGCTGTTCTCTTGCTTTGTATATTATTATTATTGGCAGTATTTGCTGGAGAGTGCACGTGCTTGCCAGAGACGGGGTGGTGAGAACCCACCATGGGGGAGGGTCATGCTGAGATCCCTTCTCCATCGCTCCCTCCTTTTGGGATTTTGGGCACACATACACTTTCCAAGCCACCAGACCCAGGACCTGGCCACGCAGTCTGCCACTTGGGGTCCAGCTGCCTCAAGCACTGCGGCTGGCGGCCCTCCTCTGCCTTCTCAGAGTCCACATTGTGATCCTTTCAACAGGTGCCCGAAGGCCAGAGTAAACCCTGCTACGCAGTGGGAAGGCTGCCGGCTCCTCTCGCTCCTCAGAGACCTTTCCCCGAGGACAGCGGCTGCCGGACGGTGCTCCACGCAGCTGAGCCCTGGAGATGAACGCCTGTCCCCCACCTGCCAGACCCCAGACGTGCACTGTTTCATCTGATCACTAACTAACCCGGACTTGCCGAGCACCTGTTCTGCGGCAACACAGAGCAACCTCCGTGGTAAGTCCTGAACGGGTCAGAAGGGCCAGTCAAGGGGCCAGTGGTGCCGTGATGCCCCGTGGCCTCCTGACCAGGGATTACAGATGGGGAGGGCCTGGCCAGACAGGCAGGGAACCCATGAGACTGAGGCTAAGGGGCACTCAAGGCAGCAGGGGGCCAGCCCAGAGGAAGAGGCTGTGGCCATGCCCACAGCCACGCCCACGGTCGCACCCGGGCAGAAGGCTGGCTTTGGAAGCAAGAACCTGTTCCCTGAGAGCAGAGGACAGGGACAGAAGTTGGGCAACTGCAGTCCAGGGGTGCTTGGAGGGAACCAATCGGGGGCTTCTACTTCCCCAGGAGAAGGGAGAGGTCATGCGCATTGTAGGACTGAAGGGAGCAGAGAAGGGGGCCAGCAGGTGGCCTGGAGGTTAATGTGCTGGACCCCTCATGGCTGCCCGCGGTTCATGTCCCAGACTTGGCGGGTTGAAAAATCACACCAGGCGCGTGTGAGTGCATGTGTGCCGAAGATCCCAGAAGAAGGGAATTTGGTGTGGCCATCCCCTCTGGGGTGATTTCTCGCTTTTCCTCTCTCTCCCTCTCTGTCTCTGTCTCTCTGCAAGCACATCCACCCTATGGCAGAACCCAAGAAGAGTAGGGACGGTTCAGAGGGGCTGACCCAGGGAGAGCGGGCGGCTCTAGAGTGTCTAGGAGCTCAGGCCGGGCCTCCCCACACCAGAGCGGCCAGGAAGAATGAGGCGATGGCTGTCTGGGAGAGTGGAGCCTGCCCAGGCGAGGAGTCCGGGGTCCCCGGGGTCCAAGCTGAGAGTCACAGGACGGTGTGGCCACGCACATCCACGCTCACAATGCAGACACCGCCACGGTACTTGATTCGCAGTAAGGAGAGTCACGGTAACGTCGCCAGCTGCTGGCTATGGGGTGTCTACATCGTGGTGGGCACCCGGATGGGCACTGCATTCTTTTCTTCTTCTTCTTTTTTTTTTTACTTATTTTTATTTATTTATTTTTATTATTTTTTTGAGAGGTTTTTACTATAGGGTGTACGTACTCACCAGAAAGACAGAGAAAGACAGAGAGACAGAAAGCCATTAATCATCCCCCAGGGGGGATGGCCACGCCGCAATCCCTTCTCCTCCATTCTCCTCTCGGGATCTTGGGCACGCACACACACAGGCCCAGCGTGAGTTTAAGCCACCGGGTCCGGAACTCGAATCACAGTCGACTACACGGGAGTCCAACAACATAGCCATTACGCTAATTGCTGGTCCCTACTTATTTTTATTTTATTCTATTTTTGTTTTAATTTTGTTATAGGATACTTATGCTCATCAGAGAGAGATGGGGGTTAAGGGAGTGAGAAATCACCCCCCATGGGAGATGGCCATGCCTTCCAAAGCCATTAATGGCTTCCACCCAGGAAGACTGTGTGAGTCTCCGGCCTCTGGCCCGCGCCTGTTCTGTCCCCTTCTTAGCCAATGTTGTCCACAATCCTGTGCAGGCCATGCGACTGGGCCTTGCCTCCAGCTCTTGGCTCCTTAGTGGTAAATTACTTAGCGTTTTTCTTTTTTTTTAATCATCAGAGGTTGCCTCTGCTTGCCAGAGAGAGAGATGGAGAAAGGGGGAAGCCCTCCCCCAAATGGGGTGTAGTCATGCTGGAGTCCTGTCCCCATTCTTCCATCTTGTCAGGATTTGGGTCGCACTTGCACATGCACCTGGCGTGTTTTTCAAACTTAGGGCCAGGATCCAAACCACAGTCAGTCCCTTAGCCCTTAGATGCAGGGCTGCTACCCCCGGAAGTGTTAGAACATTCTGTCTCACCCCTCCGCAGGCATTTGCATGCTCACTGGGGCTAACTTGAGGACCTAGGCTCTTACTGGAGAAATTTTAGGCTGTCAGAAGGCCACTGGGTGGAGTGTGAGAGGGAGTGTGTGTACGTGTATGTGTGTGTGCGCGTGCATGTGAGTGTGTGTGTGAAGACAGTTTCCCGGCTTCTCTCAAATGACATGCTGCCCACTCCACCCACGGTAGCCCCTCCCCCGGAGGAAATTTCGGGCTCCGCACAAGGTCTCAGCCCCAGCGCCTCCTCCCCCACCGGCACACCCCCCAGCCCTGAGCAGAGACCAGACCAAAAGGGCAGGCTGCAGCAGGAAGGGGAGGAAGGAGGGAAGGGAAGGTGGGGGCAAGGCCAGCCCAGGTGGCGGAAGGGCCCTCAGGCTGCCCGGGCTGGGCTGTGGTCCGCTGGTCGGAGCCCAGGCCTTCTCTCCCTGCCGTCTCAGCCCAGCCCTCCCTGGGCCTTATCTGAGCCCCCAGCCCGGCCCCACCTCTCACCCCACCCTCTGCTCTCCACAGCCACAGCCTCTCAGCTCAGACTAGGTGATAAGACAGCCCACCCCTGGGGCTCTGGTGCCAGGTCTCACAAATCCAGGCGCACTGGACTTTCAGAACTTTCAGAACCGAAGCCTCAGCCGGCCACCTCACAGCGGCGTCCCCTGGCCCTGTCCTAAACTGACACCACCTGCTCTGTGCCAGTCCCTGCGTCAGGAACTTTCACCCATACGAAACTTCGCCCAAACGGAAAACCAAGGCTCAGAGGTTACCTAGCCAGAGGCTCCCAGTGAAGCCAAGTCCCCGTCGAAGGCCGAAGCCAGAGCCCCACTGTAACTGGACAGAGACCCAGGTGGTCCACGCTGCCCTCACCTGCAGGAAAGGAGCTGCAGGCCCGGGCTCGGGCTCTGTGTGCCTGCCCCGTGGGCTCGGGCCAGGCTGAGGCCAGACGTGCAGACTGGCAAGGGATTTAGAAAGGAGGCAGCCGTCCAAGAGGGCTGGGGTCAGGCTGGGCAGAGCACCTGACCCCTTCTCCCCAGTCACCCACAGTGGGACTGTCTTTCCTCCTATCTCCCTGCCTCCCATTCCTCTTCTTTCCTTCCTTCATTTTCTTCTCCCTCCTCTCTCCCCCTCTCCCTCTCCCCCTCCCAGTCCACCCCCACAGTTGCTGTAGCAACAGCGCAATGCCAGAAATACAGGCAAGACCCAGCTAGGCCGCCAGTTCCCAAAACAGCATCCCAGGGTGTGGAGGGGAGGGGAGGAGAGGGGAGGAGAGG
>NW_006160006.1:2182903-2184859 GCF_000334495.1 Tupaia belangeri chinensis | reverse complement strand
GCTGCTGTGTGTGGTGGTGGGGGGCGGGTGGATGGGGCAGGGTGCCATGCTCACTCACCCAGAAGGACCCAGGGAGGGCTCGGGCTTGCTCTGGGCAATGGCTCACATAGGCCGAGCCTCAGCCCCGAGTCCTTCCTGGCTGCAAAGTCTCATTTCTTCCTCTGCTCCCATTTCTCCCTCCCCATTCCAGCTGAGGTTTTCACCTCTTTTCTGCCTGCTATGACGAGGGTCCCCTGGCACCCCGATCCTGATCAGGCAGGGGTAGCCGGGGGACAGGACAGCCGGGTGCCGCTGCCCGTTCCCGCCCACACACGGGTACCAGTGCCCCTGCTCTCTCGGGCCTCCCTCTCACATGGTTTCCACACACTCTACACCCTCCCTCTGACGAGGTCCCCACTCTCTCCGCCCCCAGCCCTTAGGTCCCCAGCGTGTTCCGCAGAGCTGGGGTGGAAGGATCTTGCCTCCCAAACGCAGCTTTCTGGATTCTGGGGATCTCTTTTCAGTGTCTATACATCCAGGTTCTAGGGCTCTGTGGATACCCCACAGGTGGGTGGCCCGCCAGGTCTGACCCCTGGCCACGGAGAGGCCGGGTTACACAGATCACAGGTGTGTGGGCAGAGCACCCTGTGGAAACGCAGCTGCAGAATGCACGCACATGGGCCTGCCTGCCAGATCGCACCCCCGCTCCCCGGCAGCCCCCACACCGTGACGCGTGGTGCGGCTGATGCCCACTGGCACCCACCCACCGATCCTCCCCTTGGCATCCGCCTGGTCGGCTCACAGCCCCCCGCACCACGTGCTGAGGCCCTTCTGGAGCTGTGCGCGTGCACGCAACACACACGGCCCTCCCTCCCTGTCCTCGGGGGCTTCCCCTTGTCCCCCGTTCTCAGAGTCAACACCTTCCTTCTAGACCTGCCTCTGCTCCCAGCTCACAACCAGGCAACCGGCCCCTGGGAGAGAAACACCAGGTGCGTCTGCCGAGAAGGAAGACCTGTCAGGCCAGGGAGGATGCAGCTGGGGAGGGGGCTGCCCAAGAACCGCCCCCAGACTCTAAGCACCTCCAGACCCAGCCCAGGCATTGCACCCAGGCTAGGCCTACTGCTGCACCTACCACCCAGCCCCATTCTTCGCTGGGCCCTCACCCCAGCCTGGCCAGAAATAAAGGTAGGGCCCAGCTAGCGGTCCGCGGGCTGGGAGGGACCTCCCGGGACCCTCTCCATCCAGCGTGGTTCCAAAGCGACAGCATCAGCTCCCCCTAAACAAGGTGCTCCCACCCCCGAGGGCACTGGAAGGAGGGAGGGTGGCTGGGTGAGGCACTCTTCCCAGCATCCAGCAGAGGAAGCAGCCCCTGCAGCCCCTGCCCAAGGACCCACCACTCTGACCACTGGCAGCAGACAGGTGGACAGGGCGCAGTAGCCAGGGGAGGGGTGTTGGGGTGCAGCGTGGACCCCTGTGATCAAAATGCCCCAGCTCCTCTTTCCCAAGAAGGTTTGTTCAGATCCAACCCAGCCTGTCCCAGGGTCCAGCCACCCAGGCCTGCTCTCCCGCTGAACAAGGGGCCACAGCTGACCCCTTCCCCAGGGGTGCCACCACCAAAGCCTCTCTGCCAGGCAGATGTGTGGCCTAAAGTGTCAGGGAGGGGACGAGAGGGGCAGAGCCTGCCACCTACCTCTTCCCAGGCAGCGAGCACGGCCCAGACAGGCAGAGGCCAGAGGCAGGCCCCAGGTCCACAGGCCGCTGCCTTTCCTCGGGAGCCTAGGTAATAGCGTCTCTTCCAGGAACCCAGCCGAGCTTTCCCCATCACAAACAACAGGAAAAAGCCGGCTTGGGGTGGGTGGGGTGGGAGCCGGCTAGGAGGGGAGCATGTCCAGGCTGAGCGGTCTGGTCTCCCCTCTGGGCCCCCACCCCTTGCCCCCACCTACTTCTCCAGGAGCTGCTGCCGCCTGGAGCCCCACG
>NW_006160006.1:2180947-2182650 GCF_000334495.1 Tupaia belangeri chinensis | reverse complement strand
TGCTGCCGCCTGGAGCCCCCAGCCGCAGGGGAGTGTGCGTCTGGTGGGTGCGGGTGGGCAGAGGGCGGGCTGCCGGCTCCCCCGCACCTCCCTGCCTGTCCCCAGCTCTGGCTGATAGTGGCGGCCAGGGCGTGTTTGCTGGGCGTGTGCTCTCCCACCTCGGCCCTGCAGCTCAATCCATTTCAAACAAGAGGAGCATTAACCGGCATCATGACGAAGCAGAATGGAGAGCGCTGTCCTTTCTCCCTGCCCCACACCCCAGCCCTGCAACACGCACACGCACACGCAGCCCCTCAAGCCTCCTCCTAAACAGCCAGAGTTGAAGTTGGCGGTGGTTACTGACAACCGGGGGGCCCAATGCCTGGTTTCTCCTACCACCACCCATCACCTGGCAGCACTGACCCTTGGGGTCCCAGCCTCTGGAGTGGGGTGCACACAGAAGGTGGAGAACTGGCCGTCCCAGGGCCAGCCCTCTCCCGGAAGGGACAGGTGAAGGACACTAGGACCTGGCCCTGAGTACCAGGGACTCTGGCTGGTCCAAGACCCTGACGTCCCGGGCAGTGCACGGGGCACGAGGAGAGGAAGAGCCCCTGCTCTCCCCAGAGCAGCTTCATGAAAAAGTGGCTTCCGGCCAGGTGACCCCCAGGTCCCTGTGCCGAATTCAGGGGGCTGCCCTCTCAGCCAGGCCCTAACGTTGCCTCCTGCTGCATCCGGGCGGGGGACCGCACCCTGCCCTGCCCGTGGACCTGCCCGCGGACCTCGCTGGCCCCCTTCCCCTCCACCTCCCAGACTTGCCTACCTAGCAGCCCTGGCCGTTGCCCTGGTAACGGCCTGCAGCCGAGCCGATGGTATCAGCTGCCGTTGGGGAAATCTAGAACCTGGGGAGGGGGCTCTGGGGTGTTCAAATGGAAGATTCTGCAGGAGGGTCTTGGGGGGGCCAGGTGAGAGTGCCTCAAGGCCTTTCTCAGAGAGGAGGACAGGGGGGTGCTGGTGGGAGACGGGGAGGGGACGTGAAGACCGCAGCAGAGAAGGGGAGAGGGTCCAGGCTTTGCTGCTGGGGGCTGGGGGCCTGTGGAAGGAGCAGAGAGAACCGCGGAGGACAGGCCAGGAGAGTGATGGGGGTGCGCCTTTAATGGGGCAGGCGGGGGCCCAGCCCTGGAGGAGGAGCTACCCAGGCCTGGTCTCCACACCCCTGCCCCTCTGTCCCGCACCCCATCCCTGCTGCCCTGAACTCAGGGCCTGCCACCCTGTCCTCCCGGAGACCTGGCCCCAGGGACTGGGCTCCTCAGCTCTGGGCGCCTGACTGCCCACCTGGCTCCTCCCCCGCATGCCCACCCCGCCAGACCCCACCCCAGGAGATTGTCTTCCGGTGCAAGGGTCCCCAGAGGTCGGGCTGGAACGGCTAGCACCGGGACGGTGGACAGGGACCTGGAGCCGGAGGGTGGTGGCAAGGGGCAGGAGGCACCGGGGTGCTGCAGGGCCCGGGGCGGGAGGTGAGCATGGAGGAGAGACCCGAGCTGGGAGGCAGGGAGGTTCTCGGTACCTTCAAGGGCCCGGGGCGTGGGGCCGGAGCGCGGCAGCCTCCTCGGTGACAGACACCTCCATCCCTCAGCGCATCTCCTCTCCGCCTCCTGTTGCCAAGACAACCTGCGGCAGCCCAGGCGGCCGCCCGGAGGGGCGGGGAGGGAGCTGCGGGCCCCCCC
>NW_006160006.1:2174647-2180891 GCF_000334495.1 Tupaia belangeri chinensis | reverse complement strand
TGGCTGCTCGGAGCACTAGGGCTCTCCTGACCCTGCCCAGGCTCCCCTGCCCGCTCCCTCCATGAGGCTCCGGGGAGGCCCCAGGAGAGCCCCAGGTGGGCTTTGAGGGGCGCAGCACTGAGGAGCTGCCCATGCCAGGAAGCCAGCCTGGAGTTGGGGACTCTGGCTGAGAGGAGAGTGGTGACTTCTGGCAGGAAGGGGAGGCTGGTCCTGGGGTGGGTGTGAGGCCGCAGTCCCCTCCCGCTGCTGTGTCTCTCTGGGCGCCTCCCCTGGTCCTGAACCCTCTCCCCGTGCCCTGAAGAAAAGCCAGAGCACAGGAGCACTCTATTCCGGCCCTCCCCCATGTCCACACCCCACGCCCATGTTCCACTCTCCACGAGCATGTTCCCACCGGGCGGGGTGACCACCTGGAGGTAGGGACAGTCCTCCGCTCGGCCAGCCCTGGACCCAAGGGGACAGCATAGTGAGGGCTCCCCCTGTCGACCTGAGCAGCTGCTGCCAAGGTCATTTTTGCTGGGAGGGCCCTGGCTCCTGAGAGTGGCGTGTGTGTGTGTGTGTGTGTGTGTGTGTGTGTGTGTGTGTGTGAGAGAGAGAGAGAGAGAGAGAGAGAGTGCACACGCATGCGCGCTAGTGCCCAAACTGGTAGTGGTCTGGAGGGCACAGCCAGGCCCTAGGAGACCCTTCTGTCCTCTACTGTTTCCTGTCTCTGCCTGGTCCTGCTCCAGCCCCCTCCACCAGGAAGACCTCAGACTCCTCAATGCCAGCTGGGCTGCGCTGGGAGGCAGAACCCCTCCCCAGGAGCCTGTCTGTCCAGGCCGTGGAGGCTTCTCCACACCCACACCGCGCTGGCCATGCCCGGTGGGCAGGAGGCCGCCAGCAAGACAACGCACCTTCAGACGTTCCAGCCTCCAAGACCTCCAGGATGGGCTCCCGAGCCTCAGCAGGGCAGAGGCCCCACGCCTGCAAGGGCGCCAGGGCCCCCTTCCTGAGCAGCCTCTGGCCGCCCTGTGCCCAGGCAGGAAATTGCTCTGTCCGCGTCTGTCTCACCCCAGTGCCCCCCGGCCCCGCCCCACACACAGACCTGCTGGGAGGAAGCACCAGGGACCCCCGCCCCCCCATGCTGTGTAAACATTAACTGCCCAGAGGTTGAGCCGGGCACCTGGGCACCCAGGCAGGGAAGGTCACAGATCTGGGCTCCAGGACAGAAGACAGACGAGGGACTAGAAGTAACCATGCCCCCACCTCCATCTGGGAATGGACTCAGCCTCCCAGGCCCCAGATCCCTGCCGCCTGACCACTGCATCTGGTCACCCACTTTCCAAGCCCCTGCATGGCACAAAGAACACCCCCTCCATAATTCGACCCCCAGGCTTCCTGCTGCTTCTCTCCACGAACTCTCTGTTCCAGCCGAGGTGCTCACCTGTCCTGCCACATCCCTCCTTCCTGCCTCTACGCCTCTCTCCTCCTGCCGCTTCTCTTTCATCTTTGTGTATCTTCTTTCTGCTGAAATCATGCCAGCCTCAGGGCCAGAAGGTGATATGGTAGCTAAGTGCACCAGGCTCCCACATGGCCAACCATGGTTCAAATCCCGGACTTGGTGGGTTGCTTTCTCACTTTCCCTCTCTCTGTCTCTGTTTCTCTCTGGTCAAATTAAAAAATGATGATGATGATAAATCAAATTAAATAATTCTTTTTAAAAAATCATGTCAACCTCAGCTCTTCCACAGAGCCCAGCACACCTCAGAACCTGCCGTGTGGGAAGGCCCTGAAGGGTGTTGCCGTCGAGGCATTGAAGACTGAGGGCCACCTCATAGGCTGCAGCACGGCTGGGTCGAGCTCACGTACACGTGACACACGAGAATAGTCCTACCGCCCTGGGGGAGGGGCTGTGTGCGTGTGTATACACGTGTGCCCCAGTCACTGCTGGGCCCTGGAGCCCAGAACCTATTTCTTTTCCTATTTTCTGTAGACCTCATCTCCTCTTTTCCGGGATATGCCAAAGTCTGCGTTGCTATTCTAAGGGAGATTTCCAAAAGTCCTAGGAGGGAACTGCTCCTCATGGGTTTAACTGTCCAATTAACATTCATGTGCAGTGCTGTGTCCAGCCTACTTTTTTTTTTCTTTTTCTTTTTCTTTTTTTTTTGGAGAGATTTTCACTGTAGGGCGTGTGTGCTCACCAGACAGAGAGAGACATAGAGACAGAAAGCGAGAAATCACCCCCCAGGGGGGATGGTTATTTAAAGCCCAGATCTATTGTTTACAAGCTGTGTGACTTGATCTTCTTACTTAGAGTCTCTCTGGCTCAGTCTCTCCTTGAAATGGGGATAATAACAGTTACTAACCCATTGCATTGTTGTGGACAGCACTTTGCACATAGGAAGCATTCCATAAGTGTTAGCTACTTTCTAAAACTACTTGATGATGATGATGAAAGTGAGGGGACCTTTTGAAGCCTGATTTATTGTCTCCCTTTCTTTTTTCTCTATCATTTTAGCCACCCCACCTGCTCCAATCAAAGATCAATGTGCACCCCGCCCCCACCTTCTGTGCTGGGATTCTGGGAAGACATTTTTGTACTTGTTTGTATTGGCCTTTGTGGTGCATTAAAGAGGGGCAGAAATTCTTTGATACCCATTCCTCCCACTGAATCTGGAATGGTTTTTTTTTTTTTTTTTAAAGTTTTTGCTATAGCGTGCCTGGGCTCTCCAGAAAGACAGGCAAAGAGAGAAAGCGAGAAATCACCCCCCAGGGGGGATGGCCACTCCACAATCCCTTCTCCTCCATTCTCCTCTTGGGATCCTGGACATGCACACACACGCGCCCGGTGTGAGTTTAAGCCACCAGGTCCGGAACTCGAACCACAGTTGACTATATGGGAGTCCAGCGACAGCCATTACGCCAACTGCTGGTCGATGAACTGAGTGGTCAGCAAGAGCACTTGAACGTTGCGGGAAGAGGAGACACCCACGGGAACTGCTGAAGACCCTCCCTGTCCAGGTTTACCCAAGGATGGAGGGTGAAGCAGACTTCCCTCCCCTGTGTCCCTGGGGGCCAGCAGCAGGGGGCTGCCTGGTGATTTTGTTCTCTGGCTTCCGTTGGTGCGTTCCCGCATATATACCTGCCCTGCACGATGTACCGCGCCAGGCACCATGGCAGAGGCTGAAGACTGACCCCATGCTGGGCACGGGCCATCTAGCAGAATCATGGCAGGGCAGTTTCTGGACGAGCCCTGATCGTGGCGTGAGCCGAGAGCATGGCCTGCCGGGGACAAGCGAGCAGGCTAGCGGTGGCCTGGTACGTAGCCAGGACTTCATGGACAAAGAGGGGGACTGTGTACCTGCTGGTAGCAAGTGTCCGAGTTTTGCCAGTATTCTTTTAAGTTTTTGCTATAGGGCATGTGTGCTTACTGGGGGTGGGGGGCAATGAGACATCATCCCCCGTGGGGGGTGGCCATACCACAGTCCCTTCTTCATTCTCCCCTTTGGACTTGGGACACACACATATGCACCTGCAGTGGCTTTCCAGCTGCTGGGTCTGGGACTTGAACTGCACATAGGCCATGTGGGATCCAGCAGCTTAACCTCTGCGCCACCTGCTGGCCTTTGCCAGCATTCTTGAAGGAGGGCGTAAGATTGTTGCTAAGACCCCTCTGCACTTACACCTACCCAAGGAGGGAGGGTGAAAGCAAGACTCCGATTTTGCATCTGCCTTCAGGGTGAGGGGACTGGGAGGCTGGGCCAGACTGGATGGGGGTCTTGAAAACCACCAAGGAGTTGACTGGCGACAGCATGGCCCGGGCAGAGCCGTGGTTTGCAGAAAGGCAAGCAGCAGACTGGCTTACTGGGCGTTGGGAGGCAGGGCTGAGAAGCCGCAGCAGAGGTTACATAGATCCCAGAGAGGTCTGGCCATGCTGCAGAGGTCCAGGCCTTGACCAGGGGTGACAGCTGAGATGTGATCTTTCAGGGTGACAGCACACGGAACAGATGGAAAAGAGCATGGCCGATCCTCAGGGAACCAGCGAGGAGGAGCCCAAGAGGGCGGGAAAAGTGGCTCAAGAAGGAATGGGCCGGCAGATGGTGCAGCAGTTACGTTGCTGGACTCCCACATGGCTAACAGCAGTTCAAGTCCTGGACCTGGTGACTTAAAAGTGTCTCTGTCTCTCTCTTGCTCTCTCCAGCGAGTGCACGAGCTCTAAGGCCAAACCTCTTAATAATAATAAAAAATTAAAAAAAAAAAAAGAAAAAGAGGAGTGGGTGAACCTCTGTGACGTCCAGCTTGCGGGGCTGAGGACACTGAGGATGGCCTTTTGGCATGGTGACTGGGACAGGGACAGGGTTGAATAATAACAGAACAGAACCAGCCTGTGGGCCTAAAAAGCGAGTGCTGGGGCCAGCAGGCAGTGTTGGCGTTAAGGCGCTAAGCTCCCACGTGGCTGACCGCCGTCAGAGGCCCGGACACTTGACACTCAGGGTGTGTGCGCATGTGCACATGTGCACAAGATCCCGACAGGAGAATGGAAGAGAAGGGACTGCAGCATGGCCATCTCCCATGGGGGGTGATTTCTGGCATTCTCTCTGACTCTGTCTTTCCAGCAGGTGCCCTATAGTAAAAATCTCTTTAAAAAATTAGTGGTTTTCCACTCGTGGTAAGTGAGTGGCTCTCCCCCTCTGACTTCCACTTTGGCTCCCGTCTGCTTCATCTGGCTGCTCTGAGGTGAGGAGAGATCAATACGCAGCTATTCTTAGTGTTGTCAGTCACCCTAGACAGGAAGGAGATTGGAGGCCATGCGACCCCCTCACCGTGTCACATCCTTTAGCACCCCTGCCCTACCACCCTGAGCGCACACCAGGCGCACAGAAGCAAGGAGGCGTTGCAGTGAGGTGTGGCCTGAGGTCGGTGGGAAACCCTCCCATCACACACACATGCATGAAAATCTCTGAAGTCCATCAACACAGATTCATTCCTTGGGCTTAAGTCCTCCATGTCGCCCAGTTCAGAGGGAGTGAGAGTGGGAGGAGTCATGACGCGGTGGGGCATGGTCACTGAGCGCAGCACAGACTGCAGTGAGAAGGGACCCAAGGCCAGAAGCAGGCCTCAGACACCCAGGCCTGGGGGAGGGTGCTCCCTGAGAGGGCACAGGCCTCCAAGCTACCCTCTCTCACCCCGCCCCACTCTCAGTCCCTCCCTGCCAGGTCTCACCTAAAAAGGCAAGGCCGGGAACAGTGAGGGCATTCGAGGCTGGCCCCCAGAGGCCTGCCCGTGCTGGGGAGGCCCAGCAGAGGGAGGGGCCGGAGAAAGGCCGAGAAGAAAGACAGGCCAGACAAAGGGCCCTTCCACCTTTGAAGCTGTCTCTAACCAGAGCCAGGCAGGGTGGGGGTGGGGGAGCCCGGCTGGGGGGAGGCTGTCTAGAGTTTTAAAGAATGTCTCAAATTCCTACGGAAATCAGAAGGATTGTAAGAGCTCCCGCTCCCCAATACACCTCCTTCCCGGCCCCTTCCCCAGCCCCCCCAAAGCTCAGTCCTCCACACCTGGGGGGCCCCCAACCCTTTGTCCACAAGTAATTGCTGGGTGTTGCCCCAGTTTTAAAGACCCATTGAACTCGCCAGTTATCAGCTGTGGCTCCCGACCACCCCCCTATGCACATCCCCAAAACGACCCCCAGTGCCCGCGGTCTTCCCCCGGATTAAGGTTCTTTGTGATGGGAAGGAGAGAAGAAAGCAACCCGGTGAAAGCAATTACAAGATGGAGAGAGAATGTCTGTCCGGGAGGCTGGGGACCTCCCTCCTGGCTGCGGCCAGCCCACCTTCTCGGCTCGCCCAGGTTGGGGGTGTCTAGCTCGGCTCAGCCCTCCCCCGGCTCCCACTGCTGCTGCGCCGCACCCCCCCGCCCCTCCACAACTTTCCAGCCGTTCCCGGGCGAAGTGCGCAGAGGGGGAGCCTTCTCTCCCCACAACCCACTACCACGCTCCGCCAGGAAGAGAGGAGAGGGGAAACTGAGGCTGGGGGTCGCGGCCCAGGGGAGGTCTCAGCGAGGTGCACCTCCAGAAGCGCGGACCGAAGGGGCTCCGCGAGGAGGGGCCTCCCCCAGGCTAGATGAAAGCCGCGGCCCGGAGGGAAGGGGCGGTGGCGGCGCACCTGGAGGCTCGCAAAGCCCACCCGAGACGCGGGGCGGGGCGCCCTTCCTTCCTGCCCGCCACCCCTCCGCCCCTCCGCCCCCGGCCCAGCCCGCGCCGCCGCCGTCTCTA
>NW_006160006.1:2170301-2173696 GCF_000334495.1 Tupaia belangeri chinensis | reverse complement strand
GCGGGAGGCCTGGCGGGGCCGCCCCTGCCGCGTGAAGGCCATGAACCAGCCCTCGTGCCGCGCGTTCTGGAAGGCCGTGTAGTTGTTCTCCAGCACGATCTCCGTGAAAACGCAGTCCTTGCTCTTCCCGCTGGGCTGCGGACACGGGAGGAGAGGAGGGGTGCGTCCACTCACCCTGCCTGGCGCCCTGCCTTGGGGGCTTAGCTTGTGAGCCCCAAGAACCCTTCCTGGTGCGATGGGCGCCCTGGCTAGAGGCAGGGGAGGACCAGCAGGCTGGCTGGGGTCAGATCCCTGCGGAATCCCCCTGCCCCCCACAGAGCAGCTCTCCTCCAGTCTGGGCGGGTGGTGCTGCTGGTGGGGCAGAGGAGGCGACAGTCCCTGATGAAAACAAGGGCGCCAGCCCCGACTGGACCCTGCCGTTCCCCCGGGGCTATGCCCGTTTTACTGGGAAGCTCCAGGCCCATTCCACAGGACGAGGGAACCCAGGGAGGTCTTGCTAGCTGGGGCATGTGAACCCCGCTGGGCTGGGGCAGCTCCCGACTCTCCCGAGCATCCCACTTCCAGCCCTCCGTGAGCCCTTGCAGGAGCTCAGATTCTTCCTAAATGGTGGGGGTGGGGGCCGACACGCTTAGGTCACGCAGAGCCTTCCGGGTCAGCTGCTCCACTCCGAGGGCTGGTGGAGCGGCGGGGACGCCGAGCAGGCACCAGAGTGTGGCGGCGTGGGTGCTGAGAGTGGGATGGGAAGCCCCAGTTCTGCACAGGGCCTTACCCAGGTGGGTGGGCCAGCCCACCGACCGGAGGGGGGTGCGTCCTGCTGAGCTGCGTCTGCGCACGCGCAGGCCTCACCTTGCCGATCAGCTTGCCCCGCTTGGTCATGCAGATGTACTTCTCGCTCTCGGCTCCCTTGATGCGCACTCGGCTGCCAGACGTGTCGGTCTCCACGATGAGCTTGGCTGCGGCGGGGAGGAGGGCGGGAGAAAGACCTCCGTCTATCGGGGCTGCCAGCCAGGGGTCCGGCAGGCCCCCCCACCTAAGCGAGCCTCACCTCCACATTCAGGTGAGGGAGTTTGGGAACTGTCAGGCCAGCCCCCAGCACGCCCTTGGGGCCTTCCTCCCAGGGGCTTCGCCCTGCTCCTCAGGGCCCCAGCCCTGCCCCAGGATGAGGGATGGACCAGGAGGCCGGGCTGGGCTGGGCAGGGCTGCGGGCGGCCCGGGATCAGGGCCAGGTCTCACCAAACTTGTTGCCGTCTTCAGCGGTGGCGGAGATGCGACGCCCGGTGACCTGCACGTGCTTGCCACTGGTCCGGCTGTACAGCTGGTACTCGCGGATCTGCCGCCGGCTCAGCTGGTCAGTCATGGCGCCCTGGTCCCTCACGTACTGGTTAAAATTAGGAGACGGGTGATTCTCCCCCTTTGCGGTTACCAAGGGAAAAATAGTGTCAATTTGCTTTGGGCGACACCACTGTCCATGGGGAGAGGGGCGAGGAGGTGAGTGTGGTGGGCGAGGCCGTCTGTCATGCAGAACAGGGTGCAGGGTGGCCATGGCCTTCCCTGCCTGGAGTGTGAAGGTGGCTGCCCAGGCCTGGAGACACTTTGTGATGCAGCGCAGACTGGGTGGCTGAGGCAGGCAGTGGGAAGGAACTGTCTCAGCTAGCTGGTCCATCTCCATGTGGCCTGGAGGAGGTGCCAAGGGGACACAACCCATAGGGACCGAGACCTGGCCCCTGCCTCCAGATCAGAGCTTGCCCCTCCCTGGAGCTCCCTTAGCTGGAACTAGCAGATTTCCCGTGCACCCCGCTCCCACGGGGCAAAAGTCCCGACCACACCCCCAGAGCAGTTGGTCCGTCAGGTAGGTGCTTTGAAATAGGGGCCGTGGAGAGCATGTGGGGGTGTCTCTGGGCCCTTCTCTGTGACTCCTGCAGACTGATCGTGGGCCTGAGTCCATGCCCGGCATCCGGTCCTCACCCAAGGGGTACACGCAGGGGTCTTAGAGGAACCTGTCCCCTCCCAGAGTCCCTCCCGCTCTAAGGGGCCAGGGGCCTCTTTAGGGAGGGAGGTGGAGGCAGGAGCCAGAAGGGCTATCGGCAGTGGCCCACAGTGGCCCAGCGGCTGCTCCCGGAGGCCCCTGACTGTGCCACCATGCACTCTGGCCAGCCGGCGGGGCAGGGAGGGGAGCTGTGCACCCACGCCACACAAAGCCCGCCACGTCTCAGCTTGTCTCGGCTCCTTACCACCGTGGCCCTGCCTGCTTCCTACCCTCTGTGTCAGCAGTTCCTATCTCCCTCCACCTGGAGCCTGCTGTGTGCTGGGACAGCCTTTCCTGCCCCGTCCCTGCCCCTAGTCCCTAATTCCGCCTTTATCCCAGGCCAATCCCTGCCATCTGGACAGGGTTAGACCCCGATCAGCAGCTGTCTGCCCTCTGTCTCCTCGAAGGGGGTGGGTAGGAACTATCACCTTTGAGGAGCTGGGAGGCCCAGGTGCTCTCTCCAAGACTGAAAGCTCAGCCTCCTCGGGGTAACCCTTCCATGCGTGCACGTGTGCGTGCCGCTCACCTCCGCCTCTGGCTGCCCCAGTCGGCCCGTGGAGGCTTTGGGCCCTACCCTGCACTCCACACTGGAAGGGACTGGGGTGGGGGCCAGCCCGGCCTGCCCCTTCCTGGCCTCCCTGCCAGGGTGCGGGGTCTTGCAGCCCTAGCCCCTGCCTCCTGGCCCAGGTTCAGGCCCTCCGCCCCTCTTGGCAGCAGCCTTGTCCTGGCAGTCTGCTCCAGGTCAGCAGAGCCCCCCTAGCCCCCTTCTCTCCTCATCCCCCTTCAAGCCTTTCACAAAAGCAGCCCACGCCCCCCCACAGCCCACAGCCCACAAGCCCCTCTCCCCGCGGGACCTTGCCTGTCCCTTTCATGTTCCCGCTGCAGGGGGACCTCCCCTTGCACCGTGCAGACAGCTGCTTGTCAGACAGCCCCTCAAGCATGGCTGCCGTCCGGCCTGCGAGCCCCCCTCCCAGGGGCGAGGGGCACTTCAAGGGGGAAAGGACAGCTTTGCCACCTTCCCGAGTCCTGAATGGGGCCTCAGCCAGGCCATAAACGCGGCCAGCCGCACCATTGTGCGAATTCCCCTTCCAGAACAGGTTGGGCCCACCCCCAGCCCCTCCAGGCTAAGCTGGGGGCTTTCTTCTTGCTCTCCCTGGACGTGTGAAGCAAAAGGCCTGGAACGGGGCAAGAGCAAAAGGGGGCTGGAAAAGGGGGGGTTGTCGCTCTCTCTCCCACCCCCCCACTGCTTCAAAGGCAGCCCCTTTCCCTCTCCCAGAGAAAAGGCATTTACCTTCAAAAAAAGTCCCCACTGGATATGAAGAGAAGCGGGCCTCTGGCCTGGGAAAGCCAGGCCACCTCTTCCGAGAGC
>NW_006160006.1:2169714-2170277 GCF_000334495.1 Tupaia belangeri chinensis | reverse complement strand
TACGGAGGATCACAAAAAAGGGACCCGGGGCTGAGGCTGGGGTGGGGGTGTGCGTGGCGGGCAGTGAAGCGCTGACTGGGTGGGGAGCGTGGAGGAGCAACCCTGAATCCTGTCCCCAGCAAACCTCTCTCTGCTTGACCTCCTGGCCCACAGGTGAGGAGTCACCCCATCCCTGCGGGCTTCTGCATATGCTCATGTGACTGTCCCCTCTCTGGACACCCGAGTGGGTGCGAGGGGGAGCTGAGTGCAACATATAAGAGCGTGATGTCAAAGCCACAAGCCTCACGTCTGTCACCTCCACCCCTGTCCAACTACCCCAGGGCTCCCTCCTTCAGCCCAGGACGCCTGTGCACTTAGCTGTCTGGGCGACCTGTGCAGAGGAGTGGAGAGAGCGCAGGGACACAGGGACCTGGGGCAGGGCAGCAGGGACAGGCGTCGGGGAGGACAGTGGGAACCTCAGTCCCTAAACCTGCCCAAGCGGCTTCTGCCTCCTCCCCCAAAGGCTACCCTGCCGAACCTCAGTGCTTCTTGGACCCCGGGAGGGGCCAAACCTGCCCCACCCG
>NW_006160006.1:2157428-2168301 GCF_000334495.1 Tupaia belangeri chinensis | reverse complement strand
ACCTCAGTGCTTCTTGGACCCAGGGAGAGGCCAAACCTGCCCTACCTGTCCTCTGGAAAGGGGACCCCCACATTGGTAGGGAGGGAGAACACAGAAAAGTCAGCGAGGCGGCTACCTACCTGAGTTTGACAGCAGAGAACCAAGAGCTGCAAGCACCTGTGTGGGAAAACAGGCAGACCCAGGTGTGGGCGCCCCAGCCAGGCCCCCCACATCCCGCCAGCAGGAGAGTCCGAGGATGAGGTCTGCCCCAGGCTGCAAATGGCAACAAACACAACTCCAGAACTCCAGCCCAGGGGCAGCACACTTACAGGGTGAGGCTGGGCAGCAGGCAGGCGGCTCCCATGGCTGGAGGGTTTCTTGGGGTGGTTGCCCCCTGCCCCCAACTCTAGAGCAGATGTGGGCAGTCCCCAGGGGTAGAGTCCCAGAGAAGCCAAGGTCTCTGGAGCCACAGGTTTTCAGGGGGCAGAGGAGAGAGAAGGGAGGAGGGGGAGGAGGAGAGGAGGGAGGAGGAGAGGAGGGTATAATTGGGAGACTGAGGTGTGAGGTGTCCACCTTCCTGGCCAGTGAGGCTGCACAGCAGACGCTGGTGGGGGCAGGCACGCTGGCGCCCTCTGGGCTGCCAGCCTCTCGCTGCCTACCGAGAACAAGCGCAGGACGGAGCGGAGTGGGAAAGGGAGGTTGGCCCTACACTGCCCGCTTTATTGCTGACCCTCAGGGATCCGCTGGACCGGCTGCAGGGCTGCAGAGTGTGTGGCAGGCTGCGGGGGGAGGCGGCTCCTCTCCTCTCAGGGTCAGCCTCTCTGGCCCTCAACTTTGGCACCCCATCTCCCCAAGGGTGAGCTGCAGGTCTGCAGCTGGGGCTGGGGTCGCTGGTCCTGGCTCTGGGTTGGAAATCCCCTGAAGCGGCCTTAAAAGGAGGAGTCTCCCCCCAGGGGGTAAGGGGTGGGCCCGGCTGGAGCGCTAGCTCTGCCTGTCACCCCTGGCCACTGGGAAGGAGGGGCGAGGCTGAGCTGACCAGGCGCAGACTTGGAGTGCAGCAGGTTGGGGGCCTGGGCTGAAGTGCCGGGTGCTCTGCAGTTTCTTCTGAGAAAAGGGGACAGTGGTGCCAGGGTGCTGGGGGTGCGTGAGGCAGCAGGGCGCAGCAGACTTCGTGTGTCCACGTGTGACCTTGTTCTCGGCTGAGGCCAGCCTCGCTCGCCACCGTCTCGCCCTCTCGGCACCGTCACGGGGCGCTGAGGACTGAGCAGAGTCGGGGCCTCCCGTGGGCCCTAGTCACACCTGTGGCCAGTCCACACTGCCTCGCACCCTGGCAGCTCTTACCCCATGTTGCTGACAGGCGACTTGCTCAGGATGACAAGCTAGCGAACAGAGGGACCCGCTTCCGAGTCTCCATCCTGCATGGATCCCGTCCATGTCCATGTCCGTGTCCTCCTGGGTTTGGGAATTAAAGGCGCACTCTGAGGCCCTGGGAGCCGGCTGCTGTGCCGCTCCCTTCTTACAGAAGGGTGGACAACGATGGTGGCGACCGCTGAGGGGCAGGTGCTGGAGGACGTCCCCGAGGGAAGCTCCATTGGAAGGAAGCAGAGCTCAGGCCTCAGTGTACCCGGATGGGAAGGGGAAGGAAAACACCGATGCGGATTTATTTACCGGAAGAGAGGGCAGGGAGGGCGAACCTCTCACCTCCAGGTGCCTTCTCACCTTGCTGATCTGCGCCAATCCACACAGTGTCTGCCACCCCTGCCTGCTCAAACGCGGACACCTGCGGCTCTGTCCAGCCTCCCTGCTCCGCCCCGCCTCCCAGGCTAGCGCCGGCTGGGCTCACCGGTTGGGGCAGGAAGTGTGACCTCCCCTAACTGGGAGCCCAGGGCTCGGGAATGAAACTCAAAGAATATCCAAACTGGTCACTGGTCAAACTCCTCCTTGCAAAGGAGAGACCCAGAGAGTGCAACTGACACCCCAAAGTCTTGCTCTGCCTCTGCGGTAGAAACTTCCAGACCCGTCTCTCTGATGTATTCGGGCTGGCTCCTGCTCTGTTCTCTGGGAAACTTTTGACCCACGCCCACCCCCCACTCTGCAACTCCCAGGCGGGTGTTAAAGGTTAAGAGCACAGACCTGTGGAGGGGCAGCCCAGGCCTTGGGTCTCATGGGGGAGCTGAGGGTGGAGGAAGGCTGGGGACAGTGGAAGTGGTTCAGGGCTTGAACCTTAGCACCTGCTTCCTGTGGTAGGGACAGTAGGCAGCCCTCAGCCTAGGCTGGGTCTCCATGGTAACAGATGCCAGCAGTCAGGCTTGGCCTTGGGGCTCAGCCAGGGGGCCAGTGCCAGGGGCTCTGGGCATGGCTGTGTCACGGGAGAGAGGGCTTTTGGTCCTGGCCCCTTCCCATTCCGATCTGCAGACCTGGCGCTCTGGCGTGGTTTCTCTTTGCTCCCATGGGAAAGCCAGTGGTGGGCCTTGAGGGGGAGACAGTGTGAAGCCTGGGTCTTCCCCCTCCCTGGCCCTCCCAGGCTGTGCGACCTGGGAGAATCCCTGTATGTCTCTGGTCTCGGCTCCCCATACTATAGAGGGGGACTGGCTATTGTCACTGAGGCTGTCAAAACTCCCACTGTGTCAACTGAGATAAAGGCTCCCTGGGAAGGATCAAGTGCGGCAGGGACAGCGAAGGGAGCAGGGGCCCTCCCTGCGGCCCGGGGTGGGGAGAAGGGCAAGATTCCGTCATGTTTATTGGGAGGATTGCAGGAGGTGGTAGGGAAAACGAGTAGCCTTGGCTGCCGGGGTTAATCGCCACCCCCTAGTGCCAAGTTCAACACCCCCAGCCACCGTCTCACGCCTGCTTGTGACGACTCAGCCGGTGCAAACAGAGCCCCTGCAGACCTATCTCTTGTCACCACCAGCCAGGGCCCAGCCCGCCCTTTCCCTGTTGAAAAGGGCAGGGAAGGGCAAAGGGCACCTGAGTGATGAGACAGACCCACCTTTGCCATTTCATCCCCACTACTGCCTCAGAGTTGATCCTGGGGGGCCCTCACGTGCCCGGGGTGCAGGGGCCACCTGCAAGGAGGCCCCCTGCTCTCAGCTGACATGACTTCCTATGGGCCTCATTCTCCAGTGACCAGCTTGACCCAAGCTCAGGCTCTGGGGTCAGGGCGGCTCCCAGTGGCCGTGTGAGCTTGGGGCAAGCTGTTGAACCTCCCTGCTGCCCTGATCCGAGAGGGGGCTTGTCACACCCACCTCGGGGTGTGGCTGTGGGCACTGGAGGGTGGGGAAGGTGGTGTGTACCGTTCTCGTACTGTAGTCACACCATCCGCTTGCCCTAGCCCTCTGCACCCCTGCTCCGGGCAGAGCCTTCTGCCCCTCCTCAGGTAGCCCACACCCTCCCCAACCCTCCTCCCAGCCAGTGTGCTTGCATGTTCAGGCTGATGCAGGCCCTGACCTCCAGGCCCCCACGTGGCCTGTGTCAGAACACCCTGCTCCTGCTCGGCACCCCTGCCCAGAGACCACCATAGACCTCCCAGCCAGCCTGTCCTGTGGAAACACCTGACAGTAACAGGAAGGCCAGCCCTGGGGTTGGCCAGCCTCTGCAAATTAGTCTCCACTCAGTGAGCCAAGGTTAGCTCGTCCTCACCTGCCGAGGGGTGGTGCGGGCAGGACCAGCAAGGCTGCCACCCCTGCCCTCTTCTGTCTGGCCTCCAGAGGAGTCTAGAGCCTAGTGGCTGCCCTCTGACCTCCTGGGACTCACAGCTGGGGGTCTCAGGGAGGGTGCTGGGTAGAGAGCAGAGCCAGTTCCCCACTGGCTCCCAGGGTCGCAGGGGAGCAAGAAAAAAGCTCAGCAGAGGTCCCCAGTGGAACCCTGCACAGGGCCATCTGTGTGCCTGCCTGCCTTGGGGACTCAGCAGGGTGGCCCAGGGGCAAGCAAGTCTCTGTGCCACCCTGTAGGCCTGGGAGAGGGCAGGAGCTCTGAGACATGTGGGGGCCCTTCACCCACTTTCCCAGCCTCAACTAGCCTCCCCTCAAAGCATGACTGAACCCCACTCAGGTGGCACATGGGCTGGGTCCCTGTCCTGTCCACTCCCCCACCCCACCGGGAAGGGGCAGGCCTCTGGGCTCCCACAAGTGAGGGCTGCATGAGCGAGCACTGGCCCGTGATGGAAGCCAGCCCGGGAGGGAGGGGCAGATGGCCAGAGGTGCCACGAGGCTCTGCATTTGACAGCAGCCGCACAGGTGAGAGGGGTCACCAGAGCTCTGCACCTGTAATCTGGGCCTTGCCCCAGGGGAGCATGGGGAGGAAGCCCTGCTGGTTGCAGGTACCTCCCTGGACCAGGCCTGACCCAGCCTGGTGAGTGCAGGGGCAAGGGGAGGAGGTGAGGCTGGCCACGAGGCTGAGCTGCTGCCCAGGTCTCCCCTCCAAGTCGGGGTGTGCCAGAAGGACTGGGGAAAGTGGGAAAGCAGCACCGGGTCGGGTGTGTGCAGGTGTGTGGCTCTCGGGCAGGTGGGCTGGTTCGCGGTCACCCTCTGCCGGGCAGCTGGACTGGCTGGCCAGCAAGGAGGCGGGCTAGGGAAGAGGAGGCCGGGACCTGCTAAAGCAAACTTTATTATGGCCCCGAGGTCTGTCTCCAGAGCCCCCTGAAGCCAGATTGTTGGGGACAGGGGCCCTTGTGTTCCCTCACTACTGCTGCACTTCAGTCAGACTCGGATGGAAGGCCAGGTGGGGACCCTCTCGAGCCCCCTGGGTCACTGCAGTGACTGGGCCACTCCTGGCTCATTTCTTGGGTCCTGGCTTCTTCGATCTGGGTGTGGGCTTGGTCTGTGGAGAGAAGGGAGGGCTCCCATTCCCTTCTGCAGCCTGGGCTGGGCAGCCTCCCGAGACCACTGGCCTCCCCCCAGAGGCCCAGCGCCATCAGTACTCACCTTTCTCACAGGGCTCTTGTCTCTAAGACTGGGTCTGGGTAGGGCAAGAAATGGGGATACAGGTGGGAAAGAGCACGCACTCAGCTTGAGGTCCGCTCTGGGGCCCTCCTGGTTCCCCTCACCAAAGCTGAGCCTGGACAGTTCCAGGATGGAGGGGCCAGAGCCGGGAGCAGGGAGGCTGCAGGACCCCTTTCCTACTGCTCACCCACGGAGCAGCGCTCTGCTTAAGAGGTGTCTATTTCTTCTCATGCGCCTGTCATTATAGAAGTAACACTGACCACAGGACCAGCAGATGGCATAATGGCTATGTCTCTGGACTCCCATGTAGCCGACTGCAGTTCGAGTCCTGGACCTGGTGGCTTAAACTCACGCCAGGTGTGTGTGCATGCGTGCCCAAGATCCCGAGAGGAGAATGGGATTGCAGCATGGCCATCCCCCTGGGGGGTGATTTCTCGCTTTCTGTCTCTGTCTGTCTTTCTGGTGAGCACACACGTCCTATAGCAAAAACCTCTCGAAAAAAACTTTTTTTTAAGGGGTCAGCAAGTGGCAAGGTGGTTAAAGGTGCTGGGTTCCCATGTGGCCAACTGCAGTTCAAGTCCTGGATGTGGCAGCTTGCTTTCTCCTTTTCCCTTTCTCTCTCTCTGGTCAAATTTAAAAAATAACAACAAAATAGAATTAAATAAATAATTCTTAATTTTTAAAAAATGTCTTTCAGGATCCTCCCCCCCGCACCCCGTGTTTAGTTTTTTTTTTTTTTTTTTGGCTATAGGGAGCATGCACTCACTGGAAAGAGAGAGGGAAAGTGAGAAATCACCCCTAGGTGGGGTGCCCATACTGTAACTTCTTCATTCTCCTCTTGGGATTTTGGGCATGCACACATACAAGCCTGGTGTGTTTTTCAAAGCACTAGGTATGGGCTTTGAACCATGCAGTTAGCTCTATGGGATCCAGTGCCTTAACCACCATGCCACCTAGTGACTCCAGGTTTTCTTTTGTCAAACTTCTAAAAATATATTGGGTAAAATGAGAATGATTTGCTATTCTGTTCGTTTCACTCATCGTTTTGCAGGTTGCTATATTCTTTATGAACATGTCTGCAATATTCCATGGAGAACACGTGACAGTTTGCTCAACAACCGGCCGGCATTTAGAATGCTTCCAGTTTCTGTTTTACTTAAATACTTGGTCTAGCCCATGGTCTGCTACTTGAGGCAGCTGGATCCCGCATGGCTGGTTGTGCAGTTCAAGTCCCAGACGTGGCAGCTTGTAAAAAGGCCAAGCGTGCATGCGCACAAGCGTGTGTGGGCCTGAAATCCCGCAAAGGGGGTGATGGAGAAAGGGCTGGGGTGTGACTATGTCCTGGGGGGGTGCTTCCTTTCTCTCTCTCCTTCCCTCCCTCTCTCTGGCTGGCACACATGTCCTCCGGCATATTAAAAACAAATGAAACCCCTCACGGGGATAAGCTTCCTAGCGCATGTAATTCTTTGTGTTTTGGATGGGATTCTCCAGAGGAAATGAGCTTGAGAGCAGTTAGGTCAGGAGTGAGAAGGTGATTGGGCCAGCCTTTGGGCTGCCACACATGGGTGCCCACTGCGTGGGAGTACCCAGCTGAATCCTACCTCTGTCTTTTATTTTAGCTTGCTATAGGGCTAGCACACGTGCTGGAAAGACAGCGAGGGAGAGAGGGAAAGTGAGAAGTCGCCCCCCAGGGGATGGCCATGGGCAATCCCTTCTCTTTTTGGGACTTGGGCATGCACATAGATGTGCCTGGTGTGATTTTCAAGCTGCTGGGTCCGAGCCTCGAACCGCAGCCGGCTGTGTGGGAGGCAGTCTCCTTACCCTGCACACCACTTGCTGGCCCCGTCCCTGTCCTTTCTAGCACGCGCACCTCCACTGAGAGCTCGGGGCCGCTCTAACAGAGGAAGGCCTTACCTCATCTCCTCCTCCTCTTTATCCAGCTTTTTTTTCTGGAAACCAAAACCAAGTACATTAGTAGGGTTAGGGCGGCCCAGGGCCAGCCTGGATGCCCATGTCTCTGCAGTCCCCCGCTGCGTGCCCGGTCCCGTGGTGGCTCTGCCGGGTCACCACCTCACCCAGCAGCTGCACCCTCTTCCCACCTTAGCAACATCTGGCTGCTTCTGGGGCGCCAGCCTTTTGACTTGTTTGACAGGAGTGTCCTCCAGAGACACCTCTGCATCATCGTCGTCGTCATCTTCCTCCTCCTCCTCCTCCCCCTCTTCTTCCTCTTCTTCCTCTTCCCAGAGCAGGTCTGAAGTTTCTGCCGTGGCATGGGAAGGGGGCGGGGTGGCAGCAGGTGGCAGAGCTCCTGACAGGGGACACGTCCCTCCCAGCCCAGGAGTGGGACGCGCTCACTACCCGCCTACCACTGTAAAGGCCAGACCCTTCCTGGGGGAGGCCACGGTGGGTAGAGATCTGGGAAGGCGCCACAGAGGGGTGGGTGACAGGACTGAAGGTGGGCAAGGTGGCAGGGGAGAGGCCAGACCCTACCCAGGCAGCTAGGAATTCAGACCCTATCTGAAGGACATGGGACCTGCCCCGGGTGCCTGGCAGGAGGGCACCCTGACGGAACAGGCCCGGGAAGGACTGCCGGGTGCCAGCCCTGTGCCAGGCTGCTGTGCGTGTACCAGCCTGCTGCTGCTGACGGCAGCCGGGGTTCCAGAGCTCCCCGGGGCTAGCTGTCACTCACTCCTCACGACTACTCTGTGAAAGTGGAGCTGGGGCTGGGAGGACCTGGGGCCAGGGCCAGTCGTGTCACCTTTGGGGACTTTCTCCAAGAATTCCCACCCCTGCCCAGCCCTGTGTGGGGCGTGGCACTCTCACCCCCCATGGCCAAGGTCAGACTGACCGTAACACTCCTGACCACTGAGGAACACGGGGCCGGAGCCAGCGCAGAGCTGGAAAGTGACGGGAGGAGAGAGCTTCAGCCCCATCAGGGAGACCTGCAGGGCAGGAGAGAGGAGGGGTGACCCGGTAGTGCCTGCGGCTGGCCTGGGCAGAAACCTCCCCTCGTCCCCTCAGGCTCCGGGTGGCCTGGTCTAGTCCTTACCAGCCCCTGCCCCCGACTGAGGTGAACCCGTCCACCTCATTCCCACTAAGACCCCGAGCAGGCTTGCGGGAGGGGTAAGAGCAGAGCCGGGTCGCCAGCGGCACTCTGCCATGCGGGTCCAGCGCCTCACCCTCTGTGCCACCTGCCCACCCTGACTTTGTGTTTCGAGTCCTGGACCCGGTGGCTCAACCTGGGCATGTGTGTATGTGTGTGCATGCCCAAAATTCTGAGAGAGAACGGAGGAGAAGGGATTGCAGCTTGGCTGTCCCCCCAACCCTCGCCCAGGGATGTGTGTGATTTCTCACCTTCCTTCTGTCTCTGGTGACTACACATGCCTAACATACAATAAACTTAAAAAAAAAAAAAAAAAGAAAAAAAAAGATACAAAAAATAAGAGTAAAATGACAAGGTAAGGGGACCAGCAGATAGCATAATGCTGACATTGCTGGACTCCCACGTAGTTGACCATGGTTCAAGTCCTGGACCTGGCAGCTTAAAACTCATGTGCGCACATGCATGCCAAAGATCCCGAGAGGAGAACGGAGGAGAGTCACAGTGTGGCTAAGCCCCCCAAGGGTGATTTCTCGCTTTCTGTATGTCTCTCTGGCAAGCATACGTGCCCTATAGCCAAAATCTCTTAAAAAAAAAAAAAAGGAGAAAATATACTATATAAATGCCAATCAAAAGAACTACACTGACTTTATATATGCATATATATGAATGTGTGTATACATGGACACGCACATGTGCACACACACAGCACTCATATGCACACATATACATACACACATATATACACTACACATATACACACATGTATACATGTATGTGTATACAAGATTACATATATAATATTTTTGCCATAGGGCATGTGTACTCACCAGAGAGAAAAAGGGAAAGTGAGAAATCACCCCTTGGAAGGATGGGCACTCTGCAATCCTCTCTCCTCTTGGGATTTCGGGCACACGTATACACGTGTCCTGTGTGTGTGTCTAGCTGCTAGGTCTGGGGCTCAAACCGCTCAGTCAGCCATGTGCGATCCAGCACCTTAGCTGCCATGCCGCCTGCTGGTCTAGACCGACTAGATGTCAGAATACTTAACAGGGATAAGGAGGGCCCTTATATGGCAAAGGATCAACAAGCAGAGCATAATAGCCCTAGAGCTGTGCGTCAAAGGCTGATCATCGGGAGGGGAGACCGGTGAAGACACGATTATCGTTAGTTACTGAGGGGAGTGCTGACGTCTCTATAACAAGTCAAGTAGGTAGAAAATGAGTAAAGAGCACGGGGCCAGCAGGTGGCATGGTGGTTAAGAATGCTGGACTCCCACATAGCCGACTATGGTTTGAGTCCCGGACCTGGTGGCTTGCTTCCTTCCTCCCACATTTTCTCTCTCACTCTGTCCCTCTCTAGTCAAATTAAAAATAAATACATAAAGTTTAATAAAATAATTATTAAAAAAAAAAAGAAAGAAAATGAGTAAGGAGGGGACAGCAGGTGGCATGGTGGTTAAGGCCCTGGGCTCCCACAGGGCTGGCTGTGGGCCAAGTCCCAGACCTGGTAGCTTGCTGTCTCTCGCTCTCTCGTGAGTGCATGTGTCCTATAGTAAATTTTAAAAAGAATAAATAAGCAATAATTGTAGAAGAGATTTTTGCCACAGGCTGTGTGTACTTGCTGGAGAGAGAGAGAGACAGTGAGAGGGAGAGTGAGAAGTCACCTCCCACCCCTATGGGGGTGGGGGTGGCCATGTCTCAGTCCTCCTTCATTCTCCCTCTGGGACCTTAGGCCTGCACGCACTGGGTCCAGGACTCAAACTGTAGTCGACCATGTGGGAGTCCAGGGATGTAATCACTGTGCCATCTGCTGGCCCCAATAAGTAATTCTTAATAAAACACACACACACACACACACACACACACACTCAAAAGTGTCACTGAGACCTTCACCAACATAGGACATATTCTGAGACACAAAACAAGTCACACCCCATTCCAGCCTAAAATGACTAAGTTCTCAGGCCACAGTGAAATTCAACTAGAAATCAGCGAAAGATAACCTTAGAAAATCCTGAATTACTTGGGGAACAAAAACCACTAACCATAGCAACTTAAAACACTTTGGGGCCAGTGGGTGACGTAGTGGTTAAGGAACTGGACTCCTACATAGCCAACCACAGTTCGAGTCCTGAACCCAGAGGCTTGAAACTCACACCAGGCACATGTGTGTGCCCAAAATCCCAGAAGGAGAATGGGTTGTGGAGCGGCCATCCCCCTTGGAGAGTGATTTCTCTTTCTCTCTCTATCTCTCTGGCAAGTGAACACCCCAAGCAAAAGTCTCTTTAAAAAAAAAATATTAAATATTTGGTACCAGCAGATGACACAGTGGTTACCTCACTGGACTCCCACATGGCCAACCATGCATCAAGTCCAGGACCTGGGTGTGTGTGTGCGTGCATGCCCAAGATCCCGGGAGGAGAAAGGAGGAGAAGGGATTACAGCTTAGCCATCCATCTGTGGGGTGATTTCTTGCTTCCTGTCTCTCTGGTGAGCACCTAGAGCAAAAAAAAACCAAAAACCTCTTAAAAATTTTTAATTAGGGAACCAGCCGTTAGCGTAATGGCTATGTCGCTGGACTCCCACGTAGTAGACTGCGGTTCGCGTCCCAAACCCTGTGGCTTAAAACTCATGCCGGGCATGTGTGCGTGCGTGCCCAAGATCCCGAGAGGAGAATGGAGGAGAAGGGATTGCGGCATGACCATCCCCCCTGGAGGGTGATTTCTCACTTTCGGTTTCTATGTCTCTCTCTGTCTGTCTGGCAAGCGCACACGCCCTATAGGGAAAAAAAAAAAAGAAAAACCTCTCTAAAAAAAAAAAAAAGAAATTTAATTAAAACTTTAAAAAATTAA
>NW_006160006.1:2151601-2154713 GCF_000334495.1 Tupaia belangeri chinensis | reverse complement strand
AGTGGTTACCTCACTGGACTCCCACATGGCCAACCATGCATCAAGTCCAGGACCTGGGTGTGTGTGTGCGTGCATGCCCAAGATCCCGGGAGGAGAAAGGAGGAGAAGGGATTACAGCTTAGCCATCCATCTGTGGGGTGATTTCTTGCTTCCTGTCTCTCTGGTGAGCACCTAGAGCAAAAAAACCCCAAAAACCTCTTAAAAAATTTTAATTAGGGAACCAGCCGTTAGCGTAATGGCTATGTCGCTGGACTCCCACGTAGTAGACTGCGGTTCGCGTCCCAAACCCTGTGGCTTAAAACTCATGCCGGGCATGTGTGCGTGCGTGCCCAAGATCCCGAGAGGAGAATGGAGGAGAAGGGATTGCGGCATGACCATCCCCCCTGGAGGGTGATTTCTCACTTTCGGTTTCTATGTCTCTCTCTGTCTGTCTGGCAATGGGAAACCCCACACCCCCTTTAGGAAAAAAAAAAAAAAAACCCCCCAAAAAAAAAAAAAAAAAGAAATTTAATTAAAAGCTTAAAAAATTAAAAACTTTTATGAGGCAAACTAAAATAAATAAAATAATTTTTAAAAATTTTATGCTGTAAATCATCATTAAAAAGTGAAAAGAGGGGCTGGCTGGTGGCATGGTGGTTAAGGGCGCTGACTCCCCTATGGCTGACCATGGTTCAAGTCCCAGACCTGCTAGCTTACTTTCCCTCTCTCTGTCTCTTAATAATAATAATAATAATAAAAGTTAAATAAAAATAATATTTTTTAAAAAGTGAAAAGTTGGGGCCAGCAGATGGCATAGAGGGTTACATCACTGGACTCCTACATGGTCAACCATGGTTCAAGTCCTTGACCTGGTGGCTTGAAGGGGCTGGCAGGTGGCGTGGTGGATGGAGGTGCTGGACTCCCACATGGCTGACTGCAGTTTGAGTCTCAGACCTGGTGGCTTGCTTTCTCACTTTCCCTCTTTCTCTGGTTAAATTTAACAATAGTAATAATAATGTTAAATAAGAATCATGTTAAATAAAATTTCCAGAAAAAAATAAACTCATGCTGGGCGTGTGTGCCCAAGGTGCTGGGAGATTGTGATGTGGCCATTGCCCCCGGGGGCTGATATCTCACTTTCCCTCTGTCTCGGTCTGTCTCTGATGACCACGCACATGACCTAAGGCAAAAACCTCTTAAAAAAAAAAAAAAAAGTAAAAAGAGAACATACAGAATGGGAGAAAATATTGCAAATTATCTGATAAGAAGTTTGTATGCAAAAGTATTTAAAGAACTCATACAATTCAACGGAGGAAAAGCAAATAAAAATGATGCAGCTCAAACCCAAGTTAAAAAAAAAGAACAAAGAGTCAAACAGGCAACTTTCTAGAGATACACAAATGGTCAACGCACATGAAGGAACACTCAACATCCAAGCACGAAGAGGTACCATGTCATACCTCTAGGACTACGACCAAATGACAACCCCGAGTGTTAGCAAGAATGTGGAGAAGCAGGAATCCTCATACATTGTGAGTGGGTTTGTACAGTGGTGTGACCCCTTTGGAAAACCATCTGAAGGTGTCTCAAAATGTTACTCATAGAGCTACGTTAAGATCCAGAAATCCTGCTGTTAGGTACGCCCCCAAGAGAAGTGAGAGCATAGTCAAATAAAAATGTGTGCAATATGTGTAACCGCATTATTCAGGACAAAGGTCAGAAGCAACTGAATGTCCTTTGACCGCTGAATGGGTAGACGAGGTGTGGTGTATCTACAGAATGCAGTAGTTGGCAATAGAGAGGAATGTAATACTGAGGGACCAGCAGGTGGCACAACGGTTATGTCGCTGGACTCCCATGTAGTCGACAGCAGTTGGAGTCCTGGACCTGGGACTCAAAACTCAAGCTGGGCGCGTGCATGCCCAAGACCCCAAGGGGAGAATGGAAGAGAAGGGATTATAGTGGGGCCATTTCCTCCGTGTGTGTGTGTGTGTGTGTGTCTGTGATTTCTTCCTTTTTGTCTCTCTGGCGACCACATGCACCCGATAGCAAAAAATCTCTTAAAACTTTCTAAAAAGTATTTAAGAAGGAATGTAATACATGCTTCAACATGGATTAATCTTTTTAAAATTTAATTTTAAATTTTCCTATAGGACAAGAAAGAGCGAGCAAGCGAGAGAGAGAGAGAAAGAGCGAGCGAGCAAGCCAGGTCTGAGACTCAAATCTCACTTGGCCTTGTCTGAACCCAGTGCCTTAACCACTCTGCCACCTGCTGGTCTCAATGTGGATTGTTTTTTTTTTTTCCTTAAGAATAATTTATCTAATTTCACTTATTATTATTTTAAGTTTGACCAGAGAGAGAAAGAGAGAAAGCAAGCTGCCAGGTCCAGGACTCAAACTGTGGTCAACTATGTGGGAGTCTAGCACCTTATCCACCGCGCCACTTGCCAGCCCCAGACGTGGATTGTTCTTAACATTACGCTAAGCAAAAGAAGCCAGTCATAGAAGACCACATATTTTAAAATTCCATTTACATGAATGTCCAGAAGTTTACTTTTTAAAAAGACCTTTTTACCTTTTTCTTTCTTCCTTTTTATTTTAAAGAATTGTTTAATTTTATTCATTGTTATTATTACTTTTGATGAGAAAGAGGGAGAGAGAAGAAAGCAAGTCGCCAGGTCCAGGACCCCGAAGCCAGTCATGTGGGAGTCCAGCGCCCTAACCACCTGCAAGCCCCGCGCGTTTCTCTGGTAAGACCCTGCCTAGCGCGGCAGTGTTTCTCGGGGACGCCCTCACACCCCCCTGCCCGACCCCCTGCACCCACGCACCGGCCGGCCAAGGCTCACCATGGGCAGGACCGAGGCCCGCAGCGAGGCGATGGTGACGGGTTGGGGCTTCTGATCCCGCGTCGCGGGGGACAGAATCTCCACGCGATTCACCTCCTCTTTGGCTTTCTCCCCCAAGCAAATCTGAGAAGGGAGGAGAGAGGGGGCACTTCCTCACGGCAGGGAGAGGGGACCCCACCCCGCGCCCCTGTGCCGGCCGGGCGCGCACCGTGCTGAGCAGCAGCCTGCAGCCCTCCTTCCCCTCCTGTGCCGGCTCGAAGGTCCGCGAGCGCGAGTCCTGATTCAGC
>NW_006160006.1:2145814-2151206 GCF_000334495.1 Tupaia belangeri chinensis | reverse complement strand
GGCCGTTAAGAAGCCTGGGGCGGGGGTAGCCAATCAGCCTTCCGGCGCCTCCTCCTGGTTGCCCTCAGTCCTGCTCCGCAAGATCACCTGGTAAAACCGCACTGCTGGGCACACCTGGGCCTGGAGCAGTCCGAGTGCGGCCCAGGGAATTTGCATTTCTGACCAGCTCCAGGTGAGGCCCATGCTGCCGTCCAGGGCCTTTCTGGGGAGTCTCGCCGCGGCCCTGGGGGTTTACCCGGGCCTGCCGCCGCTCCCCGCAGCCCTTCAGCGGGCTGGCTGCGCTAGGGAGGAAGCTCGCTGCTCCTTTACCGCCTTCCTTCCTTTTTCTATTCCTGCCTGCCCTCCTGCCCTCCTGCCCTTCTCTCCCCCACGCCGAGTAGGGCCGAGGGTCTCCAGAAGAGAGCCCTATTTCCAGAGCGATGAGGGTGAGGAGGGGCGCCGTGGGGTACCCAGCAGAGGCAGGGACTGTGGGAGGGCGAACTGGCACGTTTGGGTGGGCGGTGAAAAAGACCAGCGGATTCGGATTCAGCTGCGGAAAGCCCTCTGCGCAGCGGGGCCTCGGCTTGGGGGTCACATAACCAGGGCTCTCACTGGCTTCTTACGCTTCGGTTCCACCCGTGAAACTTCTCTCCCACATACAAGGTTCACGGAACAGAATAAAACACCCTATCTCATGAAAGAAAGAAACTTAAAAAAACAGGACAAATTTATGATGCATATAGGTTTTCTCACTAAAATAAGTGTACGACTCCGCGACTTTACATAGAGGAAATGCCCCTCAACCGCGCTGCAGAGCCTGATCCCATCAGTCCCAAAGCTTCAGGGAGAACCGGCCCCTGAAGAAGCGCTGCCTCTGGGCTGCGGCTTTAGGCCTGCGCAAGGCGTCCTCCTGCTCTTCCTAGAGCCCACCGCGCATTTCAGACCCGCCTCAGGCCCAGAATCGCATAGGGCAACGCCTAGCAACAAATCCCCGCTGAAACTATTCATGTACATTTGGGCACTTTCCAGTTTTCGACTATTACGAGAGCAAGCCTTTGCGTGGACACAAATGAGGGGACTTGAAAAAGTTCATGGAAAAATGGAATTAAAGTATGAGGGTTTTTTTTTTTTAAAGAATGATTTATTTTTACTTGTTATTTTTAAAAAAGAATTTTACTTCTTACCATTATTATTATTTTAAATTTGCTATAGAGCACTTGCATGCGCCAGAAAGACAGAAAGAGAGAGAGAGAAAGTGAGAAAGCAAGCTGTTGTCAGGTCCGAGACTTGAACCACAGTCTGGCATGTGGGAATTCAGTGTTTTAACCACCATGCAACCTGCTGGTCCCTGTTACTGTTTTTAAAATTTTGCTATCAGGCACATGCACTCACCAGAGAGAGAAAGAGAGAGAGGGGAAAGTGAGAAAGTAAGCTGCCAGGTAAGGACTCGAACTGTGGTTGGCCATGTGGGAGTCCCGCACCTTAACCACTAAGCCACCTGCTGGCATCAATATGAGTTTATTTTGATGTCAAAAATGAAACCCACACATAGTTTACTCAAAATACACATTTTACAGGATGTTTTTGAAGACCCTTTATATTTTAATTTTTCTTGGGCAACTAAATACCTAGGAGTGGAATTTTTGGATATGTAGTTACTATATATTACACTTTTTAAGAATTATTTAATGTTATTTATTATAATTATTATTTTAAAGAATCACTAATTTGATATAATTAATTTATTTTAAAAATTAATTATTTTAACTTAGTTATTATTTTCCAGTTAGATCAGGTACGCGGGGAGAGTGAGAAAGCAAGCCACCAGGTCTAGGACTTGAACCGTGGTTGGCCATGTGGAAATCCAGTGCCTTTAACCACATCACCTGCCAGCCCTATCATTCATTTATTTTTAATTTGACAGAGGGGTGCAGAGAAGGAAGTGAGAAAGCAAGCCGTCAGGTCCAGGACTCAAACCGTGGTCGGCCATGTGGGAGTGTCCAGTGCCTTAACTACCATGCCACCTCCTGGTCCCATTATTATTATTTTTAATTTTACCAGAAAGAGATGGAAAGTATTAAAGTAAGTCACTGGGTCCAGGACTCAAACCGCGGTCAGCCATGTGGGAGTCCAACGCTTAACCACCACACCACCTGCAGGCCCTACTATATATTAAACTTTATGTGAAACTGCAAAACTATTAATACTTTTGAAATTAGTGTACCATTTTGCATTTGAACCTGCAGTGTATGAGAATTCCGAGTGCTCCCTGCCATTGCCAACACTTGGCATCGTCAGTCTGAATTTTAGCTGTTCCAGTGGATGTATACTGGCATAACACTGGCTTTTATTTGTATATCCTTGAAAATGAGTGATTTGAGCATTGCTTCAGACGAGTACGGATCATTTGTATATTTGTACCTGTTGAAATATTTTGCCCATTGAAAAATAACTGAGTTAATTGGAGTTATGCTTCTATATTGAGCCAGGACTCAAATTTTTTTAGAGGTTTTTGCCTTAGGGTGTGTGCACTCACTGAAGAGAGAGAGAGAGACAGAGACAGTGAGAGGGAAAGTGAGAAATCACCCCCCAGGGGAGATAGCCACGCTGCAATCCCTTCTCCATTCTCCTCTCGAGATCCTGGGCACACACGCACACGTGCCCAGCGTGAGTTTAAGCCATAGGGTCTGGGACTGGAAGCATGGTCAACTACATGGGGGTCCAGAGACATAGCCATTACACTAACTGCTGGTCACACTTTTACATTTTTCTACAAAAAGGTTTTTTTGAATTGTTATTGGAATTTTGTTGAATGAAAAGATCAATCTGGGGGAACTGACAGCACAGTTTTGAGTCCTATACAAGAACATGTCTATATTGGGGCCAGCAGTGGCGTGGTGGTTAAGGTGCTAGACACTCCCACATGACGGACCACTGTTCAAGTCCTGGGCCTAGCAGCTTGCTTTCTCACTTTCCCTCTCTCTCTCTGATCAAAATAAAATGGATGAATAAATAAATAAAAAAAAAAAAAACAAGAACATGTCTACAGACAAGAACAATCTATTTAGATCTTTAATATTTTATAACTTTTAGTATGCAGATTTGGCACATCTTCAATTTATTCCTTTGTACAAAGGGACTTTGAAACGTTTGTGGACAAATGGAATTAAAGTGAGCTTAATTTTTTTTTTTTTTTAAGAGAGATTTTTGCTATAGGGCAGGTACGCCTGCCAGAGCCAGAGAACCAGAAAGCAAGAAATCACCCACTAGGGGGGATGGCCACGTGGCAGTCCCTTCTCTTTCATTCTCCTCTTGGGATTTTGGGCACACACACACACACCAGTGTGAGTTTTAAACCACCAGGTCTGGGACTCGAACTGTGGTTGAATACGTGGGAGTCCAGCTATGTAAACATTACGCCATCTGCTGGTCCCGAAGTGAGTTTGTATTGACGCAAACGTTTTTTAAATCCAGGGCCGGCTGGTAACGTGGCAGTTAGAATGCTTCCCACATGGTCAACGGTGTTGTTCAAGACCAGATCTGATGGCCTGAAAAATATGCTGGCCTGGAACACCCAGCATGTGTGCCTGCATGCCCAGATCTCGAGAGAACGGAGGAGTGATGTTGGCTGGCAATCCCCAGAGGGCTGCTTTCTCTGTTTCTCTGCCAAGCACATGTCCCTACAGCAAATTAAACTTTTTTTTTTTTAAGAGGTTTTTGCCATAGGACGTGTGCCCTTGCTGGAGATACAATGACAGGGAAGGTGAGAGATCACCCCCCGGGGGATGGCCACTGCAATCCCTTCTTCTCTGTTCACCTCATGCGGTGTTGGGCACACATGCACACGTGCACACGTGCCAGTGAGTTTTAAGGCACCAGGTCTGGGACTCAAACTGTGATTGGCCCTGTGGGAGCCGGGTGATGTAACCACTCTGTCAATTGCTGGATCCTAAATTTTTTTTTTCAAAATCCGCATGTAACTTTTTCTTAATTTTGAGAGGGTGAAGAGAGAGAACCCCCCAGCGGGGTATTGTGGTGTTGCAATCTCCTCTCCCCCACTTCTCCATCCCATCAGAATTTTGGGCACCCGTGATTTCAAGCCACTAGGGTGGGGACTTGAACCGTGGTAGATTATGTGGGATCATGCACGTTCAGCCACTGTGTTATGGAGCCAGCCCTGTATTTTCCTCATAATTGGCATTTCCTGTTCCATTTTGGAAGACTCTCTTGCATTTCATGTTTTGGATGCTGTAACTAACGGTACAGACTTTAAAATGTGGGCCCAGCTGGGGTGGTGTAGGCAGTAGACTGCCGTTTGCAATGCTGGAGACACGTGGAAGGCCTGGGTTCAGAGGGTGGACCCCAACTTGTCAGATGTGCGACTGTGACCCTGGCTGGCTGGGAGTGCTTGGGGAGAATCATGGTGTGGCAACACCTAGGGTCCCTGTCTCTCTCTCATGAACTCAATAAATAGCTTTACTTCTTAAAAATGTTCTAATCGTTTATTAGTATATGGAAATACACTTGCTTTATACTGACCTGGTATTCTGTGATGTTGTGAAACTCACCTATTAGATATTTTGTGATACCTCTGAATAGCTTTACTTTCCCCTTTCTGACGTGTGTGTCTTTCTTTTTGGTCTGGCTGTGGCTAGGACTTCCGTACGTGAACAGGAGTGCTGAGAGGGGTACCCTGGTCTTGTTCTTAATTTTAGGGGAAACACTGTCTTTCACCTTTAAGTATGCTATCCCTGGGAGGCTTGTTACAGGTGTCCTATATTGGGTTAAGAATGCTTTCTTTTTAAAATAATTCTTTATTTTATTTATTCATTCATTTATTTGTTAATTTGACCAGAGAGAGACAGAGGGTGAAAATGAGAGAGAGGAAGTGAGAAAGCAAGCCACCAGATTCAAGAATCGAACCCTGGTACCATGTAGGAGTGTCCAGCGCCTTAACCACCACGCCACCTGCTGGTCCCAAGAATGCTTCTTTCTAATCCTATGTTGCTGTATTTCTTTTTATAAATCATGAGTATTTAATTTTGTCACTTTTTTCTTTATTGAGATGATCCATTATTTCTCTTATATTTTGTTTATAGGATGAATTGTTTACTGATTTTCAAAATGAATTATTTACTTAATTCCATTTGTCATTATTATTTTTTATTTAGACCAGAGGCAGAGAGAAATGGAAAGCGCAAAGCAAGCCACCAGGTCCAGGGCTTGAACCGTGGTTGGGCATGTGGGAATCCAGTCTTGATCCACCATCAGCAGCTGGCTCCTCATGATTTTTTTTTTTTTTTGAGAGATTTTTGCTACAGTGCACTCGCCAGAAAGACAGAGACAGAGAGACAGAAAGTGAGAAATCACCCCCTCAGGGGGGATGGCCATGCCGCAATCCCTTCTCCTCCAT
>NW_006160006.1:2135757-2145669 GCF_000334495.1 Tupaia belangeri chinensis | reverse complement strand
CCAACTGCTGGTCCTCCCCCCCACCCCCGCTTGTTTTTAATGTAAACTAAACTTGCATTCCTAGTTCCAAGCTCATCTGTCTTTATATATCGTTGAATTTAACACTATATACATATATACGAATTTTTACATCCTATGTTCAAGATTATACTAATGAAAAAAAATTCTTTTAATGTCTTCAGTTTTGGTACTTGGGAAATGCGTGTTTCATAACCTGAGCTGGGAAGTGTTCCTCCGTCCTCCGAGATGGTGTGACTGGGGTCCCTTTTCTGTGGACATCTGTCCCAGGCCCGGCCGCAGGGGCAGGGGTGCTCCTGGATGAGTCCCACTCGGGCTCGGCAAGCACACGCCCCATTCCCCCGGCCGCCTGGTCCTCCTCGGCTGCTGCTGCCTCCTGGAGCCGGGGGTGGAGTCACTCCGAATCCGGCTGGCCAGGTAGCCGGGGTCATTCCGTCTCCACCGCCCCACTGCCGGTCTTGGTTCAGATCCACATCGCCCAGCAACTCGGGGGTTAAAAGTGACTGGCAGTCGGGGCCAGCAGGTGGCGGTAGTTGGGGTGCCAGAGCCGCCCACGCCAGCGCGCTGCCTCCGTGCCCCAAATCCCGAGAATGGAGGGGAAGGGGCTGTGTGGCCGCCCCCACGGGGTGACGGCGCACTTTCCCGCGAGCGCATGCGCTCTATGGAAGGAAAAAAAGAAACCCGCCAAGTGACCGTCGGACATTTAAGAACTTTGGGGAGAAAAACCCAACCCCGAACCGACAGGCCGACGCCCCCGCGGCCGTGGCAGGGCCTAGCGAGGCGCGCTGCGTGGCTGTGGGCGTGCTGTCTCGGCGCGCGCGAACCCCGACCCGCAACCACGAGCGCCAGGCTGGGCCAGACTGGCTGGACAGAGTCCCGACGGCGCCTGCGCGGGGCGGGACCCCCTCCGACGGAAGAGGCGCGGGGCCACTTCCGGGGCCGCGGCCTGTCGGGAAGGCGGGGCGTGCCCGGCTTCCGCCCTTTCCCTCCGGGCAGAGCGGGGGCGGCCCGCTCCCCACGTCCTCGCCGTTCGCGGTGGCGCGGCCCGGCCCCGGCTCGTCCGGAGCACGGGGGAGTGGGTTAGAACACCCCGAGTCAGTAGGTGGGCGAGGAGCCCCCAAGACTTACTCTCAGGCACGGGGCGCTACGGGGACTTTAGAGGGAGCGGGCCCGACTCTGGGTCTGGGAAAGGGTGGGTGAGCAGAGGGCCCGCGAGTGTAGACAGAGAGGGTTCCGCAGGCCGGGAAGAGGCGAGGAGGAGGTCGGGGCAGACGCAGGTGCAGCCCAAGGGGGAGTTCCTTGCTGCGTGGCTTGGTGCTGCAGCTGGTGACCCGGTCTGCCTCAGGCTGCGGGTGTTTTCTGACGGAATGGCAGTAGCCTGCTGGCCACTGAGATTACAGATGCCTCCCTCCCACTGCTCTACTGGCTACTCCAGCCGGTTCCAGTTGAACTAACTTGGCCGTGAGAAGGTGCTTTATGTCACTACACCAAGGGATCGGTGTCAGAGAGAGCGCTGCGGGAAGGCTTGGGCTTCGGATGGGACCTGCCGGACTTGTGCAGTGGCCCTTGGCTTCACGTGAGGCCAGGTCCACCGTCCACCGGCCTTCTGCAGGGCTGTCCCCTCCTGCAGACCTTGCTTTGTGAGTCAGTAGCCGGGTGGGCGATGCACTCTTGGCTCCTTTGCAACTCAGCCCCGGCTGCGTGGGGCTTCTGCACACTGAGCTGCGACTTGGTGCCTCTCCAGCGGGTTTCAATAAGCAGTTTTACTGTGAAGTCGTTTGTACTATGGAGGGGTCTTATATGGAAGAGTGGAAATTTGCCTTGCAAATGACTTTTCCTGTGCTGACCATCTAAAAAAAGTATTTGGCCCTTGGGGCCAGCAGGGGGCATGGTGGTTAAGGCACTGGATTTCCACATGGCTGACAACTGTTGTAATCCCAGACCTGGTGGCTTGAAAGTCATGCAGGAGGCATTGGCATACGTGCCCAAATCACAAGAAAAGAATGGAGAAGGGATTGCAGCGTGGCCATCCCTGCCTGGGTGATTGCTCCCTCCTTCTCTCCTGTCTCTGGTGAGTGCATGCACCCTATGGCAAAAACCTAACAAAAAAAGTATTTGGCCCAGAGTAGATGCTGAGTATTCTTTTTTTTTTTTTTTTAAAGAATTATTTTTATTAACTTTATTTAAGTGACAGAGAGAGGGAAAGTGAAAAAGCAAGCTGCCAGGTTGGAGACTCAAACCATGGTTGGCCATGCGGGAGTCCCGTGCCCTTAACTATCCTGACACCTGCCGGCGGCCCCGATGGCAAGTATCTTGAGTGAACACATGAGAGCGGGCAGCAGACTGCAGTGAGGACCATGCAGGTCTCAGGTCCCATGCCTGGCAGTGGTCCCTTCAGTGGACCCACAGTCCCTGAAACACCAGTGTGTTCACCAGTGCTTTCAGGGTAGCTAAGACCCAAGAGGAATGAAGGACTCAGAAGACAAGCCACAGGACAAGACCCTCAGACGTTACCTGGCGTCTAACTGGTAGTCGATTAGTTAGGGCTGGCGAGTACATTGTATCCTCTCAAACTTATTTTTAAAATGTTTAAAGAACTGGGACTTTTACTTTGTATGATTTACTTTTTTCTTTTAAAATTAAATTTAAATTTATTTATTTAAATTTGACCAGAGAGGGACACAGAGCAAGCTAGAGCTAGAGAGGGAGGGAGAGTAAGAAAGCAAGCTGCCAGGTCTGGGACTAGAACGGAGGTTGGCCACGTGGGAGTCCAGCACCCTTAACCACCACACCACCTGCCAGCCCCTGATTTACACTTTCCAAGGTTTAGTTGTCGGATTTATGGCTTTCACTAGTCTCTTGTTTTGACATTTGACACTGGCAGATTAGATGTCAAGAGCAGGTTACATCTAGCCAGTCTGCGGTGAGGACAGGGCGGGCTCAGGGCAGACAGTGGACGGGGAGGTGTAACCGTGTTGCCCCACGACTGCGGGTGTCCTGCAAGCGGTCTGTCTCTGTGCCTGGTTGAGATTTCACAGGGTACTACAACATTTTTCCACTTGGGAGAATAAGCAGTCCTTACAAAGTAAATGCTGAGAGAACTAAAAATGATTTTTTTCTTAATATGCTGTTACTAGAAAATTGACACTTCTGCTGAGAGTCATTACTTCTTAAAATTTAAAAAAGGAAATTGTGGGGGCCAGCCTGGTGGCCGAGGTGCCGGGCTCCCACACGGCCGGCCGTGGGCTGAGTCCTGGATCTCTCCCACGCGGCCGGCCGTGGTCTGAGTCCTGGATCTGGCGGCTTGCTTTCCCACTTCCTCTGTGGCGAGTGCATGTGCCCTGTAGCAAATGAAAAATAATCATTATAAATGAAATAAATGAGAGTAAATTGTGACGCCGGGCCAATCCTTTCTCCCTCTGTCCGAGTTACACTTGAGCGGGAGCAGCCCTGATTTGGGGCGAGCCGAGACGCACCCACACGGTGCAGTATTGTCTGAAGGGCCGAGGTGTGTGCAGCGTGGAGTGTGGCTTGTGTCAGCGGACACTGTCAGACACCTGAGCGAGGGGACGCAGGGCCAGGAAGGGGCCGCGAAGCTCCCCGATGAACTCACGTTTGCCTGAGTAAAACCACTCGCGGTCGCACGTGTTGGATTGAACTGCGTGGAGTTTGGCACCCCTCCCAGCTGTAGATGGAGGTCTGCCAGCAGTTCCCAAGGGACATTTCACGAGGGACCCGCGGTGACCCGGCTGTGTGGCGCACCGGGAAGTCCCTTTCTGGAGGTTTCTGCTGTGAGATTATTCTGTGGGAGGCAGGAGCAGCCCGGGGCCTTGCTGATCAGCCAGTGCTCGGGGCGTTGGGGAAGGGGTCCCCTTGAGCGCCTGTGCGTTTCTCTCAGGTTCGCAGAACGGGAATCCGGGTCCTGGTGCTCGTGCCGGGTGTTCTGTGTACCCTGAAATGCCACCGTGTGCATCTCCATCAGGCTGAGGTGGAACTGGACTAAGGTGAGCAGATTCTGCCTGCCCCCTAGCCGTGGCAGTGTCACCTTCTGCCTCCCAGTACCTTAGCGCTGAGGTCACGGCGGTGCCAGGAGGGCTGTAGCCGCGGAGCTAGGTGGTGGCACATCCGGAGACAGACACAGGCCTCTGCACCTCTGCCCTTCCCTCACGTGGGGACTCCCGGGCGGGGACAAGTTCCCGTCAGAACTAGCGTCCTTCACTTGACCACCTGCCCTGTGCAGCCTGCGGGGACGCCAGGGGACGTTTGCCCCCGAGTTACCAGGAACGAGGCCCAGCCCCTCGGAGGAGCAGACGGTGGGGCACAGCCCTTTCAGTGGCCCCTTGTCTGCCTGGAGCAGCGGGGCAGAGCGACCTCTCGGAGCTGGGGACAATGGCGCCGCCACGAGTGCTTGTGGGCTAAGCCAAGGACTCAAGGCAGGCTTAGTCCGGAGAGGAAGCTGACGAGGCCTTCACGCTGGGAGCGAGACGTGTCCTGGGCACACACCAGACTGCACTGCGGAGGCCAGGCCAGTAGAAACCATTGACGTTTATTGGCGGTCACAATGCGTACACTGGATGCAGCAAACACCCTTACAAGTCTATCCGCAACCTGATCGGGAGAAAGGGCTCACCACAGTCGCCAGAGAAGGGGAAGTGGACAGGCTCGTTTCTGGGGGTGGAGGAGAGAAATAAAAGTAAAACCTAATTGACGCGTGTCCCATGGGCAAGAGCCGAACTAGAGAAGTGTGCAGCTAGCAGCAACGGTTGTGGGAGGGTACAAGGCAAGGGGCTTTCTCCAGTAATTGCCTCTGCAGGTTAATGTTTTTAATATTCAAAACATTTATTATGGTTTTCATTTTATAAAAATGTATATTTTTAAAGGGGTGGGAGGGTGTTAAATACTTCATGCTAGGTAGACCTTGTTATTAAGAACCCCTCCACTGCAGGCCCTCCTCCAGCTCACACACTCAGACTGCAGGTACATATATAAATATCACACGCACACACCCACGCGCACGGCCCCAGGGCGGGGAAGACTGAGTTGCTGGCCACGGCAGCCAGGCCTCTGCGTCTGGGGGACTCATCCAGACTCGCTCAGCAGGAGCAGCCGGCTCAACGACCTCTGGCCTCCACCTTCGCAGAGACCGAGAACCTTAAAACACACAGTTGAACCCAACTTTTAAAAGCAAGAGGCATCTGAGGATGAGGATAAGTGAGAGGGTGGAGAGGAGGACACCAGCACCTCCAGCTGGAGTTATCTGTCCCCAGAGAGGCAGAGGGCCCTAGGGCACCTCAGGGGAGGGGCGGGGCGCTCCGGCATGGCTTCGCGTTCCTAATAACAAGGGTTAATACAGTAAGTGACCACTTTCGGGGCGAGGAAAGGGCAATAAGAAAAAATATACATTTGGAATTTTTACCTTTTTTTCTGCCTCTCTACACTGTGTCACTAAATATATCTCTGCACTTCCACACACCCTTGTCGGGAAAGCTTCAGGCCACCAGCACACGCGTCCCTCCCTCGCACACGCAACCCCTCGCATCCGCATCGGTGCACTAGGCTCTGTAAAAATTTCTCAGTCACACTTTTTGTTTTAAACTTGAGTCAATATAAACCTTGTTCAAAATGTTATGAAAAAATGTACATGTTTATACAAGGCAGGTTGTGGCAGGACGCTGGGGTTCTGCCCCACGGTGACCCCAGGAGGGGCTGGAGTCGCAGCCAGTTGTGTCTCTCCTCCCACCACCGTCACCAGCCCCGGCACCAGCAGCGCCCTGCCGTGAGTGCACGCACACCCCATTCCCGGGGAGCAGCGAGTTGCCCGTTGCTGTCTCCCCACACCCCTGGAGAGAGGAGCCAGGATCAGCCAGGCCCTCTCCTTGCAACTGCTCGCCCCGGGCCCGACCAAAGGGACGTGCTCTGTACAGGTAGAGTCCGAAGAGGTGTCAGCTCATCATGTCATTGCTGTTGACGCCGTAAGTGGAATTCTTCATCGAGTCGTTGACCTCCCGACGGAACGCCGACAGGTTCTGGGTGAACCTGCAGAGAGGGCGCGTGGGTTGGGGGGCAGGGGCGGGTCTTTGCCCAAAAGGTTCCTAGCAGGGAGAGGGCTCCTCAGAAGTGGGATGCTGGGCCTGATGGTTCTGTTAAGGTCAGGTCATCTCAGCCTGAAGGCTCCAGGAGGGATGGCCTAGTCCTGTCCCTCTTTCTGCCTGGCAGGCTGACATCGGGCAAAATGGGGGCCCCTGTGGGCCACCTGGGGCTCATGGCAGCACAGATGGAATCTCACTGAGAGGTGGGGCACGTGCAGTCTCATTTCCCAAAGCCAAGAGATCAGGTGCTGAGCAGTGCCGTCCACACGGCTGCTGAGCAATGCAGTGGCCAGGGCGACTGAGGACCTCACTCCACGTTAGCACCCAGTGTCCCAGGACAGTCGTGGTGAGGTGGTGAAGGCAGCTGGACCCCACATGGCTACTGTGTGGTTTGGGCCCTGGACCCAGTGGCTTGAAAAACATGCTGGGTGCGTGTGTGCGCATGCCTGCCCCAAATCCCGAAAGACATGGAGAAGGGTGCTGTGACAAGCCCTGTTGGGGATGGTTTCTCACAGTCCTTTTTTTCCGCTTTCCCTGGTGAACACATGTGCCCTCTAGCAAATAAACAAACAAAAAAACAACCAAGTGCTCAAAGAGCACCTTAACTTTAAATCAAAATGCCTTGTTTTAAATTAAAATCAAATAAAATAATTAAAACCCCAAGTATTTGGCCAACAGGTGTTGTGGTGAAGACAGCTGGATCCCACATGGCCAGCGAAGCAGTTTGAGTCCCAGACCCAGCAGCGTGAAAAAAACACTGGGTGCACATGCACGCGCGCCCAAAGGAGAATGGAGCAGAAGGAATTATGGCGTGGCCAACCTCCCAGGGTGATTTCCCACTACCCCCCAATCTCTCTTTCTCGTGGGACTTCTCATCACACTTCCCGCTCTCTAATAACAGCACATGCTGTTAGACAAAAAACACAAACCCAGATAGTCAACTTAGTTTCTAGAAAACGTCAAGTATTTTTGGAGCAACCTGAGTGTGCAAATCTACAATGTCAACCAAAAATCTATGAAATCAAAATTCAGATACATTCTTTCCAACAGATACTTAGTAATCTGAATTGACATGTACTGGTAACAGTAAAATAAACAGGATTTTGAAGACTTAGGACAAAAAAAAGAAGGTTAAAGTTCTCAATATTTAAATGTTGACATGAGCTCTGGCAGTGGCATGGTGGTTAAGGTGCTGGACCCCCACATGGCCAACTTTGGTTTGAGTCTCGGACCTGGTGGCTTGCTTTCTCTCCCCCTGACTCCGGTGTGTGTGTGTGTCCTGGTCTCTGTCTGATCAAATTAAAATATAGTAATAATAAATAAAATACAAATATTGACATGATATTTTAGATGCACCGGGTGGCATGCAATACGTTGTTAAAATGAACTTTGCTTAAATGTGGCCGCAGGTCAAGCATCCCTTATCTGAAATGTTTGGGGGCCAGAAGCGTTTTGGATTTTGGAATATCTGCAGAGCACAATGAGGTTTCTAGGGATGAGACCCAAGTTGCAGCACGGAATCTATTTCTGTTTTATCCCCCATACACAGCCTGAAGGTAACCTCTCGCGGTGTTTCTGCGCGGCAGTACTTTTGCCTGTGACCCATCACGTGAGGTCAGGTGTGGCATTTTTCACTTGTGGTGTCATGCTGCTCTATGAAAAAGTTTTGCATTTTTGCCCATTTGGGATTTGGGATGCCTGACCTGTACTAGAAATGTGAAATTACCCACGTGGCTGGCTTGTCTACTGGACAGCACTGCTTCGCTGGCCTCCATGTGGCTGCAGAACTCCGAAGGACCCCCGTTTCTGATTTCTTGGCAGGGCTCTCTGTACTCACCTGTCTCTGTTTTTCGTAAGAAGGTTTCGCTCGATGCCTTCCATTAGGTTTTCAAAACACAGGTGCATAGCCTGCTGCTTCTCTGGTGGCTGGCTGTTCACGATACTGTTCCTTAGGTCAGAGAAATACTGCAGGGCACGGAGGAGACACCAAGTGAGAAGGCGGGGAAGGCGTGTGAGCTGTCACCTGCCGGCTGGGGGATGTCCTCTGTGAAGGAATGGACTAGCCACTGAAATCAGGTCTTTTCTTTTCTTTTTTTTAAAATTCAGGCAAGTACTTATAGGACAATATGTTTTTATCATACTTAAAAATCAAGATTTTAAAATTGGTAAAGCATTTTAAGGTTTGTCTGATCCAGACCCTCTTTGTGAGAATCTCAAGACTTGCTCACGGCAGAGGTGGAACACAGACTCAGGTCTGGGTGCTCCAGTTCAGTCTCCTTATCAAGGGTTTCTCTTACTCCCTGGAGGAAACCCCTCTTCCTTTATCCTTTTTCTGTCTCCCTGCCAAGTAAGCTGACTCCTAACGGCCAAGTGATGGTATGGTGTTCCAAGCATGGATGGGAGTGCTCAGAAAACTGCTGTGCACCACTGTGGGGAGTCTAGCTGACTCGCACCCTCGGGGTGGAAGCCAAGGGTGCGCCTCCCACTGCTGTGCCCAGGCCCCAGGGAGCTGGCTCGCCCACCTTTTCATTAAGGAGTATCAGGCCGAGCAGGGGTCGGGACATGGACCACTGGTTCCTGCAGTCTTCGAAGATGATGATGTTCAGCACCGTGGACAGCATCTGAAAGCGGAGCACGAGGAGGTGACCCAGAGTGCTGAGGGCTACCCCAACAGTCCAAACCAAGGAGGGTGTGTGAGGTGCGGCGTGCTCTGTACCACAGGACAAGGCAGACAGGCTTGGGGAGCTCATTCTAGTCTTCTGGGTCAAGGCAGGCTTTTATTCTGTCCCTGTGGCACTTCCTTTTCCTGGTCTCTAAATGGGTTTGATAATTTCATTTACAAGTGGACCTCCCCAGTTTATTCTGACTTGTAGGGAATGGAAGATCAAGCAATCAAAACTACAGTAGGCAAGACCACCTGGTCTCCAGGCGCTGGTCGGGGGGAATGCATTGCTTTGTGGATGTAATGGGCTGTGTGTTTCCACAAAGGCGGGGCTGGCTAAGGCCGCAACAATTCTACTGACCCCGCTTCCCAACCAGATCTCACCTAGGGCTGAGCATGTCTACGAGTTGCTTCAGATCTTATTTCTGTAGCATGTAAACAGAGTAAGGGCAAATGCACGGTTTGACCTCTGCGTGGGCCATCCTGTTTCTAGCCACCTCATGATCACGAGGTGAGGCTGGGCTTGGGTGGACCCTTGTAAAAGTGAGTGACCCTCTGATTTCTGGAGGGCTGGCGATTGATGCAGAAGCCCCTCTGCTTCCAAGACGTGAAACAGCCTGAAAGCGAGGCCTGATACCCCCGTAGGAAGGCACTAGCCATGGCTGAGCGCCCGGTGGGAGGAGAGATGCCAAGGGGGCAGTGTCTTCTTGCTGTCCCGCATTCCTGTTTCTGTTCTCAATAGGGAGCACCGCCAGAGGAGGGCAAGCAGAGGGCTCAGTGCGACGCAGAAGTCAGACTTCCTACACCCAGTGCTCGCTAGCAAGCTCAGCTGCACGGCACCATGAAGACCTGAACGTCCCCGTGAAGACCCAAACAACACCGCCTGCTGCGGTGTCGGTCCCGGCTGCGGATGCCCTGGCTGCCTCCCACGCCACCCCACCTGCTGGATCATCTCCGGATGCTGCTGCATGATGTGCAGGAAGCGGTCGCTCTCCTGGCTCAGGGGTGTGGTCCTCTTCTTGGTGCTGCGTGACAGCTGCTTGAAGAGGTACGTCACGATGTGGTCCAGGCAGGAGCAGCAGCCTGTGCACACCATGGTGTCTGCGAGGGAGAGGCAGGGGGGGGGCGGGGGCGGGGGCGCGC
>NW_006160006.1:2132834-2134839 GCF_000334495.1 Tupaia belangeri chinensis | reverse complement strand
CCGCCTGCGGATGCCCTGGCTGCCTCCCACGCCACCCCACCTGCTGGATCATCTCCGGATGCTGCTGCATGATGTGCAGGAAGCGGTCGCTCTCCTGGCTCAGGGGTGTGGTCCTCTTCTTGGTGCTGCGTGACAGCTGCTTGAAGAGGTACGTCACGATGTGGTCCAGGCAGGAGCAGCAGCCTGTGCACACCATGGTGTCTGCGAGGGAGAGGCAGGGGTGGCGCGGAGCAGGGGACTAGCCGCTGCTGGTGTCGGCGAACTCGCGCTTCCTGGCTCAGGGCCTCCACGTGCCCAGTCAGACTGTGGGCGCTTCAGCTAATCGCACGTGCAGGTCCCTCCTAACCCTTTCTTTCCTTCTTTTTTAAAAACAATTATTTACTAATTTAATTTTATTTGCTATTATTACTTCTTTTTTAATCTGACCAGAGTAAAACAGAGGGAGAGAGAAAATGAGAAAGCAAACGGCCAGGTCTGGGACTTGATCCACAGTTCGCCATGTAGAGTCCAGTGCCTTAAGCACTGGCCCCAACAGGCACTGTTCCTAAGTTTACAAGGGAGCGCGCTGAGGTGACAAGCACGTCTGTGCTCTGCCTTGCACGTCCCAGCTCGCGGTCGGCAAGCATTGCTCTCGTGCCAGACTGCGAAGTCCCTCGTGGGCATTTTCTCTCTGTCCTCTAGGAACACCAACAGGTAAAGGTTCAGTTTCACGCGTGAAGCCAGAGTGAGGGGACACTATGTGACCTGTCTAAGAGCAAACTGCCTGAGGCACAAGCCTGCGCTCTGAGTCACCCGGGATGCCATTAAACCCAAACCTAGTTTAATATGTGAGGTCTTCAAAAAGTTCACGGAAAATGTGCATCATGAACAAACTACGCATGGATCTCAAAGTTTCTCTGTATCAAATAAGCTCATTTTCTCCCTGTTCTTAAAATGATAGGGCACCACAGAGGCTGGGCCCACAAAGCGTTTGAAGCCCCTTCAGACACATGCAGTTCGCTAGGACAGGATGTACTGCACATATTTGTCCCCAAAGCACCTCAGGGGGCCGCAGGCCCCTCTGCTGCCTACACGGGGGGGCAGCAGGGCACGAGGACAGAATGTGAGGTGTGGTCAGGGGCTTGGGCGGACCCTTGTGAAACCGAACGACCCTCTGATTCCTGGGGGATTGGCGGCTGATGCAGACGGTCTGAAAGCGAGGCCCGAAACCTCCATGGGAAGGCACTAGCCATGGCTGAGCGCCCGGCGGGAGGAGAGATGCCGAGGGTACAGGGCATGGCTGGTTCACCAGAGCAGGTCCCATGGACATTTCAGTGGGCACCTAAGACAGCTGACTTCAACACATCTGCGTGTGGCTCAGCGCGACTGCGAGGTGGCCGGACACAGGACGGCCGAGTCAGCCGTGCACCAGGAGGGAGAAGGCCAGGTGGCCGCACAGACCTTCCCGAGCCTCGTGTCCACAGCCTGCCGTGCTCAGGCTTCCTCCCGCCTGACCCTAATCCAGGGCGCAGCCAGAGCGTGCTGTGCCTGCTGCTTGGCCTCCCCACCTGGCTAACGCCCTCCAGCCTGTTAGTCACGTCAGAGGCCAGGTCCTCCAGTCAGCCCTCCTTGGCCCCTGCTCCTCACACCCGGGGTTCTGGATCCCTCCAAGGGAAGCGCTTCGCTTGCACTCCCCCTGCAGTGGTGTGCAAGGGGTAAGCGCGGTGAACTGTTTAAAAAGCTCCTAAGGGGACCAGCAGTTAGCATAATGGCTATGTCGCTGGACTCCCATGCAGTCGAACACGGTTCGAGTCCCGGACCTGGTGGCTTAAACTCATGCCAGGCGCGTGTGTGTGTACGCCCAAGATCCCGAGAGGAGAATGGAGGAGAAGGGATTGCAGTGTGGCCATCCCCCCTGGGGGGTGCTTTCTCGCCTTTTGTCTCTGTCTGGCGAGCGCACGGGCCCTATAGCAGAAACCTCTCAAAAAAAAAAAAAAAAAAAAAAAAAAAAAACCCCTAAAGAGAC
>NW_006160006.1:2118402-2131976 GCF_000334495.1 Tupaia belangeri chinensis | reverse complement strand
AAAAAAAAAAAAAAAAAGGAAAGAAAAGCTCTTAAGGACACAGGCTATGTGTCCTCGGCACCCGCACAGGGCCTGGTCCCGAGGACGGCTCGGAGGGCTTGGTCAGTACCTGCTGGGTAGAATGCGCATGTCCTTGAGGCCGACAGCCCAGAGCGGGCACCCTCTGGTAACGGGGGGAGGCTGCTTCGGTTCAGAGCTAGGTGGTGGGACCGGTGCGCCCGCCCGCTCCCCGCCGGTGCTCACCCAGTGCAGTGAGTCCTTCGGAGATGGAGGAGAGGATATACATGACAACGTGTGGCTCCAGGCTGGCGATGAAGTTCATGTGGTCCTGGCTCAGGACTTCCAGTAGCGAGTAGTAAGACTGGCTGAGCTTGGGGTAGTCCTGCGGGGAGGACGGCAGTCAGCCCAGGCACCGCGGCCGGCACGGAGGGAGACCTCCAGCACAGCGGCCAGCCGGGAGCGCTTAGTTACAGCGCAGAGGCGCTAGCTCAGTCTCCAGGGAAACGCTCCGCTGTGGTCTCGGGTTAAAGAACGGACCGAAGGCGGGGGAAGGCAGGTGTTATGGCGAGGCCCACGGCTTACCAGGAGGTCACTGTGGGGGATGGACAGAAGCAGCTTGATGAAGGTCTGCAGGGCGTTGTCCAGGGCGTCGTCCCCATACAGACGGAAGACTCCAAAGTTAACGTAGCTCCCGCTGAGAGCAGCCTTCAGCATGGAGAAGCAGATGGAGATGCCCTTGAGCTTCAGGGCGTAGACCTGATCCTTTGGGACTTCTCCAAGCGTCAGGATGCGATTGCCTGAGCAGACACGTAATAAAAGAAAATAAAATGGATGGACACACACACACACACATTTGCTGTTTTAAGAAAAGATTTAACTTTATTTCTTATTATTTTGTAACTGGTTGTAGGGTTCATGTACTCACCATGGGGGAGGAGGAGTGAGAAAGCAAGCTACCAGGTTCGGGACTCGAACCATGGTCAGCCATGTGGGAGTCCAGTGGCTTAAGCACTACACCACCTGCTGGCCCCCACATGCTCTTTCTTAACCACAGTACCGTCGGTAGGTAGCTGGCAGATCAACTCAACCTGCCTGTCTAGATGCGCGAATTCCAGCAGCCCCGTGACAGCTGCCGCTCTGCCAGGCTGGCTCGAGGCCACCCTGCTCACGGGGACAGCAGCGTCGGGTCCCGGGCGTCTCCTCACAGCACTCACCATACATTGTGATCATCTTGCTGGTCTCTCGGAAGAGTAAGATGCCGTTGGGGGAAGAGACGTCGAACTGCAGTCGCTGGGACCTGAGCAGAGGACACAGACGGAGAAGTCAGAGGGTCTGCCTGGGAGACGGGCTGCTCGGGCCCGTGGGGCACCTCGGGTGAAGTGCTGGCTGCCTATCAGAATGCGGGCAACCACGCCAACGGAAGGTATCTGGCCGGTGATGCTGTTTATACCTCAAAAACCAACATGCCAGATTCAAGCTCTGTCACTCAAACTGAAAACATTAAAAAAAAATACAGCAACAGATGAATTACTCTTTTAAAATACTCATTTCACTTGATTCAAGTGTGGCTCCCACTGGACACCTCTCGGTGCTGATGCACAGCCCACCTCGAGAGCCTTGGCGGCTAAGGGAGGGCACACACACCGGCCTGCCTCACGAGGACGAGACCTAAGAGGACCGAAGGCCCCAGCGGAGGCGGGCAGGCAGGGCGGGCACGTCCACCTGCTCCAAGTCCCTGCCTGCTGGTGCAGCTACGGGGCCGTACTCCATAGCTGGCAAGGCCTCGAACCGGCAGTCCCTGACCTCTCTCCTGCCCTTGCAGACTCTGGGTCCAGCTGAGCCCGCTGTGAGCACGTGCCCGATCCAGCTGGCTAAGGCTGGCGGGCGGCACGGCGTGAAGCCCCTGCTGGGGTGCCTATCTCTCCTTCTCTCTCAAGAAAGAAATACACGTTGAAAGTCCGGCTTGAAGCTGTGCTGATACTCCTTTACGACTGCCCCCTCCATGGGCCCCTCACGCGCACGCGTGTCCCTGCAGTCCCATGCATCACGGGGTGGGTAGCCGGAACACCACCTTTACATGGGCTTACCTGTGGGGTCACTCCAATCCCCCGCTGAGGACATGCTGGCAGCTCCCACGGCACCGAGAACACGCCCAGCCCTGGCTGCCTGCCTGGGTGCTTGCCTATCTGGGCCTGCCCGGGGGTCTGACTGCCTGACTCTAGGCTCCGGCCAAGGGCTGCCTCAAGGCCCAGCAAGCCCTTCGCTCCACGGTCCTTGCTGGCGCGTCCTGTCTGAACAGCTCTGTTCTGCAGGGCGACCAGAGTCTGCACATTTGGATCCCAACTTAAATGGTGTCTTCCTGAAACCTCCTCCTGCCCTTCAATTCCCCTCTATTTTATCACCTCGCTTTGTTTTTATTTTTTTAGGTTTCTGCCATAGGGCTTGTGCACTCTCACTGGAGAGAGAGAGGGGGGGCGGGGAGGGAGGGAGGGCGGGCCGGCACGCGCGCACATCCCCAGGGCGCATGGCCTACCACAACCTGTTCTCTTGGGATTTTGGGCTTGCATGTATACATGCTCAGGGTTATTTTCAAGCACGCCTTTCTTTTTTTAAAGAGACTTTTGCTCTAGGACATGTGCGATTACCGAAGACAGACAGACAGACAAAGCAAGCCATTCACCCTCAGGAGGGATGGCTACACAGCAATCCCTTCTCCTCCATTTTCCTCCCAGGACTGTGGGCATGCACATGCCTGGTGCGAGTGCCCAGTCTCTGAGTCCGGGACTCACACAGTCAACTGTGCAGGAGTCCAGTGCCGTAACCACTATGCCACTTGCTGGCCCCTTCAAGCTTCATTTTCAAGCCTCCAGGTCCAGGACTTGAACTGTGGTTGGCCACGTGGGGCTCCAGCACCTTAACCACCATTACACCTGCTGGCCCCCATGCTTTGCTTTTCTCATAGCACTTAACCACTGTCTCAGATGATCGTCTGTGGCTGTCACCGTCGTCTTCCCCATCGCATGTAACCCTGAAGAGGGCAGAGGTGTGGTACAGAGCCTGGCGAGCGCCCGGCAGAGGGCAGGTGCACTGAAGTAGTTATTTCACGAGTGAACAAGTCTCAGCGCTTAGCCTCGTGGGAGGTTACAGCCTCTGAGCACTGCCTGCTCCCCTACTAAGGATGCTTGACAGGCCTTAGTTCTCCTAGGAGCACCCCAAGACAGGTGCAAGACCAAAATTCTAGCAAAGCCTAGGAGCTTTTTCTTTTTCACTACCCTTAAATTATGGGGCAGATGAAAAATGTGGTGTTTTAGACATTTTCCTCACTTTTTTAAAAAAAGTGTATCTTTATAGATCCAGCTGCCGTCTGCCTAAGAAATGCCTTTCTTTCGCACAGGTAACCTAGCACAAAAGCCCTCCTTCCTTCGTCTCTACCTGACATGCGACGGAGGGGGCACCTCTGCCAGCCGCTAACCCGTGTCTGTGGGCAGGGGAATCTGACGCTTCTTAAAACAATGGGTCTCTTTAGACTCTTCTTACGGTAATTTATCTTGGGCCAGCAGGTGGCGTGGCAGTTAAGGCACTGGGTCTCACATGCCTGACTCCACGATTCGAGTCCTGGACCTGTTGGCTTGAAAATCACGCCAGGAGTGAGTACACGTGTGCCCAAAATCCCAGGGGGAGAATGGAGGAGAAGGGACTGCAGCGTGGCCATCCCCCGGTGACTTCTCACTTTCCTTCTCTCTGTCTTTCTCTGGCAAAGACCTCCGCAAGGACCTCACCTCCTGCAGGCACGGCGCTGAGCAGAGTCGGAGGACACCCTGTCACACTCACCCCCCACACTTCCAGCAGTTTTCAGTCCTGACAGCAGCGAATCGAGCCCTCTCCCACAGTCTGCCCAGAGCTCAGGGTGAGCAAATCCTCCCAGGGCTGACTCCGAGGAGGGCCCATGTGCCCTGAGGCCGCGTTCCTCTCACCTGTTGTGAACTAGCTCGGCCATCAGCTTGAGCACGGGGGTGGTGCAGGCTGGGTCGTGGTACCACAGCTCGATCGCCCGCTGGAGAATCGGCATGTAGGACGGATATCTGGGCAGGAGAAGCTAAGGACGGCTTCCGAGTACAAACAGGTACAGAATTCGAAACGGCTGCCCAGTTCTAGCCAAGCACACGCTGCCAAATCCAGCTGATCTCTGCCTCTTACCTGCTAATCTTAGTCTAAGCAGAGGACGCCGAAGTTGCGTGTGTCCTTTAACCGTAATGACACGCTCGCTTGCACTTGCGGAGAGCTGTCCGTCTGAGTGCGTGACACGCGCGGTACACCCCATAGCTCTTACTTCACACGGCTTTTACTAGGTGATGGGGGGGGACGTGTCCTAGGCACTCGGATTTGAAACGATCTGTTCAAGGTCACGAAGTCAGTAAAGGTGGGATTTCGAAATTCCTAGAAGCTGTCTTCTCAGTGCATTCAAATGTCCCTCTAGCCTAAATGCGGTGAGGGTCACGTGCCCCAGTCTGCAGCAGTACATGGTCCCATGGGCAGTTATGTCTGCGGCCCAAAGGGAAACCGGAAAACCGCCTCACAGTGTGCAGTCCTCAGGACCCGCGCCGTCGGACCACCATGGGCCGGGGGTACGGGACCTGCAGGCCTCTCTGCTCCCTGCATTTCCTCCCGACCCCTCCCCCCACACCAGGGGCTGCAGTGCCGCCAGTCTGGGTTGGGATACATCCACTCGAACAGCATCATGAAGCTGGTCTTGGCGTTGAAGGCGAAAGCGATCCCTCTCAGGTCTCTCACTAGGCCCACGAGGGTCCGCTGCAGCAGAGGCACACAGGTCAGAAGTGGCACACACACTGGTGGTGTGCTGGGAGGTAGGACCACAGCTCTCGGCAGGGCCAGGCTGGAGCTGCTCCGTGCTCTCTAGCCCAGGTCTGCCTCCCTCCCAGACACCCCGAGTCCGCCACTACAATGCAATCTTTCCCTTTTTTGAAAAATTTTGCGATGGGGCACATATACCCACAGGAGATAGAGTGAGACGTCACACCCCAGGGGAGGTGGCCGAGCCACAGTCCCTTCCCTTCCATTCTCCTCTCAGAATTCTGGGCACACATGCACACGTGCCCTGCATGGTTTCTGAGCTGCTGAGTCTGGGACTCAAACCGTGCAGTTGGCCATATGGGAGGGATCCAGCTGCCTCACCATCATGCCACCTGCTGGCCCCAGAATGGCATCTTACTTGGAAAACTGGTATTGTAGCTTGTAGTAACAAGAAAATAGGATGGGCCCTGACCCATTACGACAAAGATAGGAACGGAGAGGCTCGAAGATATTATAGTGCTAAATCGTGTAAGAAGTGGAATAATAAAAGAGCCCGTAAAAAAAGTTGGAGAAAAGAAAAAAATCCACCCAGGTGTCACACACGTTTGAAGGGGAGCTGGGTGCAGACCCCGACAGAATGAAGCAGAGGGGGGCTGCCCTTGGTCTGGGTGTCCGAGACTCGCGGAGCTGGTCAAGCATGCTGTCTCCTCTCACGGGAGGACTTGAGGCCGCAGAGGCCTAAGAACAGCCGTGCTACTGGTGGCAGGAGGGCGCATCTCAAGACTCCAAACCCAACATTCCATTTCTCAACAGAACTTGGCCCTGGGGCCTGCCCAGCAGTGCGTCTGCTCTTAGAACCCAGGTCAGGAGGGTGGTGCGTTCGGGGACCTGACTCACTTGGCAAAACGACTCACGTCTGTGAACAGTCTGCTTTAAGCAAACAGCTCTGGTCCCAGACTGAGAGCAGTCTGGTCTAAGACAAAGACAATCTAGACTTGCTAGGTCTAGTCTTGTAGCTGAGTAGTTAAGGGAGTTGGATACCATAGGGCCAACCATGTGGTTCAAATCCTGGCCCTGGCAGCTTAAAAAAAAAAACAACAAAAAACTGGAGGTCAGGGGGAGGTGAAGGAGAAAGCTCTCCCCAACAGGCACAATCACACCCCAAGTACTTTTCCCCACTCTCTCTCCTGTCGGGATTTTAGGTGCACACATATGCCTGGGGGTTTTCTCAGGCCACCAGGGCCAGGCTTTGACCTGTGCAGCAGCCGTGTGGGATCCAGGCCCCTTAACCACCAGACCATAAGGCCAGCCCTGAAACTCTTCTAAGTGACACAGGTGGCGGGAGAAATCTTAATGGAAATCAGAACTCACAGACCTCATTGATAACAGAATGGCTGCGGAGTCAGGAGACGTTGCCACGACAATGAAGCAATACTCAGTACTCCTAAGCCTTACACGTGAAAATGGCTAAAACAGCACTATTATGTTTTTAAATCACACACATAGACTCTTCCCTCCAAATGCACAAAAATAAACCTTGCTCTATTATATTTATTATACTGGAGAAGAAGAGCTGAAAAGTTAATAAGTTAGAACAGCCTTCATGAAAAGTTAATAAGTTAGAACAGCCTTCATGAAAACAGGGAAGAGTAGAAACAAATAAAACACACAGATAAAACAGCTGAAACAAAGCCAAAAAAAGCGTTTTGTTCTGTTTTTTGGTAAAGATCAGTAATACTGACAAGTCTTTGGCAGGTCGGATCTAGGAAGGAGCAAAGCTAGTAAGCAGAGTAGAGTGAAAAAGCGACCTGAAGATTCAACAGAGATTAGAAAGGCCGCAAGAAAATTATAAATAACTTTATGCTAACACATTTGAACACTTGGACAAAAAAAAGTCTTAAGAACTGCTTAAGAACACACTTGGATGTGAAAACAAGCCTATAGTCTATACCACTCTTTCTGTTTCAAAACCCTCAGATCTAAGAGCAGAACTTTCAAATGCTGGACTGAAAGCTCTCGGCAGGGCCGGCTGGCCTCGATAGGAGTGACTGGCCAGAGGGCGGGACACTCACCTTTGCTTCTTGCTCGTTGAAACTATTCGTGCTAAACATCTGGGCCACGGCCTCGAACGCTGCCGTGAGGGGCAGCATGAACTGCTCGTACTGATCTTCATCCTCTCCTGTGAGAGAGACAGCCCTGCGTGACCCCAACGCCAAGACTGCAGGTCGTACAGGAGAAAGGGGGAGAAAGAAGCAGACCCGAGAAGGAAGGGGCCCCCTTGGTACCCACAGTCTGGGAGCAGTTTAGGCGTAAGACGGACCTACAGACCAGAATTTTAACACCAGCCGGTGACAGGAATCATCGAGCCCCGGGGTGGCTCAGTTTTTGCTGAGTCAGATTTCCATGGGCGTGTGTTACGTCACTGATTTACTTTGGCTTAAGAGAGAACTTGGGAGTCGGCTGGAAGGACTGAGGCTGGTGTGGAGAACTGGGTGAGACGTGGACTTGACAGAGGGGCTGGGGGCACTTCCTTCACTTTGCTGGTGACCCTCCTTTTATGATGTCCCTTAGTAGGATTACATGTAAATAGCTTGAAACTGGAATGGCATCACCGAGTGCGTTACTAGGTGACCCCTCCCCAGCCGCGGCGATCACCGCTGAGGTGGTGATGCCCTCCTGGCTCCGATGTGCCAGAGGACCGGGCAGGCCGAGGTCTGGCTCAGTGTGGGGCAGGGGTCTGCTGGCTAAGCAGCTGCACCGGGGAGACCTAGGAGAGACGCTGCAGCCTGCACACAGTCTTCTCCCAGTTACAGGCCCAGGGTGACCTGGCCGGGGCTGGCTGCTGTTTTGGTGACTCTGACTGCTGAACTACAGGAGAACCCCAGACTTGTTTTCTGTCCGCAGATAAAAATTTGGAACCGCGCCAGGTCACTTCATGAGCTTCTAGATTTATTGCAGTACCTAAATCCACCATGAGGAGACGCCCAAGTGCCGTGTAGAAGGTGGTCCGACACCGCATGTCTGTCAGGTTGGACTGATTGTTAATGCCCAGAAATGAAAAGTGCTCGCTCTATGGGAAAAAAGAAAACAAGTTAAAAAGGTAAAAACATGGGTTAGAGGCAGGAGGAAGTCAGTACTTTGAGAACTGAGCCCTTTCTAGCTAATGGCTTCGTGGTCATCCTTAAGGATCTGAGGATTATTCTCCTCTTGATTTTTTGGATTACTGCTGTGAGCAGTACGAACTCATCTAAAGCAGGAATAATTGCGGTGACTTCACCGTGAGAGGTCTGACGACTGCTCAGGCTGATCTGGTGGTGTGCTGGGAGTTAGCACCATGGGGCTCGGTCCACGGTCCCCATCTCTGCATGTCTAGGAGTGTGTGCGTGGGGGGCCGGCAGGGCTCGGGTACTCACCGTGTGATTGTTCAGCATGAACTGTACCGCACTAAGCTTCACCAGCTTCCTCACGCTGCTGTACGTAAAGACGGGGCAACGGTCAAGGAAAGAGCGGAACCAACCAACCTTCAGGCAGCGGAAACCTTCCAGAATAAAGTACCGGTTACCCTCGCATCTGATTTTCCCACACCGCCTGAGTGCCCTGGACGAAGGAAAACGTGTTCTCTTCAAAGCAGTACTTAACCGATCGATGAGAACACCCACGCCAACGCCCAGCGGAGCTCAGCCCTAGCAGGTCCTCTAAGGGCCGAGCACAGCGAGGGCAGGGACTCCAAGAGAGGACCGAGCCCGCAGCCCTGCCTCGGCACCCGTGCACGAGTGGGCAGCTCTCCCACTGAGAGTGGCGGCAGCCAGGCACGCCGGGGGGACTGAGAAAAGTCCCTCCAGTAACCTCACAGGGCTCACCCTGACGTGAACAGCTGTCCTGGGGCCAGTTAGACCACAGCAGCCCTAACCCGAGTCAAGAGGAAGGCTGGCCGCTGCCTCTGTGGACGCTTCTGCCAAGGGCTGAGTCATCCTCAGCGGGGCTCGGCCTCTACTAAGTGCCCGAACCTTGACCACACGGACTATACGCCTATGAGACAGACCTTCCGAGCAGGGGTAAACCTGCAGTACACTACTCGGCTGTGCGCTGGCTCATTCTGAGGGGCTGGAAGTACCCGAGTACACACTAAGGCGCGTTGAGAGTGGGACCATCGGGGGCTGCCCCAGAAAGGATATCCGATGGAGAGGTCGTTGAGCAGCTGCAGCGTCTTGGAGGTGATTGGCTCACAGCGGCCCCAGTACTTCAGGTTGGTGATGCTGGAGGACAAGAGAAAAGACAAGCCAGAGACACTTTTGATTTGCCTGGTTTCCTCGAGGGCTGGGAGAAGAAGAAAATCATCCATCAAAAGTCACCACACATCTGCATCACCAATTCACAGACATCACGACCACAAAAAAAATGGGCATAAAATCTCCGTACTTACATTTGGTGGACTAGAAAAATTATCCTTCAGATAATCTTCACTACTTGGTTCCAAAGCTACACTGGCCCATACCCAGGCCCTTGGAATTCTGGGGCACTCCAGGGCTGATCTCTGCAGCAAGGGTAAGAGATTCCTGCGGCAGTGATAACACGCGGACGCATGCACCTCTGCACCGGCGCCATCCACTGTCGGCTGCAGAATCCTAGCCGCCCATGCTCGGGCGCTCGGCGGAGGAGCCCTCAGACCTCCTTTGCTCTGTCCAGCGTCAGTTACTGACCAGCTCGTGGACAGGAGTGCTTAGGGTTGGGACACCTGGATGGAGTGGCCAAACGCCACTGCACACAGCCCCGGGTAATACGTTTGGCTTCTAGTGTGTGCTAGACTGAGCTCCTCAGGGGGGAGATGTAACCAAAGGGCACAACTTAAAAAGGAAAAAAAAAACCCAAAGAAAAGGTCAATTAGGAGCTCTGATTTTGGAACAGTTCATAAGACAGCACCGGATTTTGGAGACTCAGGACTCTCAAGGGTATGAAACTTCCTGAGAGGAAGAAGCCCCTCGCGAAGCCAGGCTCTCCTCCGGGGGCCGAGCTAGCGGCGTCAGTGCCAGAAAGCGAGCGCCTGCTTTCGGCATCCCCAGCGGCGCAGCGGCCGGGTGAGAGGCCAAGTCCCGCTCACCAGGGAGGGAGGTCTGTTTCACTAGTGCCTGGACAGGGTTTCACCCGTGATTCCAGAGGCTACGGAGGAGATGGTACAAGAATAAAACGGAGTCCTTGCCTGTACAGGCCTGGGATGCTCTGGGGCCGGGCCATATCTCTAAGCACAGCTGTCACACACTCAATGCACAATTTTCTGACGCAAACGGCCAATGCTGGAATACCAAGCACTGGCAGCACGATGCCAAGATCACAGTTTACAGTTGCAACAGGACTGCGAGGGACTCTTGCTGGTGGCAAGCGGGGACACTTACATTTTTCCTATGAAGACGCTCAGGACCATGGTCTCATCGTTCAGGCCCAGGACTTCTGAGAGCCGCCGGTACAGCTGGTGGGGAGGTCCAGGAGGAGAAAGCATCAGACACATGGGTTAGAACCACCACACCCTGCTCTGCTGTCCATGCATGGGGGCGGGGGTGGGAGGAAATGGAGACAGTCCCAATGCCGGGCAGACTTGACTGGAGGGAGGAGCTAGTCTCTGAGGGGCAGTAAACGCTGGCGAGATGGCAAGCTCATGCCTGGTCCCTCAGTCCTGGAATTAAAGGAAGAATGCCAACCCTGCTGCTCTGCACACGGGCTCACGTGTGGAAACCACCTTGCGGGGAACGGCTGAGTCGAGCAGCCCTGTGTTTGACAGGTGGAGCGTGCTCGATCAGTCTGCCAGAATCCTGGACTATGAGAAAGCACGGGGACTCCTGCGTACCCAGACTCTGCAGGCTGGACCTGACCTGTTCCCAACTGCGGCCCTCACTCGGTCACGCCATAGTGAGAGGCGGAAGAGAAGCAGTCTGTTACCTTCGAGGACTTCTGCACCTGGTCCCCGATGTAGATCTTACGGAACTGTTCGAAAAAGCTCAGCATGGCCAGTTCCAGCTTCTCGTTCCCCGCCTGGGCCAAGCGGGAATCAGTGAGGTTCATGAGCTGGAGAACCCTGGAGGAAGAGCAATGGTGAGGCTCAGTGGCGGGTCAGCTGGTCTCGAAATGACCCACACTAGCCCAACAGTCTCCTTCCCATCCTGCCCGAGTCTCTGCAGGCTCTAAGCTGGAAGAGAACGTGATTCTCCTCTCCCACCCCACAGGAGCCAAACCGCAGCCCGGCCGAGCTCTTATAGGGCTAGACCCAGTAGAAAGGCCGGCGTGAAGGCAACGCACTCCCTCAGAACTTCTAGGAGACCACGGTGGGCAGATTCCTGCGTCCCAGTTCATCCAGGTAAAGAGGGACGCGGGAACCAGCAGTTAGCGTAATGGCTATGTCACTGGATTCCCACGTAGTCGACCGCGGTTCGCGTCCTGGACCCGGTGGCTTAAAACTCACGCCAGGCGTGTGTGTGCGCGTGCCCAAGATCCCGAGAGGAGAAGGGATTGCGGCATGACCATCCCCCCTGGGGGGGTGATTTCTCGCTTTCTGTCTCTCTGTCTCTCTTTGTCTGTCTGGCGAGCGCACGCGCCCTATAGCGAAAAACCTCTTAAAAAAAAAAAAAAAAAAAGAGGGATGCTGGCCTAGACCAGAGGTTTGCAGCCATTCTGCTCTCAGAGTCAACAGAGGGATGCTCACAGGCAGGTAACACTTCCGGGTCGAACAACTGATATATGGCCTATGACTGTCCCTTTTTCCTGCACCCCACTCCCAAAAGAGGATATGGAACGAAGGTGAGTGCAGGCTGAATGAATAAGAACGACATTATTACAAGGGAGTCATGTGACATCGACAGTGTGGGAACAGGTGAGCTCCCTGCGACAGGCCTGTCACACGTGAGCCAGATCAGCCTGAGAACCCGTCTATAAGACACGGCCTAATGAAGTGCACACTGACACACACCAGGCTGCAGTATCAGAAAGGAACTGGATTTTACCCTTACTAAAGCTTTGTCCAACTCTTCAGAAAATGCCATTGGGACGTCACCATGGAAACTCTACTAGGATTAAGGTGCCTGCAGTCAAGAGGGCAGCTGATGAACCGGGTGTGGGGAGAGACTTTCAGGAGGACGAGGAGGGTTACAGGCTGACACGTGAGACCAGTACAGTCCCCAGGCATTGTGTTAAAATGTGTTCCTTGGGCCAGCAGGTGGTGTGGGAGTTAAGGCGGCTGGAGTCCATATGGCCGGCTGAGCAGTTCAAGTCCCGAACCCGGTGGGCTTGAGAAACGATCTGGGTATGCATATGTGTGTATGCGCGAGTGTGTGCCCAAAATCTTGAGGAGAATGGAGGAGAGGGGACTGTCGCGTGACCATACCCCGGGCGTGTCTCACTGCCCTCTCACTCACCTGTCTGTCTCTCGCTGTGAATGCACGCGCCCTATAGCGGAACTAAGAAAAAAGGGTTCATCTTCAAGGAGTGCGTGCAAGAGTCGAGACCCCTTTAGGGTAATGACTGCGAGGTTTTGTAACCATTTCCGTGACACAGAACCCCTGTGGCTCCCCCATGAGGGTAGGTGGGTTTTCCCAGAGGCTACAAGACGTGCAATGTCACAACAGCCCGGAGGGCCCAGCTGACCTCTCCCTTCCAGACATGAGAGCGATTTTAAAAACGATAAACAGGGTCGCGCTTCTCATTACTTTCTTGGTAAAACATAGTTATTTTTCATGAAGTTATGTTACTTATGTGAAAGAATAATAGGCTTACTATTTTAAAGTGAATTAATAAATATTTTTCACAAAAGCCAAGCAGCCTGGGCCAGCCTGTGGCTGGTGGTTAAGGTGACCAGACCATACAGGGCCAACTGTGTGGTTTGAGTCCTGGACCTGGTGGCTTGAAAAACATGCCGGGCGTGTCCGTGTGTGCATCCAAAATCCTCAAAGGAGGGAACGAAGGAGAAGGGGTGAGGTGTGACCACACTCCATGGGGTGCTTTCTCACCTTCCCCTTCTTTCTCTCTGCCAAATGAGGGAAACAAAACAAAAACCATGCACTTTGAGGTCCTGGATATATATATATATAAAAAAATGATTTCTTTCTTTCTTTTTTTTTGTTTTTTGGTCGTGGGGCATGTGTGCTTGTCAGAGACTGGGAGAGACAGTGAGAAGAAAGTGAGAAATCACCACACAGGAGAGATGGGCATCCCACAGTCTCTTCTCCCCCCGATTTTGGACCTGACTGGCATGATTTTCAAACCACTGGGTCTGGGACACGGACAGCAGTAAGTCATGTGGGAGTCCAGCACCTTAATGACTATGCTACCTGCTGGCTCCAGGTCCTGGACACTTTTTAAGAGGTAAGATGGGGCCGGCAGGTGGCATGGTGATTAAAAGTGCTGGATTCCTATACGGCTGACCATGGTTCGAGTTCCAGACCTGGTGGCTTGCTCTGCCTCTCTGATCAAGGTTGAAAAATAATGATAATAAATAAATAATTGTAAACTACAGGGTAAAATAGTTTCAAGGTCAAAAGGTTTGAGAACATTTGCTTTGGGTGTTAAAAAAACTTGCCATTTTATTCCTCAGTTAAGTACCTTTTTGGAAATTACTAATTATGCTCATTTTTCCACCTTTCAACTTAGAAATATAAAATTTTCATGCTCATGTAAAGGTTTTTGATAAAATGAAAATTACAGACACACAAAGAGCCAAGGCCCTGCGGGTGGCCAAGTGTATGGTTGTGGACGGGGAAGGCCGTGGAGACTCGCGACCC
>NW_006160006.1:2115703-2118342 GCF_000334495.1 Tupaia belangeri chinensis | reverse complement strand
GGCCTCCCCCCACCCTTCTCCCCCGGGGTCCGTGGCTTCCTTGGCCAAGTTAGCCCGCCACGTTTGCTCAGTGAGTGTGGGTGCGCTCTGGCTGCACTTACAGGTCCTGAGTGGGGTCTGCAATGGCCTGGTCTCCACAGCTCTGCCCTTGAGAAGGTGCCCTGCCCTAGGGGCGCCGTGCCAGCAAGGCCTGAGCGGGGCGGGCAGTGGTCGGCGGAGCACTCACCGGCAGACCAGCTCGCCGTCCATAGCGTCCTGCTCGTCAGTGCTGGCGAAGGACACCCGGCCACCGATCACGGCCCCGATGATGTAGACTAGCCAGGTCAGTCTCCCTACAGCAGGAGGGGGAGCGTCAGTGTCGCCGCGAAGGAGAATTTCCTAATGACCTCCCCACATCCATGAGGACACTGCCAGCCTGCTCTGGGCCGGGTGAGGCCCAGGGGGATGCACAGACGGGCAGAGTCCTCCATTAGACGGGCGGGCTCGTCAGAGCGAGGGCCCCCTCCAGCGGACACGGCAGTGTAGATACATACAGGCACGCTGCCCCGCCCTGCACCCCCCCAGGCGGACACGGCAGTGCAGATGCATCTGGGCATTCTGTCCCGCCCCACACCCCTCAGGTGGATGCGGGCTATGACGACGAAGAGCCCCTCGGGGAGTGGCGGGGCCTGGTCTCCCGGGAGGCCTTGCGTCCCAGACGCTGCGCTCACCCTCCTGCACGGCCACGTCCATGGGGCTGGCGCTGGCGCTCTGCAGCAGCTCCTGGTAGGACTGGGCCGACTGGTCGAACAGCTGCACGAGGAGCGCGCATGTCTTCTCGTACTCGCAGCGCCCGATGGTGGACAGCTGGTCCAGCTGCTGCTGGACGAGGCCTGTGTCCTCCAGGGGGTCTTCCAGGCCATCTCTGCTCCGAGGGAAGGAGGAAGCTCTCTTAGATGCGCCTACCAACGCCCCAGCACCTCGGCTCTCGGCGGTTAAGGGAGCCGCCGCGTGCTAGCACAGGCTCCGTCTCCGTCCCGGCGCTACTTTTCACCAGCAAAGCGTGTTAGAAAAGGGTCGCAGGACACGTGGTGGCCTGACACGTGGTGGCCTGTGCCTCAGTCTCCCTCAGGCACACGGTGTCCCCACCCCTCGAACCTTGCAGCCCTACGCTCCTACCCGCCCCAGCTCGCTAGCCCTGGCCGGTCCTTCGGGATCGAAGGTGCCAGGGCACTGCGTGATGCCGCTGTGCCAGGTCCGTTTGGAATCCAGAGCTCTCCAGACTCAAGGGAGGTAACGCGAACGTCTAGCGCGCCATCCGAAGCCCCCGACTGCCTCTGTGGCACAGCAAACCTGCTCTCCTGCCCGAGGTGGTGAATATTACGAACGGATGTGCCAGGTGTGAGTTTTACGCAGGCTCTAAGTGGCCCCAGCGGCTCATGTTAAGTTCTGCCACGAAGTGAACTTTGCTGAACTGACGAGAACGTGTATTTCCCCATCTCCTGACTTCGGACTGCAGTGAGGACTGCTGGTCTGTCCCTCCCGACACCTAGGTCTGACCCTGCTCCTGGGATGCGCTATTAGGACATCACAGCATGACAGGTGGCAGTGCCACACGCAGCAGCGACGTGTGTCTCCCACGCACCACACGAGTGCCACGCCACGTTACCAGGACCCTCACGGAACCTCGTGTGGGTCCTGCATCGCCTGTACTTGGCCAACAGGAAGCCGGAGACGTGGCCGGGAGTGTGCAGCCATTCCCTGGCGACCCGGGCCCCGTTGCACACAGCTAACTAACCCGACACTGTCCCAGCCAGGCCAGCTGGACCCCAGGGAGGGAAGCCGGGGAGCTGATGAGCAGGAGCCCCAGTGAACACACCGAAAAACCCAGGGTTTGAAACGATTCACGTCACAGTTAACACCATAACTTAGGACATGAGCACATTAGGAATCTCACTTAAAAAACAAAGAACTCCTCAGAGCCACGGAATCCAAGGGAGCTACCCTGAGAGACAGCCAGTGGGACCAGGAAGGTCCACACCAAGACGATGTCACTGAACACAGGTCCCTTCTAAAAGGGCCTGCCACTTCTCTAGTGACAGATGTGGGTCAGCTCCCAGTCGGGGCAGGCAGAAACCCTGTGCTGATGTAAGGCAATCTGGGTTGGCACCCAGGCTTCCATGTCTCCTGGCACCTCAGAATTTAGCGTTGGTAAGTAGATGGAGTAAGTATTGATCCATAACTTCAGGGGTCCACACGCCGACCTGTAACTCATGCATTATAGTTCTTCCCACCTACGTCCCACGGGTGTTCCTTACGTCTCGAGAAAGTCGGTGGTGGGGACAGACATCGCGTGCACCTTGCACTAGAATACACTGCTATCAGTGGCGAAAGGGCCCGAGCCAGCCTCAGAGAGGGGGCCAGGCTTTTGGGCTGCGGCTCCCGTGGCTACTCGGTTCCGGGAGAAAGAACCAGCAGCAGCGCGGGCACCCAGAGGCCGACACCAGTGTCTTCTGCTGCCTGGGGGAGGCGGCGCCGCACCTTACCTCAGTATGATGTGCACGGACTCCAGGCGCGACGTGATGTAGGCTTTGGTGACCTCGGGGGTGTAGGTCTCCAGCATGTGGGGCTCTGTGGCTTTGACGTAGGGCACGGAGGCG
>NW_006160006.1:2100514-2115449 GCF_000334495.1 Tupaia belangeri chinensis | reverse complement strand
GGGCTTTGGCGGCGGGGCGGGGGGGCGCCCAGCCGCTGCCACAGGCTCAGCAGATAGTGCACGCTGTTTGGGGCGAACTCCCAGTGCTGTGGGCGGGCAGAGCAGAGGGCGCGTTCCCACCTGCACGCAGCGGTCCGCGGCCCCACGCGGGTCCCAGAGCTGCTCTGCTCTGGCAACTAGCCAGTGAGCTCGGCAGAACTCTGGGAGTAAGCGCCCACTGGGAAGAGCTGCGCGAGGTCCTCGTGTAAACCTTAGCATAGGAGAACCGGCTGAAGTGGTTCTCAGATGTGACTACACCTGAGAGGGGGAGCTCGTCAGAAACGGAGAGGCGAGGCTCACCCGGGCCTGGTGAACTGGAAAGGCTGGAGCCAAGCACCCGTGTTTTCCAGCAACTCCTAGGTAATTCCGATGCAAGCCATAAAGTCGGAGACCAGGTCCCGCGCGACACAGCATGGGAGAGGGCACCAGGTCTCCTGTCCTTTCCGGTCCCACTCCCTGTGCCAACCTTGGCTTTTCTGGGTGATAATGAGGGGATTTTCTCTATCCCAAACACAAACGCCCTCCTCGCAGTTTCCACACAGTCCCATTCAGTACACGAGGCTGAACGCACTACAGCGGCAGCAACCCTCACATGGCCACTTGTGCCCAGGGCAGGCAGGGCGTTTTCTCAGCAGGCCACAGTCCCCCGGGGAAGAAGCTCCGCCGGGCAGGGGAAGGCAGAGCGGGCGGAGACCCACCTGCAGGCTGGTCACCGTGAAGTTGGCTATCAGTCGGATGACTTCAGGGTAGTTCTCCACCTTCACCAACTCTCCCAGCTGGTAGTTACTCTTCAACCTGGCCAGCAGTCTGCAAAACTCGTGGTAATTGTTGGGGTCTGACAAACTCTGCAACAGCATGGGGGGAGAGAGTCAAATGAGATTCGCCCACCTTCCAGAACAGTAAGGATCGGGGACGCCCAGGAGAAGGGGCCGCTCCACATCCAACTCCCGGGCTACAGGTCCCCGCTGACGGGACAGCTACATCATGTTTAGAAATGCGTTCCCAAAAGTCACTTCATAGAGAGACGGACACGTTCATTATCTCATCTGCTCAAGAGACCATCCTGCGAGATGGGATTAGTCCCGGCCGGCAGTACAAAACGGAAGCCCGGAGGGTCATGCTCTGCCTAAGGTCATACAGCCAATACTGCAGAACCAGCCCAAACCGGGACAGGACGGGCCCAGCGCGCCTCGCCAGTCAAAGGAAATTTAATACAGTTTGTACTTTTACGCTGTGAATTGACCGTCAAGCACAACTAAATGACAAGGGCAAGCTTACATGGGTGTTTCATATATTTATATTGTTAAAACAACGTGTTTGCATGGGTCTGTGTTATTTCACACTCGGTTTTCCACGTCTCAGTGTACTCAGTTACACACTTTCCCATACGTGTCTTCCTCCGCTAGCACGCATGCACGTATGCACGGAGGAGACTCTGTCTCACTCACTACCATATCCCTGGCACACAGGTGCTTGATACACCGTGTTGAACGACTAAATTAAAAAAAAAAAAAAAGGAATGGAATTGAGTACATTTAAAAAACAAACTTTTTATGCTTTCCCCTAGAGGGGTAAACTTTCCTGGTGCTTTGAAAAAGCAGTGTTGGCTGACAGGGACTAAAAAAAGACAAAAAGGGGGAACCAGCAGTTAGCGTAATGGCTATGTCGCTGGACTCCCACGTAGTCGACCGCGGTTCGCGACCCGGACCCGGTGGCTTAAACTCACGCTGGGTGCGTGTGCGTGCGTGCCCAAGGTCCCGAGGGGAGAATGGAGGAGAAGGGATTGCGGCGTGACCATCCCCCCTGGGGGGTGATTTCTCACTTTCTGTCTCTATGTTTCTCTCTGTCTGTCTGGCGAGCGCACGCGCCCCATAGTGAAAAAAAAAACCTCTCCAAAAAAAAAAAAAAAGACAAAAAGGGTGATCAAGTTGTGGGGTGAACATCTAAAAGAGACTACCCCCTCCCCACCTAAAGGCAGCCCTGTACACTTAGGTTACTAATATACATTTAAAACACGTAAAGGAAAATAAACTTTAGACTCCTAATTTCCGGGAAAAGAATTTCTACCCCCATCCCTACTTTCCTGTTTCATTGCCATCCCGTTGCTCAACGCCTGTGCCTCTGCAGCTGGAGGACACAAACCTTTAGGGCGACACTCCAGAACTCTCCGAGTAATAGACTCACATCATCTTCCGAAGAGCGGCCCACTGAACAGTTTCCCGGAATTTCTGCTCGCCGCGGCCTCTGGGGGGATTCTTTCTGACTTGGAACAGCAAAGCACACACCAACCCCGCACCTGAGAACTTGCCAGAAGCCTTACCTGTGGGTTTTCCAGTATTCGTTTAACTCCGTCGACGAGATGGGAGAGAAACTTGGCCCTCTCTGCGTTGTTAAACAGGGATCTTCTGACCGAGGCGATCTGTACTAAGCAGGATAATACCTACGAGCAGGCACAATGCACGCGCGGGTGATTACGGGGAAGGCGAGGCTATTCTCACCAGGCCTCCCCCACACACCATTCTTCTTCAGGTTATCAAACAGCCTTATTTGTAAAAGGACAAGGAAAAAAGTATTGAAGCCAAAGTTGATCATAACAACGACTTAAATTCACAATCTGGAAATTCCTTTAGGTATTATTCTTTGGCCACCCCAAAGTCTTCTTTGGTTTTTATTAAGATTTATGTTTAAAGCTTAAAAATATCATATAATTTATAGCTTAATAAAGCTTTAGACTTAGGTGCTTTCCCCGTTCTCAGAGGGCTTTTTGGCTCATGAGGCTCGGCCATGTAGAGTTCCGGGCCAGCCGGCGTGTGGGACACAGGTTGGAGCCCACACGGCTGCATGCGTGGTCCGAGTCCTGGGCTTTCTGGCCTGTGCGCCCCAAGCCCTGGAAGGAGAAGTGGAGAAGGGACTGCACACGGCCGCCCCCACGGCCAGGGCTTTCTCACTGTCCTGTCAATCTGCCTCTCTCTAGTGAGTGCATGTGCTTGTGCTCTCTGGCAAATTAAGAACAAACACACAAAACCAAATCTTATCTGTTCTAAGCAAATAAATAAGACCCAAAAATGGTGTTTATACTGAAAAGTCTCCCCTTTCCGGCCATGCTGTCTGCCCCTCCAGAACTACCTCTGTCCTGTCGGCCTTGCTTCCTGGGAGGCTGGCCTCTGGAGAACCCAGCCAAGCTCCTCACTCTGGTTCTGGTTGGCTTCAGCCACTGGCAAGTACCAGCAGGAGACGAGGGGCAGAGGAAAGCAGCCCCCCACCTCCGGCCAGGGTGTGAGGTGGCGTTCTCTCCTGACGGCCCCAGCTCTTACTGGGCAGCCCCCCACCCTCCCACAGCTTCAGCCTCTACAGTCTGCCTGCTGCCCCAGCACCTCGGGGCCCCCATGCTGCCAGCCCCAGGGGTGTGTATCGCCTCTACTTCCGGACTAATTCTGCTCACGCCTCTGCAAAGTCCTTTAACTAGGCATCCTTCTTTTGTTTTGATGTGTGGGGTCTATTACATTTTGCCAGGGTCTCACCATGCCGTGACCCTCCTGCCTAGCCTCCTCCATGCTGGGACTACATGCACGCGCCACCCTGTGTTTCAGGTGGGCTGGGAACAGCACCGGGCCCGCCGCGGGGCCTCGGCTGCCAGGCAGCAGTGCCCCACACGGCCTATCTCGCCCGAGCCTCAGGAAGTACCCCTTTCCCGGGTTACCTTTTCTTGCTGACTAATAATAAACACAACACTGAGTTCATTCTTCTGCTAACCGGAAGTCTGTATTAATATGGGAAAGTACCGTGATGAGCAGGAAAGCTCACTGCAGGAGTGCCACATACCCTGACCACCCTTCTCTGTGTTTCCTGGTGTACTTCGTGTTCAACAGTATTTTGGAGCAACGAACTGAAATGCCCGTCCAGTGGTATTTTAGAACCTGAATGAATGCACAGATTTGAAGGTAATGACAGCGCTACATGACATCAGGCTGTTCCTGACAGCTTGGCTGTCTCCTGAGGGTGTGCAAGTACCACCACTGACTACGCCTGAAGTGTTGAACAGCATTTGTACACTCAGGACCACCTTCGTGGTTGGCCTAGGTGGGCGGCAGGTGAGGCAAACTGAGGTACAGCGTGATGTCATCAGTGTGAGACCAGAAGGGCTCGACCATCTGTGGTGGCTGGCCACGACAGGAGCCACCGAGAGCTAGGAAGACTACTGCCAGGTCCTGTAAGCGCAAGCTTAACACCACCGGCTGGTGAACAACTCCAGTACCTCTGGGCTTCACCTCCACGGCTTTATAAAGCAAAGTGAACACAAGCCCACCTCCATTGCCACCTTCTAGAAACCGGTCTGCTTTGGCAACTGCGGTCTTGACTCACCAGAGGAGAAAATGAAGGAGGGATGGAATGATACAGGTCAAAAAACAGCTGCAGAGTGGAAGAGTCTAAGAATGCTGAAACAGAGAGAGGAGGCCATGTCATGAAGCACGTCTGTCCACGCACCATGGCCGCACACTTCCGGCCCGAACCCGAGGGACACGCCTGCCTGTCACCCTGCAGAGCACTCATTTCTTTAGAAAGCGACACACAAATAACGGATTTCTGCTTTCTTTAAAAAGAAATAGCTTTAGCTTTTCTAAGAAGCAGATTCATTCTTTTGATTCTTGAACTTAGACACCTTTCCAATAGCAAGAACTGAACACTTTTATCCTTAGCAAGACAAACATGAGCTCGAGTTCTTTGTTTAATTTTGTTTTTAAAGATCAATATACAGAGAACAGACATTTCTAGGCAATTATTATAAGAAGGTCAACTATATATCTACTATTAACCAGTAAATCAGAGTCCTATCCTGGGGGAATCTCCAGGGCCCCTCCAGTAACTTCTCCCCTACATTACAAAATACACGCTAAAGTCCTAAGGTTTCTTTCAGAGCACAAGAAGGGTTGCCAGAGCTTCAGTGCTCGCCTGCAGACCTGTGCGGAGCGGGGGCCTGCAGACCTGTGCGGAGCGGGGGCCCGCATTCCTGTGCGGAGCGGGGTGATACCTGATCTCCAGCTGGTTGGGATCTGCACGGTGCACAAGTCGTCCGAGGACTCGTCCGTGGACGTGCCGATGAAGTCGAAGTTCAGGCAGTTGTGAGTGAGTTTGAGCAGCTGCATGAGCAAGCCGTGCTGGCTCTCGTCATTCAAGTTCAGGTTTTTCCCCGAAGCCTGGAAGATTACCACACTGTGAGACACAAGCAATCCCTCTTCTCTTCCAAGCTCACTCCCAGACTCACCAGAAGGTTGTTAAGCCAGAAAAGAAGGTTTCATTTTAGCGCAATAAAGTGTATTTTCCCTTCAGCCACCTTTGTACAGCCGTGGAAACATATTTGCTATACACACGAAACTGGAACGTCTGCTCTTCACGTTTCAGACAGAATAGCCACGGGAATTCCGGGCTGGCACGGGCTTCGTGTATCACAGCTGATGTGCAATCCCAGTTATTCCGGCACAGGGCAGGCTCACTCTGGGGAGCTCGGGGGAAGTGTATGCCCCTGCCCTCGGACTCTTCGTACCACCACCATCACTGTCGTCAGCAGAAATCTTCCAGACCGGAGCTAAAGCCACCACTGAATTCGGCACTCTCTCCCTCAGCGCACCTGCAGGCCATAGCTCGTATGGGCCTAGCTATAGCGGACTCCGTGACCAGCCCCCGCTGGCTGGCTCACTATTTGTTTCTGATTTTACCAGCGAGGAACAGTCAATCCTTAGTTTTCTCAAAAGCTTTTCCCCCCTGGGGGTATGAGAGCTTTTGCCAGGTGGCTCGCCTAACCTGAGGACTGACTGGAAATTTTCAGGTAAAACTAACTGAGGAAAAAGATGGGCATCATGAATTGGGCCGATAGGAACAATCCAAACTTGTTTCTGAAACTACAATTGCAAAATACTGGAAAATAAAAACAGAAGTGAACAAGAAGAAAGAGGCTAACCTCAATTAGCTTCACACAGGGGCGAAACATGCCCCCGCCGCTGGAACTGAGGGGCCCAGGTTGGCACTCCCGCCGTGGCTGCACTCTACCAGTAAATGGAGTGAGACGCCTCTTTCGATGTTAAAACAGGTAATTTCCTTATGTGATACTGTCTACCCCTTCGGGTTATTAAATCGAAATGGATGTTAAAAATACAAATCCACTTCTCCTTGCAGATGTTGCTGTTTATCTGTCGCTCTGAGCTCAGCGGGGGGGCGGGCGCCAGCCGAGGGCGCGTCGCTGTCTGAGCCCGCTCCCGGAGCACTAAGAACCAAACGCTGCCGAGCTAACGCGCTCTCGCTCTCCTTGGGAAGATTTTATGTGGTTATAAACAAACTATACAATCTCAAACTCTCTAAACTAGATTCTTCAAGACAGGCATACGCGGTAAGTGTTCACCGACTCTCTTCACCTGGGGACAGACCTGGGACAGGCGATCCCAATCCTTTCTCTAACTTTAGTGGACAATCTGGCAAGTTTCTTCACCACCTCTGAGATGCACGTTGCGTGAGAGATGATATTTTTTCTGTTCTTCTTTTTTTCAAATTATTTTATTTTTTAAGGGAGATTTTTCCTATAGGGCACGTGCACTCGCCAGGAAGAGAGAGAGAAAGCAAGAAATCACCCCCCAGGGGGAAGGCCACACTACAATCCCTTCTCCATTCTCAACTTGGGATTTTGGGTGCACACACACATATGCATCCGGTGTGAGTTTTTAGCTGCCGGGTCCGGGACTTGAACATGGGGGTGACAATGCGAGTCCAGTGATGTAACCACTACACCATCTGCTGGTCCAGAGAGATGATTTTTTCGAACTTTTTTTCCCCTAGAGAGTGTGTACACTTGCCAGAGAGAGGGCGGTGGAGGAAGCGCCCCTCAGTGGGATGTGACCATGCGGCCATCCTTTCCTCTGTCTCTCCATCCTCCTGGAGCTTTGGGTATGCTCCCTGGGGCCAGGATTTGAACTGTGTGGTTGGCCAGGTGCGATCTGACTCCCCTAACCACTCGGCCACAGGGTTGGCCTGAGATGATGCTTAAAGAGATACATAAGCTCTCAGGAGTCAGTCAGGAGTCGACCTCAAACAAGTTCCCACCCGTTCTCTTGGTGACCCACCCTGCAATCTTACCTGTTTTAGTAGATTGCAGGAAAGCGTAAAGATATCAAAAAATACAAATCCTCTTCTCTTTGCAGATGTTGCTGTTTATCTGTCGCTCTGAGCTCAGCGGGGGGCGGGCGCCAGCCGAGGGCGCGTCGCTGTCTGAGCCCGCTCCCGGAGCACTAAGAACCAAACGCTGCCGAGCTAACGCGCTCTCGCTCTCCTTGGGAAGATTTTATGTGGTTATAAACAAACTATACAATCTCAAACTCTCTAAACTAGATTCTTCAAGACAGGCATACGCGGTAAGTGTTCACCGACTCTCTTCACCTGGGGACAGACCTGGGACAGGCGATCCCAATCCTTTCTCTAACTTTAGTGGACAATCTGGCAAGTTTCTTCACCACCTCTGAGATGCACGTTGCGTGAGAGATGATATTTTTTCTGTTCTTCTTTTTTTCAAATTATTTTATTTTTTAAGGGAGATTTTTCCTATAGGGCACGTGCACTCGCCAGGAAGAGAGAGAGAAAGCAAGAAATCACCCCCCAGGGGGAAGGCCACACTACAATCCCTTCTCCATTCTCAACTTGGGATTTTGGGTGCACACACACATATGCATCCGGTGTGAGTTTTTAGCTGCCGGGTCCGGGACTTGAACATGGGGGTGACAATGCGAGTCCAGTGATGTAACCACTACACCATCTGCTGGTCCAGAGAGATGATTTTTTCGAACTTTTTTTCCCCTAGAGAGTGTGTACACTTGCCAGAGAGAGGGCGGTGGAGGAAGCGCCCCTCAGTGGGATGTGACCATGCGGCCATCCTTTCCTCTGTCTCTCCATCCTCCTGGAGCTTTGGGTATGCTCCCTGGGGCCAGGATTTGAACTGTGTGGTTGGCCAGGTGCGATCTGACTCCCCTAACCACTCGGCCACAGGGTTGGCCTGAGATGATGCTTAAAGAGATACATAAGCTCTCAGGAGTCAGTCAGGAGTCGACCTCAAACAAGTTCCCACCCGTTCTCTTGGTGACCCACCCTGCAATCTTACCTGTTTTAGTAGATTGCAGGAAAGCGTAAAGATATCAAATAATGATGAATCTCGGAAAGAGGAGGCTATTTTCCTGTGCTTGGTTAAAGGATGGGTGGTGTCTGCCTGTGCAGAAAAAAATAAACCAATGCAAGTTTTAGAACTGAAAAAAAGGAATTTTAATGTAGACTTTAAATAAAGTAGAATTTCCAATAAAAGCAGCATAAATACATTGAAAATGTTTAACTTATTGTTAACCATATCTAATGAGGGAATGCAGGACAGTTAAGGTGGAAGAGCTAGCCAGGATAACACTTTTCTCTAGCTTACATAGGACAAACTAAAGGAGTATTTTTAATAATTACAGTTATTATTGTTTAGTTTACTATCGAGAGAGAGAGAGAGAGAGAGAGAGAGAGAGAACGCAAGCTGTCAGGTCTAGGACTCAAACTTCGGTCGGCCACATGGAAGCCTAGTGCCTCGACCACTACATCACCTGCTGGTCCCTCAAATTTGCTTTAGGACATGTGCACTTGTGTGTGAGAGAGAGAGAGAGGAAGAAGGAGGAGGAGGAGGAGGAGGAGGAGGAGGGAGGGAGGGAGGAAGTACCCCCCCCCAGGTGGGATGGTCACATTGTAATCCCTTCTCCATTCTCCTCTCAGGATCTTGGGTATGCACACACATACACCTAGTGTATTTTTCAAGCCGCTGAGCTTGGGACTTGAACTCTGTAGTTGGCCATGTGGGGGCCAGCAGTCTCAACTACCATATGGAGACTAGCCCTTTATGGTGATTATTTCTTATTGCCAGAGAGAGATCAAGTGAGTGTAACCCTGGTGGGGTGTAATCACAAGGCAATCGTTCTTCTCCCATCTTTTAGGATTTGGGGCACGCATGCACGTGTGCCTGGCATGTGTCCCACGCCACTGGGGCTGGGATGTGAATCCAGCCAGCTGTGTGGGCTCCAGCTCCCCATGTACGCAAGGCTTAAACACCGAGCTATGGACAGCTACTCTATTGCTATTTTTATTTCCTCTGTACTTAAGGATGCAAACAAGCTTAAATTGCTAATAATCACCATCAATGTTGTAATGTGGCTTATCTCAAACACAGTAGCAAGGTTTGATTTTGGAAAAGAAAAAAAAGAAGAAGAAAACAACTCAAGGCTGAAGTTCCTGCAGACTTTCCAAAACCATACTCAATGAACAGCCGTGGACTTCAGGTGAGCACCAGCCTGCAGCCTTCACCTCCTCTCCTACCTATGTCGACACGCAGTGTACTCCACAGCCATGGCAGCTTCATCTAAACGGCTGCCCGATCACTCAGGTAACCTCGGCTCTTGTCTCTTTAGCTCAGTTTTAAGTGTTTCTGGGACCAAGAACTAACTCGTTCCTCTTCAGTGTGCCCTCACTCCTGAGTACGTGGGACTGAGAAATTTGGAGGTTGCCTGGGGTCCTTTCAGTCTGACCACTTACTGGAAACGTAAAACTCCTCTATTTACTGATCAATTTATCCAAGAGGGGGCTCATTTTGCTTTTAACAAAATGTCTCCCCTGACTTTATTTCTAAATTCAAACAAGAAAGGAGACAGAAAAATACTTTCTGATTTAAATCGGACAGCCAGAAACAAGGAAAAATCAAAGTTATTTAGAGGTTCAAAATATTCCCAGTCTAGATCCGGCATCACAGAGCTGCCACGTTCTCTCCGGTAAAGGGGAATTGCTAGATGCGCGCTTCGCACCGCGTGTAGCCCGTTATGCTGGTCGCGGCACGTGAAGTCCATTAGGCACATGTTCATCGTTTCATTTAAAGACAAGTGGGATTCTGAAGGGTGTCATCACGCGGACACTCAGAGGGAGCCATTCGGCCTTAGTGCGTGCGCGCTCCAGCTGCGAGGGAAGCATGGCCAGAGGGCGGGGAGACTGAGGGCACACGCTCTGCAACGAGACGGCCCAGCTTCGAATTTGGGCACTGCTGCCGACACACAGCGACACTGCTGGCACGCCAGTCGGCCTCCGTGTGCCCCGCAGAGAACAGGGTCAAGCAGCAGTTATAGCGATCTTGTAGGACCGAGCGGAGGATTATGTTAGTGTAAGTAAATGCTTCGAAGAGCAGCCGACACAGTTTTCACCACAAAAGGTAGGCTATTATTATTTTGATAAAATACTGATCATGCTGAGGACTGCATGTGACAGAGAACCTGGCTCTAACAGCCACCAGCGGCTGCACGTGGGACAGCCCCGTCCTCAGTCACAAGTGCCCAGAGCTGACTGTGGTTTCTGCATAATTAGGAGCAATGGCGACAGTACTGCTAATGAAATCAACAGGTGACCTGAGGGTGAGATGACAGAAGGTTAGTAACTAGCCTGTGATCACTACGAAGTTTTAGCTGCAGACAAAAGTAAATGATTGGGGAAAAAAGCTGGAGCCAAAGAAAGCCACTGGTGTTTCCTCTGTAGCACTGGTGACATGAAGGAGCCTGAAAACATCAGTGCGTGTTCAGCTGAGAGCTCCACACGCTCTGAAAAGATTGCCGGCTGAATCTCCAGGTGGCACTCGGGAACTCGGGAACGGACTTGTGAACGCCAGGACACGGCCATGTGGGCAGGAGCAGACGGGCCGCGCGGAGGATGCGGGCTCCGTTTTTATAATTGCTCTGGGCCCATTTGTTTTTATTAGCAAGGCTCATCTTTCATGATTGGGACCATGGCTATCATCTCTAAACCGAGCAGGGTCACCAGTAAGGAAGGCTGAGATGGGAGGGTAGAATGTTCTGGGGACAGGAGGAGCCCAGGACGAGGACTGAGCTAGCTTGCACTTACAGAGGAAAGCCAAATGGAAACGTTCTGTTTCCAAAGGGCATCAATCACTTACCACGAAAGCACACAACTGCCAAAAGAGCTCACCCCACACACAGCAGGAGACACCAATGCGAAGAGTAAACATGGCACTTACTTCAGTGAGGAAGACGGGGGCACTTACTTGATTAATTTCATTGGTTAGCTGGGATAAAATTGTGACCCCAATGATGCAGTATTCCACACTGTCCTGGGGAGAAAAAGTAAGGCAGAAGGTATTGGCATGTGCACTGGATCCTGGAGTCGGAGGGCACCTGTGTGCCCCAGGCAGAATCTGGTCACGCGCGGATCTGCCTGTTAAAACCGGTACTCTGCGGGACCAAAGCCTCACTGCCGTACGGGAAGACTGATAAACCCCACTTCACCAAAATTCAAAACTTTCGTTTTTAAAAATTCCCACAAGCAGTTTAGCACACACAATATATAAAAAGATAAACTGATAAACTGCAAAACACATATTAAAGTAAATGACAAACAATACAATTTACAGAGGCTGCATAAAACATAAGAAAAAGCAAAGAATCTGAAGCAAAAATTACATATATACACATGCACGTGCGCACACAGGAAATCCATAGAAAAATAAATATAAACAGCAAGTTAGACATGAAAATTTGCTTAGTCTCACGCATAACCCAGAGAATGAGATACCAACTTTATTTCCCTATTAAATTGGAAAAATAAGGGGCCAGCAGATAGTGTTGTGTTTAAAATAATGGACTCCCACATGGTCGACTGCAGTTCAAGTCCGGTACCTGGAGGCTTGAAACTCATGCCAGGTGTGTGTGTGTGTGCGTGCGCCCAAATCCCAAGAGGAGGATGCAGTAGAAGAGCCGGCGGCATAGCCATCCCTGCTGGGGGGCTGATGGAGTAGAAGAGCCGGCGGCATAGCCATCCTTCTCCGTCTCCCTCACTCTGTCTCTCCCTGGTGAGTGCACACACTATGGCAAAAATCTTAAAAAAAAAAAAAAAAAAAAGAAGAAAATAAAATTCAGCTTTCAGAGCTGAGAAACTGGAAAGTAGGCATTCAGTAGAACTGTCAGTGTCAGTGTAAATAAGGCAAAACTTTTTTTTTTTTTTTTGAGAGGTTTTCACTATAAGGTGCGTACGCTCGCCAAACAGAGAGAGACAGATAGACGGAAAGCGAGAAATCACCCCCCGGGAGATGGTCACGCCGCAATCCCTTCTCCTCTTTTCTCCTCTCGGGATCTTGGGCACACACGCACATGTGCCCAGTGTGAGTTTAAACCACCAGGTCCGGGACTCGAATCACGGTCGACTACGTGGGAGTTCAGTGAAATAGCCATTACGCCAACTGCTGGTCCCAATAAGACAAAACTTTTTTGAGGGTAATTTGGAACTATCTTTGAAAGTCAAAAGCATACATGTCCCTTTGAGTCATCCTAGACTAGGCGTTCACCCTATAGACACAGTCTAAGTGTGACAGGGTCCTGTCCTGGGACCGTGACCGAAGCACTTATTTAACAGCCACGCAAGGGAAACACCTGCAGATTACAGCGCGTCAGCTTGGACGCAGACGTGGACACGCGGAAGGAGGCGGCTGGGCCGGTCTGTGCAGACACGTAGGCATGGGTGGGTAAAAGAGGCAGAAGGGACTAACCGAGGAATTCCATCTCGTGTAATTTTTAAAAAGGAGGAGGGCTATATTCAAGGGATCCTCACGGAGTTCATGGAAGTGCATATTATGATAAAAACCTCTACTGAGGGTCCAGCAGTGGCGCAGTGGTCAGGGCAGCTGACCCCCGCATGGCTGACTGCGGTCTGAGTTCCGGACCTGCGTGCACATGTGCGTGCCCAAAATCCCGAGAGGAGAATGGAGGAGAGGGACTGGGCGTGCTCATTCCCTGGGGGTGATTTCTCAGCTCTCTCTCTGCCATGAGGACACGTGCCCTAGAGCAAAGCCTCTCTCTAAAGCACACACACAACACCCAAAGTACTGACTGCAAAAACTTGTATGCCAAAACAAACCCACATTTTCATTTTCTTTTCCCCCAAACATGCAGCCCCCCACACGTGTGTTGTGCCTCCTCTCCCTACTTGGAAAATACATACGTGGTACCTGTAAAAACCTTGTGACGTCTGTGATGGCATTTCTGAACACATAGTCGTCCTTCTGGCAGTCGAACCAGCCCAGCTTGGTGATCCTGGCGTACAACTGAATGAGCGCCTGGGTCACAAAGGTGGCCAGCTTGGGCCGCGTGGCAAGGTAGTTGAGCACATAGTTCCCTAGAAAACAAAGCGATCCCGTCACCTCAGCACTGCCAGGGAGGGTACGTCAAACACACGAGCCGGCCGAGAATAGGACGTTACATTATTCACCCTACAAGCTCTTCCTTCCTTGCACAACTGAGAACGGGACCTCCGACTTAGGACGGTGGGCTCTCATTCAGGGCTTCGCATTCGGAAAGGCTAAGTGAGAGACGTCTCCTGACAACGAACGGGGTGACAGGGCTTTATCCTTACACATCTGGCCTTTTCTCCTTCAGGAGCCCCAAATTCTGTTTTCTACATATCCTGTCTGCTGAGCAATTTTAGCACATTACCCGAGAGGTGCCCAGACTGGAGTGTCACTGGCAAACCACTGAACCAACTTCTCCGGACAGACCGACAAGCCCCTACTCACGGATGTCCACTCGCTGCTCCAGCGGCAGGGGGTTGTTCGTGCGCGACACGAGCTTCGTAAGGCATGTGGCTGCCAGTAGCTGGGAGTAGGACGACTGCGGAGAGAGGGCCGAGTCAGCACTGCGGGCAGCCCGGGGGCTCCCCTGGAGAGCTGTGCCCAGACCCGAGGCAAGATCTTGGGTGTTGCCATGGCCGACCCTCCAGACTACAACCATCACTCCAAGGACCAGAAGTCCAACATGGCGTCCACGGTTCAGTGAACTTCAGTCAGGAACGTGGGGCAGGAGGAAGTGACAACCTGATCGTGCTTAACCTGACACAGGCGTGCCACTCGCTGCCGGGATGGACACAAGAGGGCTTTTATTTAAACCAAGAAACCTTCTTCCTGCAAGGTCGTGGTTATAGTGACGCTTCAAAAAAGTGCGACCTCCAAATGCCACACAGCACGGTGTTAGGGACAGAAGGAGTCAGCGGGGGCCACCTTGGCACGCCGTGGAGTCCACGCCCACGTCGCGTCCTTCCTCAGCACAGCACCAGGCAGCCAGAGCGCTGGGCAACGGCCACGTGGCGTTCACCCTGACCAAGACGCAGCACGCGAGATCTGACCAGAGTGCGTGAAAGGAGCCACGTGGGACACTGCACAACGCCACACACAGGCACAGATCAAAACCACTAGAAATAATTTAACCGAGGGTGAGGGACAATCCTCCAGAAAACCAACAGTCCCTGGGCCAGTAGGCAACCCTACCACTAGGTATAAAGAAAATGGAAGATCAAAAAAAATCCATAAAAGTGACTTTCATGTGATTTTAAAAAGTTTACTCCTATGAGAAAGAGAAAAGAGAAGAGGGAGGGCGAGACAGAGACAGCGACACCCCGACGGGGCCCCTACCCTGAGACTCACCCCGATTTCAGCCAGCCAGAGCCGTGACAGGCACAGGGTCTCGGTTTATAACATGACTGTTATTCAACCACTGAACGTGGTTTAGACGCCTAGTTAAAGCAGGTGCGTCAAATCACCAATAAGGCAAGGCAGACTGCGTTTAACTTTACATTTTATATAATTTGTAAACAGTTTTTACACATAATTCCGATGAATCTGTTAAGTCACTAATTAAAATGTGATAATTAAACTTTTTTTTTTTTGAGAGGTTTTTCACTATAGGGCACGTGCGCTCGCCAGACAGACAGAGACAGAGAGACAGAAAGTGAGAAATCATCCCCCAGAGGGGATGGCCACGCCACAATCCGTTCTCCTCCATTCTCCTCTTGGGATCTT
>NW_006160006.1:2064738-2099326 GCF_000334495.1 Tupaia belangeri chinensis | reverse complement strand
CACCCACACACACCCACACGCCAGGCGTGGGTTTTAAGCCACCGGGTCCGGGACGCGAACCGCAGTCGACTACGTGGGAGTCCAGCGACACAGCCATTACGCTAACTGCTGGTTCCCAATAAGTAAACGTTTTTAGCGCAGCAATCCCACTTCTTTCCAGCTTGCTGTCAGAAGAAGGGCTGGAGGTAACGGCTCTTATGACCGTATCTGGCTCCAGCTGCAGGAGCGGGAGGGCCCGCTGTGACTCTCCCGGGGACCAACGTCAGTGGATCCAGCTTCGGATCGAGTCATTTATCAAAAACATACAACATACTGAGCACATAAAACAGATCACCGCGCAATTTCTGATCACGACTCTAACTTTCATATACTTGGAAAAAAGAGAGATCCCAGCAGCTAAAGGATACTTCTAACCAAGATCATGTCTCTTTATTGAGAAGCAATATTGTAACGAGGCGAGCGGACACTTGAGGTCAGCTGGCCCCGGACAGCACACTGACTGCTGATTTCTCTCACACTCTGCTCCAGTCTTGAGGACACTCTGGAAAGCACCTCTCCTCTCACCCTGCCTGTCCCATAGTAATTTTGCTACTCTTTGTACTTTTTGTTGGTTTCCTCCCTTTCGCCTCTGAAAAGGACATAAGCCTGTCTGGAGGGCTGTCTGAGCGCCCGGGGTGTGTGTGTGTGTGTGTGTGTGTTAGGGGCCGCACTCGGCCGCCTCGCCTGGCCCCTTGCCAGAAGGCTACTGCTCGCTGCTCAAGTCCACTGAGCTCCCGACTCGCGGGACCCTGCCTGCCAGATCCCCATCTCACCAGAGCTAGCAATCTTGTCAAATTATACCTCGTTAGAAGTATTATTTTCATCAACGCCCTGCCATTTTTATGCTGGAAGAGATTCTAATCTCACTTTACAACCTACAACTTCGGGCAGCAGGTGGTGTGGAGGCTGGGCTGGCCGGATCCCACAAGGCTGACTCTGCGGTTTGAGTCCCGGACCCAGCAGCTTGAGGAACATGCTGGGTGTCTTATGTGTGCATGCCCAGAATCCTGAGAGGAGAGACTGTAGCCACCACCACCACCCCCAGGAGTAATTTCTCACTTCCTCTCTCGCTCTCTCTGGTGAGTACACATGCCCTCTAGCAAACTAAAAAACCAAAGCAAACCTTAACAAGAAAACCCTCCCACTTGCTCTAAGTCTCCCTGTGAAGTCATCCTCCCTGTGGCTGGAAAGGCTGAGGCAGCTATGGCATGGGGGGAAAACGCAAAGGCAGAGAGCTTGGCACCAGCAGGAAGGGACGCGAGAGGGCACTCACATCCAGCCTGTCTCCTGGAAAGGACGGGAGAGGGCAAAACAGTGCAATGGAAATGGAAAAAACAGTGAAAGAGTCCTAGAATTTCAATTCGCAATGAAAAGGGACAGGACAGAAACAGGTTCAGACCTCCCCGTCGAGACGGGCCTTTCTTACCAACCTGGCTGGCCTGGTGCTTTCTGGAAGGCAGGGACACTTAAGAAACAAGGAAAAGCTGGGACCAGCAGATGGCGTCATGGTCATGTCCCCACACGACTGACTGCAGTTTGAGTCTCGGACCTGGTGGCTTAACACTCACACCCGGCGCGTGTGCATGCGTGCCTATAATCTTGAGAGGACACTGAAGAAGGGGTTGACACGTGGCCATCCCCCGGGGGGGAGGGGGGTGTGATTTCTCGCTTTCTGTCTCTGTCTCTCTGGCAAGTGTATGCGCCCCATCACAAAAATCTCTTTAAAAGAAACAAGGCCAAGCTTCCCTATGCCATTCCCTCCGAAGTCCCGTCCCCAGGAGGGCCTCGCGGCTTTACGTACGCTTCCTCTTTCGAGCAGCAGCTGGCACTTGCTCAGGCAGTCGGGGCTGTTGGTGAACTCCACCAAGGCTTTCTCGGCCTGCAGGCGGGTGGCCGTGTCTGTGGTCTCATACAGCTGTTTGCACAGGTTCTCTAGCTGGGCCAGGCTCTGCAAGAGATCAGTCGGGAAGTCAGCCCAGCCTACTGCGTATGCGCGGAGCGGGCTCGGAAGTGCTGGGAAAAGATAAAGTAATAATCAAGAGGCCACTGCTTTCCAGCTCTCGGAAGAACCCAGGCAGACCTGGGCTAATATTAGCCACCTGTCGTTGTCTTTGATGCTTTAGAAGACAAAACGATAGGATGCTTGAAATACCCATATCCGCTTTTCAAGTCATTCTGTAGAAGATCAGTCACAAATGAAACATTTTCCCCTTGCAAACACCCGTCCTCCTAAGTGCTTCCAAAAGGCTTTCAATAAAAATTCAGAATTTGCTTTTTCTGCCATGAACTGTAAAGGTATGCACGCCAGTGGTACTGCTGTTAAAATTAAGCGCAGAAACACGCAGCGTAAGTGGCACATACGTCTTCATACGGTTTCAGACATTGCTCCTTTAAGCAGAAGCCAGGGGCTGGCGATCCCGTACTGGCGCAGAGCAAGCCCCGAGTGTACGCACCGTCCTCCCCGGGTCCCTCATGTCTGAAGTTCAGCAGACTCTCTCCTGCGGTTGGACTTTAACTCTTGCTCCAGCCCCAAATTTAAAATGGAAGGGTCAAAATAAACTCAACCCTAGCAATATGCCCGGCAAGAGATAAGACAAGGGAAACACCCCCAGACAAACTCGTCTCTGCAAATCTTGAATCAGTTCCAGGGAGGCAGTGAGGGGATGGGTGTGTGCTTTGGTCCGACTCCAAAAGAACGTGATCGACACCCTCTTACTGCAGTGTTTAAAGGCAAAGGGGAAGGAGTGAGTTCAGACTACGTTTAACCATCACCTCTCACAGAGGAGGATATCCCACACCTGTAAGTCTTTAGAGGAATGGTTTGAACTTTAAGAAGCCTCTTCTGAACAGTGGCAGGAGAGATTTGGTTTAAATAGTTTGAGGGATCCTACTATTAGAAATGACAATTCTGACAAGAACAAAAATCACAATACTTAAACAAACCAACCTGTGTGAGCTGCCTGAAATATATTACACAGCCAGCCTGCCCAAGGCTTTCATTGTCACTTTGTCTCATTACACTGTGACTTTATAAATCACAGCTCTTCCACTAAGCAGGAGAGCCCTCAGGACAGGATTCCGATTTTACTCAGCCCAATTAATAAATTTCTAACATTAACCTAAAGGAAACAAGAAAGACAAATACAAACACTCCTAGGATCACTGGTCTCACTTCAGAGAGCCCCCAAAAGATGAAAAATGACAACACCCACCCTTAAAACAAAGCACTCGTGACAACTCTTGGGCCTTTGGTTTTTGAGGGACTCATGCTCGTCAATTCATAGGCAGAGAGAAAACAGTTGCAGAGGAAGCTCCCAGACAGCTAAACTCTGTAAGCAGGACCTGACTTTTGCAAGGCTCATAAACACAAGGAACAGAAGATGCAGCTAATTGCACGTATTTCAAAAGTCACACGTGAAAGTCTTTATGCTTGCCAGTACCGGCCTAAGACCCCGTTGAAGACCGAATCCATTTAATTATAAATGCCTACATTCCCGAACAAGGGATTAAATCCCCTTCACGAGGCTTTTATTTCAATTTTGGAGTTTCATTTTCTTCCCCTAGTAGGTCATAACTCACTCAATAGGAACAGATTATTGAAAAAGGAAGACAAAGAAGACATCAACCCAAGGACACAGCGACTTCAACCGAGAGCTGGCTAGGAAGTCTGCCACAGGAGTCGGGGGAGCGGCCGCCTTACCCCCACAGCACCCCAGCAGACCGGCCTACACACCTGCTGCTCGGGATCTAGCATGCTCCTCAGCCCGACCAGTCAGCTCCCAGCTCCCCCTGCAAGGCTCGTTTATGTTTATCACAACAAAGTCGTTCGCGTGACAATGGCGCAGCATCTGTCAACGGCTCCCAACTGCTGAAGACCTAGGAGCAGGTTATGGTGGGCTCTTTGCTGCTGTTTGGCTTTGATTGGCTTTAATTTAGCAGACAGAACACACTGCAGGGGACGTCTGGTAACGAGTTCTCAGCTCAGGAAACAAGACTGTAAAAAGCGGAAAGTAACGTGGCCATCTACACACAGTTTGAGGACGACAGCTGTCTTCCTTTCCAGAACAAATAGGAAACCATTCTGCTTCCCATCAATGAGTGAAGCCGTCTGAGACACAGGGCCAGTACTCATTTTCTTAGAGTCGCCCACGCTGCCCATGGAAGGGGAGAGGAATGACACATTTGCTCTTAGCTCCTTCGGTTCCCAGCGTTGCCAGGGCCGACGCTGTGGCTGGGTTATTCTGCACCCCCTCTTGGTTATGCCGCATGACGTGCACTACGATGACCTGATGAGCTGTTAAAGTGTGTACTTCGGACCGGGGTGACGATGACGCACCCTATAGCATGGGAACATTCATGCTCACCCTCCTTAGTCTCACTAAAACATCTACCGTGACCTCAGAAACAGCCCAGATCCAGAGAAGAAAGTCTATTTCTGTTCCTGAGATCGCCAAACCTATAATCTGCAGAGAAACTCCCACCTGGTCCAGTTGGAACAGAAAGCGCATTTGGTGAAATACTGACGTGAAAACTGGAAGGCGACCTTCAACTAGCAAGGTGTTGTTTTAGTATAAGAAACCTAGACGTTTAACCCCCAAACCTAACCACAGCCGTTCCACTGACAATGGTCATAAGCTTGTATCTTTTTAGATATTTAGCAGCATTATTTTTTGCAGTCCACTCAGCTTGGATAGAGAAGAGTGGCCCAGTTACTCCATGTCGATGGCAGGTGTGATGGTGGCATCAGAGCCCAGAACGTCGGGCTGACCTGCCGCGCTGCCTCTAGACCGGAGAGAACCGAGATCCTGTCTACGCTGGGCGCTGTACCACTCCACTGAGCCACGTCCTTGAACTTTGTTGCCTAACCCTGCTTTAAGATAGCCTATCAGCACATGCTCTCAGATGAGCCTCACTGCTTAAAGGATATTCAGTTGGAGGCTTCCACTCAAGACAAGGGTATGGCTTTGAGGAAGGACTTGAGGCTTTCCCAGTGACTCGGAATACCAGACTGAAAACAAGCCAGGTGAGGAGCAGCCCTCTCCTGGGCCACCCGGCCACCGGAAACGAGCAGCCGCCGCCTTCCATCACAAGGTGCAGGTGCAGCCAGAGATGTTCTGAGGAAGAACAGAGGCACCTCAACTTAGGCGCTGAATTTTCATAATTAGGATGCCTTCTTTAAGAAAAAATAAAGTTGCTGAAAACATTAACCCACTTTGAAGCTGTTCATGAAGCCCATTCGTTTAGACCGCCCTCAGCTGGAATGCTTCTGTGTCTAAGAAACACTGTGGTGAGTAAATTAAAAGATCGTACTGGACCTTGCAGAAAACGAACCACTTTAAAGATCTGAGAGGTAAACAGAATTGATACACAAATTAACTTTTAAAAAATCGACTTAAAAAGGCATTTTTATCGCCTATAACGAGTATCTAATTATCATAGATAATCATAATCATAATCATTAAAAAGTCAGTAACAGGGCCAGCAAGTGGCGTGGTGGATAAGGGCGTTGGACTCCCACATGGCCGACCACAGTTTGAGCCTCGGACCTGGTGGCTTGCTTTCTCGCTTTCTCACTTTCTCTCTCTCTCTGTGTCTTTCTGGTCAAATAAAAAAAAAAAAAAGAATGAATAAATAAAATAAAATAAATAATTCTAAAAAAAAAAAAGTCAGTAACAAATAATTACTGTTAGGTTAAAAAACCTAGTGGAGGGGCCAGCAGGTGGTATAGTGGTTAAAGATGCTGGATTCCCACATGGCCTACTGTATGTAGTTCAAGCCCTGGACCTGGCAGCTTGCTTTCTCACTTTCCTTCTCTCCCTCTCTTGTTCTGTCCTTCCATGGTCAAGTTAAAAATAAATAAATAAAGTTAAATAAAAATTAAAAAAAATAATTTTTAAAAAAAAAAAAAAAGGTAGTGACAAGCAGGGTATAGACTACATTACCATTTGTGATATACCTTAATACATTCATAGGAAAAACCTGGGTGAATACAAACCAATTATCTCTAGGAGGAAAGATTATGGAAGACTTTCAATTTCTGTTATATTGCTCTGTATTTTTTTTCTTTTACCACAACCGTATAATACTCTGTAAGCAGTAAAACAATCTCAATAACTGTACATACAAATATTTTTAAAGGGTAATTTAGGCTGCATTCTTTCTAAATTAACTCCTCTGATTAGTAATGTTTTACTAATTAACACTTGATTCTGTTACTTAAAATTAATAAAACATAGTCATAAAAACAAAAAAGCTAAAGGATATTCCAAAGGCTTATTTTTAAAAACCTACGTTTGTAGGGGCCATGTATTCTGCACCCCCTCTTGGTTATGCCGCATGACGTGCACTACGATGACCTGATGAGCTGTTAAAGTGTGTACTTCGGACCGGGGTGACGATGACGCACCCTATAGCATGGGAACATTCATGCTCACCCTCCTTAGTCTCACTAAAACATCTACCGTGACCTCAGAAACAGCCCAGATCCAGAGAAGAAAGTCTATTTCTGTTCCTGAGATCGCCAAACCTATAATCTGCAGAGAAACTCCCACCTGGTCCAGTTGGAACAGAAAGCGCATTTGGTGAAATACTGACGTGAAAACTGGAAGGCGACCTTCAACTAGCAAGGTGTTGTTTTAGTATAAGAAACCTAGACGTTTAACCCCCAAACCTAACCACAGCCGTTCCACTGACAATGGTCATAAGCTTGTATCTTTTTAGATATTTAGCAGCATTATTTTTTGCAGTCCACTCAGCTTGGATAGAGAAGAGTGGCCCAGTTACTCCATGTCGATGGCAGGTGTGATGGTGGCATCAGAGCCCAGAACGTCGGGCTGACCTGCCGCGCTGCCTCTAGACCGGAGAGAACCGAGATCCTGTCTACGCTGGGCGCTGTACCACTCCACTGAGCCACGTCCTTGAACTTTGTTGCCTAACCCTGCTTTAAGATAGCCTATCAGCACATGCTCTCAGATGAGCCTCACTGCTTAAAGGATATTCAGTTGGAGGCTTCCACTCAAGACAAGGGTATGGCTTTGAGGAAGGACTTGAGGCTTTCCCAGTGACTCGGAATACCAGACTGAAAACAAGCCAGGTGAGGAGCAGCCCTCTCCTGGGCCACCCGGCCACCGGAAACGAGCAGCCGCCGCCTTCCATCACAAGGTGCAGGTGCAGCCAGAGATGTTCTGAGGAAGAACAGAGGCACCTCAACTTAGGCGCTGAATTTTCATAATTAGGATGCCTTCTTTAAGAAAAAATAAAGTTGCTGAAAACATTAACCCACTTTGAAGCTGTTCATGAAGCCCATTCGTTTAGACCGCCCTCAGCTGGAATGCTTCTGTGTCTAAGAAACACTGTGGTGAGTAAATTAAAAGATCGTACTGGACCTTGCAGAAAACGAACCACTTTAAAGATCTGAGAGGTAAACAGAATTGATACACAAATTAACTTTTAAAAAATCGACTTAAAAAGGCATTTTTATCGCCTATAACGAGTATCTAATTATCATAGATAATCATAATCATAATCATTAAAAAGTCAGTAACAGGGCCAGCAAGTGGCGTGGTGGATAAGGGCGTTGGACTCCCACATGGCCGACCACAGTTTGAGCCTCGGACCTGGTGGCTTGCTTTCTCGCTTTCTCACTTTCTCTCTCTCTCTGTGTCTTTCTGGTCAAATAAAAAAAAAAAAAAGAATGAATAAATAAAATAAAATAAATAATTCTAAAAAAAAAAAAGTCAGTAACAAATAATTACTGTTAGGTTAAAAAACCTAGTGGAGGGGCCAGCAGGTGGTATAGTGGTTAAAGATGCTGGATTCCCACATGGCCTACTGTATGTAGTTCAAGCCCTGGACCTGGCAGCTTGCTTTCTCACTTTCCTTCTCTCCCTCTCTTGTTCTGTCCTTCCCTGGTCAAGTTAAAAATAAATAAATAAAGTTAAATAAAATAATTCTTAAATAAAATAAAAAGGTAGTGCCAAGCAGGGTATAGACTACATTACCATTTGTGATATACCTTAATACATTCATAGGAAAAACCTGGGTGAATACAAACCAATTATCTCTAGGAGGAAAGATTATGGAAGACTTTCAATTTCTGTTATATTGCTCTGTATTTTTTTTCTTTTACCACAACCGTATAATACTCTGTAAGCAGTAAAACAATCTCAATAACTGTACATACAAATATTTTTAAAGGGTAATTTAGGCTGCATTCTTTCTAAATTAACTCCTCTGATTAGTAATGTTTTACTAATTAACACTTGATTCTGTTACTTAAAATTAATAAAACATAGTCATAAAAACAAAAAAGCTAAAGGATATTCCAAAGGCTTATTTTTAAAAACCTACGTTTGTAGGGGCCATGGGTGGCATGATGGTTAAGGGCTCTGAACGGCCACACGGCTGACTGCGGTTAGAATCCCGGACCTAGTGGCTTGCTTTCTCACTTTCCTTCCCTCTCCCGGTCTCTCTGGTCAAGTTAAGAAATGATAATAATAGATAAAATTAAATAATTAAAAAAAAAAGCCCCATGTCTGTGTTAACTACCATTTGCACCTCACTTTCTGACCAAGGCTGGCAGTTGCAATGACCTGTGAAGAACACTCCATTCAAGGGTTCGTCCTGTTTACAACGTGATCTAGAAGGCAATCTTTGTGGGCTGGAAGTTGTCTTGGTTTTATGCAGTATCAGCAGATGTCTCAGGAGTTATTTACTGCAGGAGTCAAGGGGCGGGGGACCAGCTCGCTCTCTGAGCAGGGATGTTTATCTCTGCAGCTATTTTTAAGTCAGTTTGACAAAGTTTACAAAGCTGGTGTAAAAGATCTGAATGTGCACCTTGTAAGAGGTTATCCAAATGTACGATAAGCAAGTGAACAGATGTAAACCCCAATAAGCACTAGGAACTGTACATTCAAGTCATGACTAGATACCCACTGGAGTGAGAAAAGAAAGCCCGGACCTCACGCTGCTTAGATGGTAGACCTCTGGACAGCACGTGCGAGTGGGGCCTGAACTGACGCAGACGTGCCAGAGACGGCGTAGTGCCTTAGCTGAGCAAAACAGACGGGGCCCGGGCGCACGTACCCAACAGGGACGCGGACGGCGCTGGACGGACGCACGCGTATAGACGTCCGCGGCGGGAAACGAGCACCCCTCCAGAGTGTGGAGGGGTGCCTCACTTCTTAACCCGCATGCTGGGTGCCCAGCGTGTCCGCGCTGCAGGCCACTGACAGTACGTCTACAGCTGTATTTTCCTGTATGTGTGATGAGTGATGAGCCCCCCCAGCACCAGCCGGGCAGGTGTTCTCACCGGTCACCCCCTGATACAGTGGACGTGTTCTCACCGGTCACCCCCTGATACACTGGACGTGTTCTCACCGGTCACCCCCTGATACACTGGACGTGTTCTCACCGGTCACCCCCTGATACAGTGGACGTGTTCTCACCGGTCACCCCGATACAGTGGACGTGTTCTCACCGGTCACCCTCTGATACAGTGGACATGTTCTCACCGGTCACCCCCTGATACAGTGGATGTGTTCTCACTGGTCACCCCGATACAGTGGACGTGTTCTCACTGGTCACCCTCTGATACAGTGGACGTGTTCTCACCGATCACCCTCTGATACAGTGGACGTGTTCTCACCGATCACCCTCTGATACAGTGGACGTGTTCTCACCGGTCACCCTCTGATACAGTGGACAAGTCCGCACCTCACATGTAGAACGCTTTCGGTTTACATCAGTGCGTGCCTTCAGAACCCAGACTCCCATATTTTCTCAGGAAGCGACCAGGGTCAGCCTCTGGATGTGCTGGGCACTCTCCTGCTGACAGTGCTAGAGGAGCGACGCTGTCTGGCTGCAGATGCTGTGTAATGTCTACCACCTTACAACAAGATAAGATGACGTTTTCAGCGAGCAATAGGGCGGTGCCGGAGCCCTGCCTGGGTGAGATAAGGCCAGCACGTCTGCTGGCATGTGAGGCCGCAAATTCTGCACTTCTCTTCCAAATACTAATCACTTCCAACCTGTAATAAACTTGCATGATCTTTGCATTACGGGTATGTGGCCAAAACACATGTAAACAAATTATTTCACCAAGTAAACAGCCTGACCCTGCCTGGTCATTGATGGCTTACGGGCTGACAGATGTACCCGACAGCGGTCCTTTAAACTGCCACCAGAGACTGGGTGGGCTCCTCGCGGTCATGAACGGGGCAGAGGAGAGAAGTGCAGTGTAAGATGAATCCTTACAGAAGAGATTTCCTCTCTGGCAGCCTAAAACTGGCCCACGGACATTACTGTTTTCCGTCCTCCAGTGTGGCTTTGAACTTTGACAGCTGCCAGTAAGTCACAGCAATACACAGTTCTCCAGCTTCCTCTGAAAAATGAGACGGGAGTGCTGGCCTGTGTTGGGCAGTGTCCCTACTCAGATGCTGCTAAGAAGGGGAACGGACCCTGGCCGGGGTCTCCAGTCCCCCGTCCCTCTGCGGACATCCGAGTTATCGCCGTGCTCTGCCTCAGCCTTGTCTCAGTCCAGTGGCTTTCATGCCAGGACTTCGAGCTTAAACCAGCGGAGCACGTGGCAGCATGAGCGGGCCTGGCCTAACTGTGGTACTGGCCCTGCTAAGCTGGTTCAAGCACTCTTCAGAGCACGGGGTGGGGGCGTGAGCCTCGGGAGGGGAGAGCGAGGCTGAGGTAAGGCGTGGGTGCTGGTCTGGTCTCAGCAACTGGCACTTGGGTTGAGCTTCGCTTTTCTCAGTGTGAAATAAGTGGATTTTATCGTTTGATTTATAAATGTAACCTACTAGAATCCCCATTTTAATTATAGAGGTAAATCAGAATTAAAAGTAAGAAAGCACTAAAATGATCACAAATAATGGCAAACGGGACAATTTTTTTTTTCAAAGAGAAAATTACACTTCACAATCAATGGGGCAACACTCACACACCGCCCGTCACGGCACAGGGCCCAACCCTGACCCACATGCGAGCTGTTACCTACAGGTGAGAGTTCTGAGTGGGGGCCGGTGCAGAGGCAGGGCGGACGAAGCCCCTTCCGCCTGCTGCGGGAGGGCTGAAAAGGGCTTCTGGAGCTTTTGCTAGGCTCGTCTATGTATTTCCTTGTAAACTCCAGGCTTAGGAAAGAGCCCTCCTGCCCAGTCTCGTCTGAGCACCCTCCACCTACCCGCAGCTCGCGTCCTATCATGCTGCCTGGTCCGTTTCCCAAGAATCCCGTTGGGTTGGTTTGACTGGGATCCCTGCTCCTTGTCCCCTGCCATTTCCTCAGTCATTTTCCACCCATGGGAGGCAGGACCCCATGCTGCACGGACCCCAAGCTGCACAGACCCCAGCTGCACGCGGAGCCCACTCTCTGGCCACTGCGAGGCATGTAGCAGACTGTACCAGACCTGGATACACTCTGCCTTACTGTGTTTTACTAAGGGTTACTGAATAATCTCTTTAACAAGTTACTCATGTTCTTAAAACGACTTTTTTTTTCTCTTTTAAGTAAAAATGACACCTCTTTGGGGCCGGCAGGTGGCTAAGGGAGCTGGACTCCCATTTGGCCCTGGTGGATTGCTTTCTCGCTTTCCCTGTCTCCCTCTGCCTCCTTCCCTCTCTGGTCAAATTAAAATAAATAAAGTTAAATAAAATGATTCTTAAAAAAATAGAAAATACACTTCCTTCACAGGTTCTGAGCATCTCTGGGTAAGGGATACACACCACTAACCCGAGTTCATCACTGCCGTCATCGACTGCATGTGCTTGCACAGACACACGGGGCCACCTGTTTCTTCCCCAGGGCCTGGAAATGCTGACCTTGTACGCTCAGGGGCACGGGGACAGGACAGAGGCCATCCTCACTGTCCACAGACTCCACTCCTGTGAGCGTGACTCCTTGCTAATGTGCATTTGTGGCGGCAGTTTGGTCCTGGCTACCACACCGTCTGGATGCACACTTGATAGCTGGGCCCTTGACACTCTGCCTCTCTGCTCGGTTCTCACGCTGCAAACATGGGGAAGGCCTCTCTGGGTGTGACTCAGGGCCCCGCTCTCGCAGCCTGGCCCTGGTGGGAGGGCCTCTCTGGGTGTTGCGCAGTCTGGCCCTGGTGGGAAGGCCTCTCTGGGTGTGATGCAGGGCCCCACTCTCGCAGCCTGGCCCTGGTGGGAGGGCCTCTCTGGGAGTTGTGCAGGGCCCTGGTAGAAGGGCCTCTCTGGGTGTTGTGCAGGGCCCTGCTCTCGCAGTCTGGCCCTGGTGGCTGGTGACTGCATGAGGTGGCCGACTGTCCCCGAGAGCAGGAGCACTGCGCTGGGGCTCGCGGAGGAGCTGTGTGGACGAGCTTCACACAGGCAGGTCCAGAAAGCTGTGTGGTGAGTTTGCAAACGGTGCAAATGGTCAGTGGTGTACATTGCATGAGGCGTCTTTACCCATGTGTTGGCTGGCTGACGAAATGTGACCAGAGCTGAATCCTGCTTTCCCCCTGAGCAGATTCGGCCCGGGCAGGCCAGGGGCACCGGCCGCTTGTTGGCCCACGGGGAGTGTCAAGGCGGGTGACTGTGGTGGGTCTGCGCTACAGGGTGCACCCTTTTGAGGAGACACCATCCTAGAACAATGTCTTTCTAGCCACACAAAGCGCATGATAGGTAAGTGCTGGGTGGGACCAGCAGGTGGCACAGCGGCTGCGTCACTGGACGCTCACAGGCGACTGCAGTTAAGAGTCCTGGACCTGGTGGTTTAAAACTCACACCAGGCGTGTGTGTGTGCCCAAGATTCCTAGAGGAGAACGGAGGAGAGGGGACTGCCATGTGGTTATCCCCCCCGGGGGGGTGATCTCTCACTGTCTCTCTGGCAAGTGCACGCACCCTATAGCAAAAATCTCTAAAAAAAAAAAAAAAAAAAAGAGAAGTGCTGGAAAGCGACAAGAGACAAGACACACCACCCGACAGAACCGTCACAGAAACCTGGCACGACTGTTTTCACTTCCTCGCAACACCACGGTGGGTGTGCAATACCGCATACGGCCATGACTGACCTGTCCTCCCGCGTCACTGCCAACGCTCTGGGTCCTGATGGCAGGAATGAGACCCTGGCTGAGACGCGGGATTCCTGAGACTCCCACAGGCTGAGAGCAATGACAAGGGGGTTCGCCCGCCCTGGAGGACTAGTTCCGAGCCCGAGGGTCACTAAACGGGGGGTCATTAAGCAAGGAGTGACTGTATTAGCTAACCCAGGGTTCACAGTGACTTTACGGAACACACCTATGAGGAAAGTGAGGGTCAGCTGTATTCCTGGTGTCCCTGGGGGTATGCAGTACACATTTACTCACAGAAACAGAACTGCGTTATCATCTCATTTAAGGGCATTTGTTCAAAAGACTTATTAACTTACAAAATTTCCGTATTAATGTCTGCACTGTTGTCTCATATTCCTGCACGGCTGTCAAGCATCTGCCTAACTGTCACTTACAGGAGTGGTCGGTGAGCACTAACGCACACACTGAATGCCAAGGACAGGAGTGTCAGGCACACAGCAGGAGCACTGTCAGAATGTCTCACACAAACGGAGAAGTCTGACTCTTAAAGCTTCCAAAGGGAGTTCGGGTTAAAATGAGAGACTGACCAACAGCTAATTTTGTTCCCTCCCAAAAATGAACTAAAAGAACACTAAAGGGAAGAAGTAAAAATAAAAACCCCAAACTTGCCATGTGCAGGGGTGTAGGCCTGTCGTCCCAGCTACTCAGGAGGCTGAGGCAGAGGAACATAATCCTCACCTCGAAAACTAGGTCCCATTCAAAAAGAAGCAGCCAGATGAGTCAGCACCCATTTTCCCTCAGGATTGAGGTTTTTCAAAGAATAGGGATGAGTCCTCAATTTCCCCTTCTGTTAAAGAAAAAATAATCCCCCAAATAGACAGTGAGATATATCAGATTAAGAAGTTTCTGCACAGCAAAGACACGGTAATTAGTAAGAATCCACAACCCTTAGAATGGGAGAATATTTTTTGTAAACTATGCCTCAGATAAGGACTGATAACCAGAATACACAGAATTCAAGCAGCTTATCCCCCCCATATGAGTAATTCAATTAAAAGATGGGAAAATAAGCTGAACAAAAACCTCTCTAAGGAAGCTATATGAACAGTCAAAAGGCATATGAAGAAAAGTTCAACATCCCTCATCTTAAGGGAGATGCAGATTAAAACCACAATGAGATACCACCTAACCCCGTCCGAATTGCTGAGATTAAAAAAACAAAAAATGGTAAGTGTTGATGGAACTGTGGTGAAAGGGGAACTTTCCTACACTATTGGTGGGAATGTAAATTGGTCCAGCCACTGTGGAGAACAATATGGAGGTTCCTCAAAGATCTACAAATAGAACTACCATATGATCCAGCAATCCTGCTCCTGAGTATCTACCCAAAGGACAGGAGAACGCTCAGTGGGAAAAGCGCTTGCACACCAGAGTTTACTGCAGCATTACTCACGACTGCTAAGACATGGAACCAACCCAAAGGTCCACGAACAGATGAGTGGATTGAAGAAGTCTGGCACATATACTCTGTGGAAAACTATTCAGCCATAAAGAACGAGACCCTGGCATTTGATAGAAAATGGTCAAATAGGAAAGATTTACTGCTGAATGAAGCCAGTCAGGCTATGAAAGAGAGATACTGTATGTCTTAATATATACCGACTGTCTGTACTCTGTGGTAGAGAAGACTGGAGTACTGGAAGGCATTAAACGCAGTGAAAATAGTTATGGATGGTGGAGACAGTGTGGAAGGAGGGTGGGAGAAGGGAAGAGTATAGAGAAGGAAATCAGGGAGAAACATAGGCAGGACATCTGCGGGACACAGAAATGGTTTATTACCTGCTGATGATAACATGTACAGTATTCTCAGCTAGACTGGTTTGAGATGTATTTCATGTTGGGTAAATTCTCTTTACAAGCCAAATCACATATAGTGATCGAATGTTTAAAAAAAGTAAAATTTACATTAAAAAAGAAAAAGGGTAAATGGAGAGAGAAAAAAGTTTCAGAAGAAAATTACAGTGCACTTGTCATTAGATTTTAGCTTTGTCCTTATTTTTAGTTTAGTTAAGAATTTTTGTGAATCAATAAAATGTGAAAAAAAAGTTTAGTATGGAACAGAGAGAGGGGAAAGGGGAAGAATGAACAAGTAAAAGTACATTTAATTGAAAAAGATGAGAAGCTGATGATAATGTATACAGTAATGTCTTTGTCTTGACTGATATGCAAGGTATTCATGCTGGAAAAAGAAATGTTGTGTACAGTAAAGACTTATGTTATTGAATGTAAATAAAAAGAAAGAAAGAAAAAGTAAGAATTTCCCAAACTGAAAATAAGGGTGAACTAAAAGTAAAGTTTATTTTCTAAAGTGCTTGGAATACAAGGTCCATTTACATTGTAATGGCCCAGAGTAGGGCCCAGGTTTTAGTTATGATAATAAAACAACATTGGTCATGAACGAGGGCCATTTGACCTCTAAAACTCTCACTTACAGGGAAAATTAGGTTTTCATTTTAATGTTAAGATGTTTTGTAGGATGGAAACTGCTGGCTGCGAGCTCAAAGAGCCCAGGCTGAAAGTCTCCAGACACCTGAAGAGAAATTTGATTATCTAAGGCCTCACCAATCAAAAATGCCCAGGAGGTGATCATGCCCTCTTGAACCAATCACTGAATCGATCATAAGCCTGGGACCTCTGCCCCTAATTTTGACCTTAAAAACGCAGGTGGGAGCGCCTCAGGGAGACTGGGTCTTTTCAGCTTGAGTGGCCTGCTTGCCTTGCTTTGTGCTTTGCAATAAAGCTTAACTTTCTTTAACCCTCCCCAAAAAGCTATCATACACGTTATCATTAACAGACAATCCTCCATTTCTGTGTCTTAAATGTCTTGTCTATTTAAAAATTTTTTTTTCTATTTTAGACATTCAAGCACTGTACGTCACTACGGCTTGTGATTTACCCAAGATGAATACACTTCACAGCAGTCCAGCCAAAGATCAGATTGCACTCTTAAGGCAGGAGTTTGGAAGAGTTTTCTCCTGAGAGTCTCATTTCACAAAAGAAAGAGTTGAAGATACACGGGAGTAACCCAACAAATGGCACACTTAGTTAATCTACAGGGATACATCAAGCAGACAGCCTCACCCACATTCTTAAGCCTCTTTGATCAGCTTTGTATTTTTTTTTTTAAAGAGAGATTTTTGCTATAGGGCATGTGTGCTCACTGGAGAGACAGAGAGACAGAAAGTGAGAAATCATCCCCTAGGGGAATGGCCACACCGCAATCCCTTTCTTCCATTCTCTTGGGATTTTGGACACACACATACACGTGCCAGGAGTGAGCTTTAAGCTGCTGGGTCTGGGACTCAAACCACAGTTGACTATGTGGGAGTCCAGAGACATAACCATTTCATCTGTTGCTCCCAGCTTTGTATTCTTTTAATCTTGATCATAAACAATTCATCAAGAATTACTAGAAATCTGAAGAAAGCCTTTAATGTCAAAGATAGGAAGCTAAGCAAGCATGAGAAAATCAACCTGGAACAAACAAAAACCATGCAGGGAGAAGGAGACTTGACAAAAGGGAAGAAAGACAAAGAAGGAAAAAATGTGATTAAGCCAGCAAAGAGATAAAAAAGGAGACATTCAAATAAAATTAAAAGAGATCTAAGAAAATAAAGAAATGAAAGTAGAAACAAACTATTCTACCAAAAAGTTGGAAAGTAAAAATCCTGTAAGCAGAGCAAAGGGACTGAGATAGAAAATGAGAAAGTTAAGAAAAGAGAGGTCCACCAGTTAAAGTGGTCCAACATACAATTAACAGGAGTTACAGAAAGACAGAACAGAGAATGAAGGAGAAAAAATTATCTACAAAATCATTTGAGAAAACTTCCTAGAACCAAAGAACATCAATTACTGGAATGAAAGGTCTACCAAACGCCCACACCCAAAGCTCATCCGTGTGAAACTGCAGAGACCAGAGGACGGGGGGAAAATTCCGTAGGCTGCCTGACTCAACTGGACAGAGAGACAGACAGACAGACAGACAGACACGCGCGCGCGCGCACACACACACACACACACACACACACCCAAACAACTAACACATGAAGGACTGGGAATCAGATGGCTTTGAACATCACAGAAATGAGATTGGAAACAAGAGGCCTATGGAACACCTGCAAAATTCTTAAGGGGAGTGATCAACGTGAACCTCAAGTCACATGTGTGAGGGTGGGAACAAAGCTACGTTTGACATGGAAGGCCATAAAGATCTCTCACCCACTCTTCTTTTTTCCAAGGAGCTACTAAAGAATGTGTTTCATACCCAAACGAGAATAATCCCTAACAAGACAGGAAGCAGGGCATGGGAAGTCCCACACAGGAGAGGGACACCAAGGGAAGCCCTCGGAGGGTGGTACAGGGAGATCCCCTAGAGAGCAACCAGGCCTGTTGGAGCAGAGCAACTCAAGGAGGACCTCATGGCCACGGTCACCACCAAGGTCCCTGCTGCCAGTGCCCTCTAACCCGAGAGCAGAACACCTGGGGGAGAAGTCTCACACTACAGTTTTACTTTAATCCACTCTAACACTCAGTTTCCATGGCCCAGCCGCGGTGGCACAGGCAGTAGTCTGCTGCACTACAGTGCTGGAAGCCACGCAGCTGGCTGTGGGTTCGGATCTCAGGTTGACCTGAAGACACACCAGGGCTCACACCCAAGACCCGGCCAAGCTGTAGGACGGGGGAAGGAGACTGGTGTGACAAGACCTGTCAAAGGCGTCTGGCCTGTGTGTTTCCTCTCTTGTGTGTGCACGCTCTCACGGATAAGATAAAACGAAGCAACAACAAAAAACCAAAAAGTCAAAACAAAACCTCGTTCATGGAAAAGACCTCAACTGACAAGGTAACTCCTTTACATTGTGGAAAGTCTGTCTATAGAGCTGCACAGCCATTCTGAACAATCCAAAGCCAAAGGCAGTTGTGTGGCTTTAAAGGATGGCTTTGGCTTTGGAATTGATACTGCGTGGTAATTTACTTACAGCATTCCAAAGGTCTAATAATCTGTAGTCATGAAAAAATTTGCACCCCGCAATTTACAAATGGAGTACCAATTAGGGGGAGAAAAGAACATAGCTCCACTTCTGCCACCGTGACCTCCTTCATAAAAAAGCAAGTTCTCTCTCAAATGCCTTTCATGGACTTGACTCTGCCTCGCCAACAGCATTAACCTACCCACGGATGAGCTCTGCCACCATAAGGGCTGAGTATGGCAGCAGACCAGGGGCCCACGCAGATCACCTGAGGAAAGGAATCCACACCTAGCCATCTGGGAACCCGTATCTGTAGTCTGAAATAATCACATATGTTTTGCTATATTACCATTTTTCTAAAAACTGCATCTTCAAAAGTAGGTCTACATGGCGAGAACACTCCTTAGAATAATTCAAAAGTCTTGTTAAGACTGCTATCCCACACCTCGGACGTGTTAAGTTAGTGTGATAGTCTTGACAATACGAGCTTTTTAAAAAAATTCCCTTACAAATTTAATAGTAATTTTTACTACATAGCAAGGCACAGTCAAGCACCTGAGTTCTAGACTTCAGAAAGTGAAGCCGCTGGTTAGATACTAAAGGGGCCAAATGGAGACACTGTCACTTCATTCAGTCCCGGTTTCCGAGAGCGAGCTGCTTCTGAGCTCCCCATTACTAAGTTACACTGCAGAGCGGTGCTGTCGGGCCACTGCTCATTCACTATCTTAAATCTATGTTCTTAATATTGACTTAGTGCAACAATGAAACTTCAAAGAACTGGGGAGATTTTGTGCAGAATTCTTTTAAAATATTCAAAGCTCCACTTAAACACTGAATTATATGTAACAGAGCCGAGGAAGTCGTCAAGTACACGACCACCAGTTCTTCGAGGTCACCAGCCAGCAAGCCCCATCACCGTTCCCCAACGGCTACGTCCAAAGGGTTTTAGACTCAGCACACTGCTGGGTTTATTTTTCAATTTTTTAATTATTTTTAAGAGGTTTTTGCTATAGGGCGCGTGCACTCGCCAGACAGACAGAGAGAGATAGAAAGAGAGAAATCACCCCCCAGGGGGGATGGCCACGCTGCAATCCCTTCTCCTCCGTTCTCCTCTCGGGACCTTGGGGACGCACACACACGTGCCCGGCGTGAGTTTTAAGCCACCGGGTCCGAGACATGAACCACAGTCGACTACGGGGGAGTCCGGCGACAAAGTCATTACACTAATTGCTGGTTCCACTGCTGGGTTTATTAACAGGCTGGCCAAGTACATACAAACCAGCCTGGAGAATATTCAACGAACTTCACGAACCCTAGAGTCCCTTTCTATGCCATCCCTTCTGACAATATCCAGGACTGACAGAAACTGCATTCACGAACAGAATCTAATCCGCTTAAGAGAATGAGAAGACTAACTACAGACTGGCAGAAAATCTTTGCTAAAAACTGAAACAGGACTGGTATCCAAAATATACAAAAAGTTCTTAAAACTCAACAACAACCCAATTAAAAAATGGGCAAAAGGTCTGGACAGACACCTCAGCAAAGACACACAGATGGCAAATGAGTGTATGAAAAGATGCTTAACACCGTATGTCACCCAGGAATAGCACATTAAAACAGCGAGATATCACCACATGCCTGCGAGAATGGCTAAACCCCAAACACTGACAACTCCAGGTGCTGGCAAAGATGTGGAAAACGGGAGCTGCTGCTGCAAACGTGAAGTGGCACAGCCACTTCAGAAGGCAGTTGGCAGTTTCTTCTAAAACTAAACATACGATCGAGCAACTGTGCTCCGCGGTATTTTCCCAAACGAGAAGACTTGTCTACACAAAAACCTGCACACAAATGTTTACAGTAAATTGACTCATAATCGCCAAAAGTCAGCCGCAGGAAAAGACGTGGAAGAACTTGAATGCACATCGCTAACTCAAAGAAGCCGACATGAAAAGGCCAAACACTGTAAGAGTCTAACTATGTGACATTCTTTAAGAAGCAAGACCAGAAAGAGAGGGGGCTCCAGGAGTTGGGAGTGGCAGAGAGGGAGGGATGAAAGGCGCCCAGGGGGCGTCCAGGGCAGTTAAACTACCTGCATGACCCTGTAATGGTGGCACGTGTCACTGTATCCTCATCAAAACCTATGGAAGAGTATGGGCCAGCTCTACAGCACAGCGGTAACATGCTACTCGTGAGAAGCCAAACCCCATATGGTGACGGAGGTTCGAATCCACCACCTGGTCAGCCCTGAACACACCGGGCATGTGTGCGAGTGCCCAAGATCGCCAGGGCCGGGAGGAGAGGGTGCACCATGATCAGGCATGCAGCGTGAGCTCCTCTTTCACTCTCAGGTACGTGCACGCACCGTCACAGACACAGGAAACCCCCACGGAAGGACAGTGCAAATGGGGATTCCAGTTAACGGTAGTGTAATGCACCCCACTACTGTCAGGCGCTCCTACAGACGGGGGCGGGGGAGATGGGGAAGTTAACGGGGATGGGAACTCTGCACTTTCTGCTCAAGAGTCCCGTAAACCTCAAGTTGTTCTAAACGTGACCTATCAGTTCTCAAAGTCCTGTTCTTCCTCCCAAATTTCATTTTAATACGCCTGGGATGATGTTCTATCCCATCGTAAAACACGGCATTTTGTGTTGTAGGGTTCACATCTCCACCTCCTTTCCAGGCCCCTGAGAGGTCAGCAGAGCCGTGGAAATTCTCCAGTTTCATATCCCGGCACAGTGACACTGTCACCTGTAGCCGAAGATGACGTGAGTGACAGCGGCTCTCGCAGACTAAGCCAGGACCCAGGCTGCACCTCTCCACAGCACGCTCCTGCTGCAGGGCCTGCACTACACCAAGACCCAGGCCGCACCTCCCCACAGCACGCTCCCCGCTGCAGAGCCTGCAATACGCCAAGACCCAGGCCGCACCTCCCCACAGCACGCTCCCCGCTGCAGAGCCTGCAATACGCCAAGACCCAGGCCGCACCTCCCCACAGCACGCTCCCCGCTGCAGAGCCTGCAATACGCCAAGACCCAGGCCGCACCTCCCCACAGCACGCTCCCCGCTGCAGAGCCTGCAATACGCCAAGACCCAGGCCGCACCTCCCCACAGCACGCTCCCCGCTGCAGAGCCTGCAATACGCCAAGACCCAGGCCGCACCTCCCCACAGCACGCTCCCCGCTGCAGAGCCTGCAATACGCCAAGACCCAGGCCGCACCTCCCCACAGCACGCTCCCCGCTGCAGAGCCTGCAATACGCCAAGACCCAGGCCGCACCTCCCCACAGCACGCTCCCCGCTGCAGAGCCTGCAATACGCCAAGACCCAGGCCGCACCTCCCCACAGCACGCTCCCCGCTGCAGAGCCTGCAATACGCCAAGACCCAGGCCGCACCTCCCCACAGCACGCTCCCCGCTGCAGAGCCTGCAATACGCCAAGACCCAGGCCGCACCTCCCCACAGCACGCTCCCCGCTGCAGAGCCTGCAATACGCCAAGACCCAGGCCGCACCTCCCCACAGCACGCTCCCCGCTGCAGAGCCTGCAATACGCCAAGACCCAGGCCGCACCTCCCCACAGCACGCTCCCCGCTGCAGAGCCTGCAATACGCCAAGACCCAGGCCGCACCTCCCCACAGCACGCTCCCCGCTGCAGAGCCTGCAATACGCCAAGACCCAGGCCGCACCTCCCCACAGCACGCTCCCCGCTGCAGAGCCTGCAATACGCCAAGACCCAGGCCGCACCTCCCCACAGCACGCTCCCCGCTGCAGAGCCTGCAATACGCCAAGACCCAGGCCGCACCTCCCCACAGCACGCTCCCCGCTGCAGAGCCTGCAATACGCCAAGACCCAGGCCGCACCTCCCCACAGCACGCTCCCCGCTGCAGAGCCTGCAATACGCCAAGACCCAGGCCGCACCTCCCCACAGCACGCTCCCCGCTGCAGAGCCTGCAATACGCCAAGACCCAGGCCGCACCTCCCCACAGCACGCTCCCCGCTGCAGAGCCTGCAATACGCCAAGACCCAGGCCGCACCTCCCCACAGCACGCTCCCCGCTGCAGAGCCTGCAATACGCCAAGACCCAGGCCGCACCTCCCCACAGCACGCTCCCCGCTGCAGGGCCTGCACAGGAATGCTCCTCGGTAGCTGGGCCTGTGAGATTAGGTCAAGTGATGCTCTTTTTAAGTAACGTACTCTTACTTTCCTAAACTGTCCCTTACGTCTATCCAAACACACAAGCCAGGTCATCAAAACCCACCCTGACTGGTCCCACGCGTCTCTCGCTTACACTTACACGGCATCCCCATCATTCCCCCAATTGTGAACACAGTTCTGACGTGACACACTGTAACCCAGCACATTTCTCTATCAATTCCTGGGTCTTTATTGTGCATTAAAAAAAAAGAATTATTTTATTCAACTTTATTTTATTCATTTATTTTAATTTGACCAGAGGGGGACAGAGAGAGAGAGAGAGAGAGAGTGGGAGGGAGGGAGCAAATCGACAGGTCTGGGACTTGAACTGCGGTCAGCCATGTGGGAGCCCAGCATCCTTAACCACCACGCCACCTGCCGGCCCCTGCCGTGCATTTGTTCACATTTAAAAAGGACGAAGCTCACGTTGCCTGAAGGACAGACTGATGTAAAGTCTAGACCTGGTGCCACGTACGTACTTATAGCCTGGACGGCGAGAAGGGCGGGTGCTGGGGTTCCAGTATCCCCCTTTCTGAAGATCCCCGACACTCCTCGTTCCCAAACTTGCTGCAGGTACCCTACCGTCTCCCGCACCCTAAAATGGCACATTGCCAAGCCAAATTCTCACAAAGGAACTAGGCGGGGAGAGTGTGCTCGACCCCACAGAGGAGCGGAGCGGCCGGGCACTGCCACTGAGGAGTGCTTCCACTGCGGGGACGCCACCCGACACGCCCACCTGTGCCTGAGACTGGCTGGGCCATCACCGGCCCTCCTCTCTCGATGAAGCGTGTGTCTCCTTCACAGGGAAGCGTTCCCAGCAGGCCTAAGTCGAAATGGCCCAATGACTCACAATGAATTCTACACCACACAGGGCACTGGGAGAAGTCCATGAAAGATGGAATTAAAGTACACGTTTATTCTGGGGCAAAACAGTTTGAAATCCATGCAGTTTGTCTCAATACGCCTTTCTCACGACAGTTTTTAGACCCCTCACATATACTCGTAATTAACACACGGTTTTACTGTAAGTTCCAGGACCATAAACACTTTTCGAAAGGAATTTTCCAAATTACTGGGCTGAAAACACAAGGCTCTGTGAAATATCAGCCATAGCTGGGGACATCCAGCAACCAGTGACGACAGGGCTACATGCTGCTGGTTCCTGCAGGTGTGTCTGCAGGCTGATGGGCTGCAGCAGCACTGAAAGGGAATGGTGGCTGGCAGGTAGCACGGTGGATAAGGTGCTGGACTCCCATGTGGTCGACCAAGGTTCAAGTCCCAGACCTGGCGGCTTGCTTTCTCACTTTCCCTTTTTCTCTCTGGGCAAATAATTAAAAACAAAACAAAATAAAACAAATAAATAAATAAATTTTTTGGGACCCCATCCCCAAATAAATAATTCTTTAAAAAAAGTCCTTTTGGCCAGAACTGCCATCTTCCAGTAATTCACCAAAATGATGAACACAAATGGAAAGAGAGGTATATGCTCTCTAGGCCTTTTAGAAAACAGGGAGTGGTTCCTCTGGCAACATCCACGCGAATCTGCAAGAAAGGTGACAGTGTAGACACCGAGGGAATGGGCACTGTTCAAAGAGGAATGCCCCACAAATGTCACTGTGGCAAAACTGCAGAGTCTACAGTGCGACCCCGCATGCTGTTGGACTGTCGTAAACAAACAAGGGCAAGATTCTTGCCAGGAGAATTAATGTGCGTACCGAGCATAAGAGCAGAGACAGCTTCCCCAAACGTGGGAGGGGAAATGACCAGAAAGAGAAGGAAGCCAGAGACAGGGACCTGGGCGCCACTGAAGTGCGGCCTTTGGCTTTCTCCACCCAGGAAGCCACTGTGCGAAAACCAGCGGGGAGGAGCCTGAGCTTCTGGAACCTGTTCCTACGAATCCACGGCATGACGGGTGTTAGAGACAGACTAATCTGTGCTCTATAAAATGAGTAAAGTAAACGGGCAGAAAGGTAGGCTGATGAAAAGGACAAAGGACGCCAAGGTCAGAAAAGGAGAGTCCTCACTGGTGGTTTTAGGACGGCCCAGCTCCAGGCTGCTGTGACGCTGTGGTCCCCTGCCTCTTGAACGGCTCCAGCCTCTCACACGGGAGACAGAGCTCATCCAAGGAGCCTCTGAGTCCTCCGGGAGCCACACAGGCTCAGTGCATCTTGGTGGGCGGAGCAGAGGCCCCTGACCGCTTGCAGCTGCCGTACAGCCAAGGAAAACAAACAATAAAAAACGTGATACCCGGGCTACGGGGTATGCCAGAGGGTGATAAATGCCGCGGGAAGACCAGAGCCGAGGGTGAGAGTGCACTCGTGGGCACACGTACAGAGAGGTGAGGAGGCGCAGCTGAGAACACAGGGAGGGGAAGGCTGGCCTTGGGGATGAGGAGGTGCAACACGAGCCCCGCCTTCTGGAAGCTGGGGAGTTAAGGAGTTAATGGCATCCGCATCCACTTAATGTCTCCCGAGGGCTCTCCACGGATAAGACAAATGTCCCAAGGCCTCAGAAAAGAAAGACCGTCACCCACCAGGTGGGCGTGGGTGTCTCCGCCTGCGCCCGGCACTTCACACACGTCGCACTGAGAGCCCACATTTACGGAATACCAAGGCTCCAGCGGCAGTTACTCCAATCTGGAAAAGTAAACGGCAAATACAAATTTCACATGAGTTAATCGAAGAAAAGGTTACTGAGAAAGAAATAGGAATATATCCGTATACGCTATAGGTGTATAATTATTATGTAGAATACTGTTTTGTTGTTTTTTTAAATTAGATTAATGGTCATCTACTGTGAGATACCTAAATTCGAATTCACCCAAGGGAGGTCCAGGTCACGTCGCACGCCGGTAAGATAACCTGAAACTAACAGGAGAACGGAGTGGCAGGAGGAAGACAGCAGCACTGGTCCCGAACCTCGGCCTGCAACCTGAACACCGCAGCCTCCCGCTCGCCTCCCGCTCTACCCTCTGACGGGAGGACCACTCACTCTGCTCCTGGGGGAACAAAACCAGCTCCCGTAGTTCGGAACATGAAATAGCCCTCCAAGAACGTCCTGATGCTAATTAAATCTCCAGGCAAGTGTTGCTCTGACAATGCCCTTAAACGCCCATGAAATGAGTGAAATTAAGGAACTGCACCTGAGGAAATGACGTACTTCTAGATTCATCCAACCCAACTGGACGCTGTTTGATGGGATGGTCGTGAGCTAACTGAAAAACAACCTCCCAGCATACATGCTAATTTTTAGAAAAACTTCAAACAAAACCAAACCTAGATCCCAATAACAATGATCTTAAAAATATATTCTAGATGGGACCAGCAGTTGGCGTAATGGCTGCATCGCTGGACTCCCATGTAGTCGACTGTGGTTTGAGTCCCGGACCTGGTGGCTTAAAAACTCATGCTGGGCATGTGTGCATGTCCGAAATCCTGAGAGGAGAGTGGAGGAGAAGGGACTGCGGTGTGGCCATCCCCACACAGGGTGATTTCTCGTTTTCTGTCTCTCTCTGTCTTTCTGGTGAGCGCAGGCACCCTATAGCAAAAAGCTCTCCAAAAAAAAGTTTGCTATAAGGCACATGCTCTCACTAGAGAGGAGGAGAAAGTGAGAAATTACCCCCACCCGGCAGGTGGCCACAGTGCAGTCTCCCTCTTCCATTCTCTAGGGACCTTGGACACATGCACACGTACCTGGTATGTTTTCGCTGCTGTGTCTTGAGTCTAAAACCATGCCATGAGCCATGTGGGGCCCAGCCACTTAACCTCCACACCACCTGCTGGTCCCACGTTGTTCTTTTAAAACATTTTTCCCGGGGCTGGCAGGTGGCGTGGTGGTTAAGGGTGCTGGACTCCCATATGGCCTACTGAGGTTCAAGTCCCAGACCTGGAAGCTTGCTTTCTCATTCTCTCTGCCTCACTCTGTTCCTCTCTGGTCAAATTAAATAAGTAAGTAAATAAAGTTAAATAATTCTTATTTTTTTCCCCTTATTGCATTGCTTTTATCCACTTCTCAAATGCTAAATCTTTCTGCAACAGCTTTAGCAAACGTAAGGTGGCTAGAACTTTGCTTGGTGGGCCGAGCCCCGGTGCTGCAGTCAAGTGCGCCCTGTGCGGCCGGCACACGAGAAGGCTCCAGGTTCACGTCCGGAGAGCTCCGAGTATGTCTGGTACTACGTGGCCATGGTCTGGGCCTGGTGAAGCGGGGGGCAGACCGCGGCATCGAGGCCCTGTGGGGTGCTGCCCCTCTGACGCGCTTGCTCAGGGAAGCAGCAAACAAATAGTAAAAAAACCCAAACCAAAAACAAACCCACTTTCTTTTTAGTGGGGGTAGCGGGAGGCACGGTGAGGAAGGAGCGGCCAGCGCCTACAGCCCAGGCTGTGAGCTGAGGGGAAGCTCTCCCGGCGGGCGGAGGCTACTATGGTTTGCAAACTTCCCTGCTCCCGTCCCAGGACCCTGCACCTGCTACTCCTGGGGATTATTTGCTATTACCCACAGACAGTCCACACATCCAGGCCCAGACTGTGGGGCACTTAGCAGTTTTTCAAAGACTCCCCGGAGGAGCCCCATGGTTTCTTTGAAGTAACCCAACTTCGACTTTAGGTCTCAGAACCCGCCATTACTGACGCCCGCATCACCTTCTGGCACGTGCGGCCCTAAGTGACTCCAGGGAGACAGGCACAGATGCTTTGGATGGGCTGTGAATTCCAGACTACTGATAACTGCTTTTCTGGAGGGTAAATAAAAAGGCAACAAAACCAGAAAAGCTCAATTCTACAGCTTTGTATTCTGTTCAGCCATCTGAAAACACCAAATATCCAACCATTTCCGACTTACAAGAATGGCAATTTTTTTTTTTGTGAGAGGTTTTTGCTATAGAGCATGTGCACTCGCCAGACAGAGAGAGACAGACAGAAAGTGAGAAATCACCCCCCAGGGGGGATGGCCACGCCACAATCCCTTCTCCTCCATTCTCCTCTCGGGATCTTGGGCACGCACACACACATGCCCGGTGTGAGTTTTAAGCCACCGGGTCCAGGATGCGAACAGCGGTCGACTATGTGGGAGTCCAGCGACATAACCATTACAACTGCTGGTCCCCCAAAATGGCAATTTTATGTAGCTCAACCTAGTGTGTGTGTGTGTGTGTGTATACTTTACAATCTGAGCTGTTTCTTTTTTGTTCTTAAATAATTATTTTATTGGGACCAGCAGATGGTGTAATGGTTACGTCACTAGACTCCCAAGTACTTGACCATGGTTTGAGTCCCAGACCTGGTGGCTTAAAACTCACGTTGGGTAAGTGTGCACGTGTGCTCAAGATCCTGAGAGGAGAATGGAGGAGAAGTGATTGCAGTGTGGTCATCCCTCGGGGGGTAGAGGTGGGGGTGGGTAGTGACTTCACACTGTCTGTCTGTCTGTCCAATGAGCACATGCCCTATGGCAAAAATCTCTCTTAGAAAATAAATAAATAAAAGAATACAAAGCTAATAGAAGATGCTTAAAACTGTGGGTGAGGCTGTGTGCTTGAGGCATCCCGGTAGATTAACTGACTGTGCCATTCGTTGGGTTACCCCCATACCGGTGTATTTTATTTGTTGTTATTATTACTCTTATTTAGTATTATTATTTAATTTCATGGGAGAGAGAAAGAGAGGAAGCAAGCCGCCAGGCCCAGGTCTCAGCTCGAACTGCGGTTGGCCATGTGGGAGTCCAGCACATTAACCACCGCCCCACCTGTGGGCCCCACCTGCTTCTAATTAAGGGTTGAACTGCACTTTCAGGTCGGTATATGTTACAAAGCTGGTAAGTGATCTGACCAGATCTCCCCACTCTAAAACCACTCCATCGCGCTTCAACAGAACCCTCTGGTTTCTGGGGCTTTCAAACCCTTCCCGCGCCCACCTCCTGGCTCCCAGGCTGCTGACCGCATGCACGTTTTGCTTCTTGTTCATTTCTGGAAACACTCACATCTCCACGTTTTGGCTCCCTGACTGTGCGTATTTTCAGTCTGGTGCTGGATTTGTAGTTTTGCCCTATTGGTTTTTAAGTTTTTATTTTACATAGTCTAAAGCTGTCTCAAGAGACAAATCCAAGATCAGGGACTAAATCTGCTAGCTATCGACTTATTTGGTCTGCAGGGACCTCTGTCAGTTATTGCTATAAACTTCTCATTCTCATGGGGGCTTTTGGTGGTGCGTTTTGATGAGATGTTTTTAGTTTTAATACATAATTTTCCTTTATGATCAGTGCTTTGCTTGTCCTGTCTGAGATATCATTTCCTACCCTAAAGCCATAAATATATTCTTCTATTGTTTCACCTTTGCACCTAACAGCCAACTGCAGCTGACTAGCTGTAGGAAGAGTATGCTGGGTAGTACTGATAGTCAGGTGCCCCCCCCCGCCCCCCCCCCCCCCCCCCGCCCGCTCCGGGCACGTGCACTGTGGGAGAGACAGAGGGAAAGTGAGGAATCACTCCCAGGGGGATGGCCACGCAGCAATCCCTTCTCCTACGTTCTCCTTTTGGGATTTTAGGCACGCAAGCACATGTGCCCAGTGTGATTTTCAAGCCTCCAGCCTGGGCCCCGGATGGCAGTCCACCATCACTTTAGCCAGCAAGGCACCTGCTGGTCAGGTTTTATTTCTAGTACTATTTTTGATTCACTCAAGCTAGAATTTAACTCTGAGGTTACTTATTTTTTATTTTTATTTTTTTGGAGAGATTTTTGCCATAGGGCTCATGCGCTCACCAAAAGGAGAGAGATGGAGAGAAAGTGAGAAATTACTCCCCAGGGGGGATGGCCATGCCGCAATCCCTTCTCCTCTAAGGACTCCTGGGCACGCACACATACGTGACTTGCACGAGTTTCAAGCTGCCAGGTCCAGGACTTGATCACAGTTGGCTATGTGGAAGTCCAGGACCCTGACCACTATGCCATCTGCTGGCCCCATCTAACTTAGAGAGAGGAGCACCCTTAACTGGGTCTTAAGTCAAGATTCTCCCACTAGGCTTGCCCAGACAGCCAGGATTGTGTGCTCACACACAAACACCCAGGAGTTCCTTTAACTTAAGATTTATGGTTTCTTCCAGTTCTAGAACATTCTCAGCCAGCATTTTTCAAGTATTTTCCCCTCTACCATTCTGTTTCTAGGTAAGTTACTAACTGTGTCCTCCATGCCTCCTAACCTTTTATAATCTCATAGCCTTTGTCGCCCTGCGATGCGTTCTGAACATTATCTTCAGATCTTCTCACTGTCTCTCTGCTTTAGAGCTTATCTAGTCACTGAGTTTAAAACTGCAACAATTAGGGACCAATAGATGGTGTACTGGTTACTGGACTCCCACATAGTTGACCATGGTTTGAGTCCTGGACATGGTGGTTTAAAACTCACGCCAGACGTATGTGTTTTAAACATGCCCAAAATCCCAAGAGGAGAAGGGATTGTGGTATGGCTGCACCCGCTGTGGGGGGAAAGGGGAGAGAGAGAGAGCACCTCCAAAAGGACCTAGCCCTGCCACAATCCTTTTCCCTCCAACCCTCCAGTCCGGCAGGATCGAACCGGGCCGGATGGAACCCTAACTGGCCACGTGGGACCCGGCTTCCCTGCACAGGGTGTACCTGCCATGCCTTGGGACCTGCCGCTATGCTGCTGCGCTGTCACCACTTCTCACACTCAGTCTGAGTGTGCGCACTTAAATAATTTAGAGGTTTCCTGTATCTTGTGCAAGCATGTTGATGCATTAAAAAGTCATCTTTTTCCAACTTAAACAGGATTTAGTTTTAGTACAGTGAAAGGGTACTCCATAAACAACAGAACTCTTCCTACTCAGCTTTGCTCCTGAGGGCTCTTAGCATTTTTTTTTTCCTGTCTATAGAGCCCATGCATGCGTCAGAGACCGTCAGAGAGAGAGGGTGTGAGAAATCACCTCCCGGGGCGATGGCCACACCGCAGTCCCTTCTCCTACCATCCCTTCTGGGGATTTTGGACATGCACACACTCGTGCCAGGTGTTTCTCAAGCTGCTGAGTCCTGGACTCGAACTGCGCAGTCAGCCACGTGAGGTCCGGACACCTTAACCTCCGTGCTACCTGCTGGCCCACATTTCAGTCTTCCCCTGACACTGAGTTGTCTTAAATCCTTCATCTCGCCCTCCTGCATGTGCAGACCAGACCGATCCCTCGAGCACAACTTCGCGCTCAGCCCCACGCTTCCACCCGACCTCGGCTCCGTGCTCTTTGTTCCTGAGCTAGTCCAGCTAAGGCGTCCCCGTAACTCAACACGCCGAGCGCGCGCCAGGCAGTCACTGAACAACTGCGCACTACAGCGGAGGTCTTCCCAGTGTGAGCCGTGTGGGGAGGAAGGGAGAACCCCGTTCTCACCAGCAGGAAAACAGGAGGGAAAGCAGGAGCCTGCATTTAGTTAACCTGAAGGGAAGGAAATAAAGAATGCTGTGTGTGTTTAATAAAGTTATTTACCCTGAGTACCATCGGAATCTGTTTCACACCCTTAAATCTTGTTTCTCCCAACTGTGGCGACAGCACTTGGGAGAGAACGAACTCCGTTACAGCAACCCAAGGACACAGGCGCCTATACGTTTCTCGCGCTGTGAGGGAGAAGATTTCGAAACACAGTCAGTCACCACAGCACCCCAACAGTACAGTCCTAAATATTTGATTTAATTGATGACACCCAAAAGAACTGCCATAAAATATCATGTCCTTAATTCTTGACAAGCCAGGAAAAGCCATATTGTGCACTCAAGCCTTAGAGACACAGAATTTGTCTTCGGGTCTTTGTCACAGGGTAACCAAGATGCGCGCTGGGTAGAAAAGCTAGTGAGAAAGGTTTCTGGCTCGGCAGTTCTCAAAATGTGGTCACAGACCTGTGGAGGTTACCGAGTCTCTTCCAGGGGTTTAAAAATCCAAGCGGGGCTGGCAGGTGGCATGGTGGTTAGAGGTGCTGGATTCCCACATGGCCAACCAGGGTTTGAGTCTTGGACCTGGTGGCTTGCTTTCTCTCTTTCTCTCTCTCTCTCTCTCTCTGCTCTCTCTGGTCATATTTTAAAAATAAATAAAGTTAAATAAAATAATAACTTTTTTAAAAAAGATCCAAGGTATTGCTGTGATAATACTAAAACCTTATGTACATGCTCTCTACCGCATCGACGTGGGCATGGATGGTGCCCAGGGTGCAAAGGCAACGGTAGAGGAACCGCACCTGGCGCCCGGCATGCTGGCAGGCCGTGTGCTCACCACGCCACACATTCGCCAGGATCGGAACATCGCTAAGCCAGCCAAGAAACCCGGCCCGTCTCACTTCAAAAATGTCCTTGCTGAAGGATGCAGAAAAATTATTTTTATTAAATCTCAACCTTGAGGACACATCTTCTTAATGTTCACAGGACAAAATGATAATTACACATAAAACACTTCTGCTGCATACCGATGGGTTTTCATGTGATGGAGGAGTTCAGACACAGTTTCAGACTCCGTGGTGTAACCAGCCTTTACAAGACCACCTGTTGTTGGGACCAGCAGTTGGCATAATGGCTATGTCACTGGACTCCCACGTAGTTGACCGCAGTTTGAGTCCTGGACCTGGTGGCTTAACTCACACTGTGCACGTGTGAATGAGTGCCCAAGATCCTGAGAGGAGAATGGAAGAGAAGGGACTGCGGCATGGCCATCCTCCCTGGGGGGTGATTTCTCACTTTCTGTCTCTGTCTTTCTGGCAAGTGCACGCACCTTATAGCAAAAACCTCTTAAAAAAACCAACCAAACAAAAAAAACAAGACCATCCGTTGTTGAAGTATTGAAGAACAGCCACAATTATCTGAAAAGCCTATTAAAATACTTCACTACTTTGCAACTTACATATCTGGGTGAGGCTGCATTTTGCTCATACATTAAAACTTTTAACAGACTGAATGAAGTTAGTAAATATAAAAATCCAGTTATTTTATCAGCTAGATATTAAAGAAAATTATGGCCAGCCAGTGGTGTGGTGGTTAAGGCAGGTGAATCCCACATGGCCAACTCTGTACTGATCGTTTGAGTCCTGGCCCCAGCAGCTTGAGAAACATGCCTGTGTGCGTGTGCGCCCAGAATCCGAGGGGAGAATGGAGCAGGGGGATTGTGGCGTGGCCGTCCATCTGAAGGGCGGTTTCTCACTTTCTTTCTCTGCAAGCACATGAACCCTACAGAGCAAAAACTGAAGGAAAAAAAGAGAATTATGAAAACTATGAAACAATGCTACCTTACTCTCAGTGTTTTTCTCTGTGCTTGCCAGAGAGACAAGAGAAGGAGAAGGAGCAAGGAAGCACCTCATAGGGCTGGCCATGCCACAACCCCTTCTCGTCACCTCTCCCTTTTAGGGTCTGGCACACGCACACACGTGCCCAGTGTTGTCGGAAGCTGCTGGGTCCAGGACTTGAACTGTGCAGCTGGCCATGTGGGACCCAGCCCCCTTCACCCACCGACCAGGGCCCCACACAGCACTTTTCAATTGCCACCAGAAGGCATGTACATTTGCCAGACTGAGAGAGAGGGAGAGAGAGACAGACAGACGGAGACAGAGAGAGAGAGCGCACGCAAGTGCGCTCCCCGTAGGCATGGTCATAACCACTGTCCTCCCCCATTTCTCTACCCCAGCAGGGTTCCAGGCACACACCAACACATGCTTAGTGCCCAGCATGTTTCCAAGCCACCAGAGCCAGAATTTGAACAGTGGTCAGTCATGTGGGATCTGAATTTCCATGCACAGCCATTAACCACAGAGCTACAAGGCTAGCCCATTCACAATATTTTTATACTTTGTCTTGGAAAATATTTTTATTAGAAAATGTTTATGATTAAAAATTATTATTATTATTTTTGCTATAGGGTGCATGCGCTCACCAGAAATAGAGAGACAGAGAGAAAGAAAGCGAGAAATCACCCCCTCAGGGAGATGGCCACGCTGGAATCCCTTCTCCTCTTAGGATCTTGGGCATGCATGCACATGTGCCCGGCATGAGTTCAAGTCATCGGGCTAAATATTTTAGCTGTAACCACATAAATGAAAGCTTGAACTGCGGCTGACTACATGGGAGGCCAGTGATACAGCCATTATGCCATCTGCTGGTCCCATAGAATTTCTGTTAATGCTACAGAGTACATGCACTTCCAGATGGGAGAGAGAGAGAGAGAGAGAGAAAGCGAGAAAGCATGCCCCAGGGGGGATGGTCACGCAAGAAGTGCCTTCTCCTCTGGGATTTTCGGGCATACATGCAGATGTGCCTGGTGTGTTTTTAAGACGTCAGACCCAGGACTTTCACTGCACAGTCAGCGATGTGGGACCCAAGTACCTCTACCACACCAGGCTGGCCCTGTGATGGTTGGCTGACTGCTTATTTATATATTTCTGTTTTTGCGATAGGATGTGTGTGCTTGCCAGGGAGAGACACAGAGGAGACAGAAAGTGAGAAATCACCCCGGGGCGGGGGGTGGCCATGCACAATCCCTCCTCTCATGTCCTCGGGATTTTGAGCAAGCTCATGCATGTGCCCAGTAAGATTTCCAAGCTGCCAGGTCTGGGACTCAAACTGCGCAGTCAGCTAGGTGGGATCCAGAGCCTTAACTGCCACGCCACCTGCTGGCTCTATTATGTTTATTTTAAATGAATGAAATACATTCTAAAATTTTTGTTTTAATTTCCAGCACAGTAAATATTTGAACTGTAACCCACATGAGTAAAAGCTCTCTGGGGGTACTCAATAATACTACAGCGTGTACAAGTGTCCTGAGACCAAACGCTTGGGAGCTGCCGGTGGAGCTGACGACAAGCCTCACCTTGGGAGCTTTCTACATGCAGGGCTTAGGAACTTAGCAAGGAACGCCTAGGAAGACCACCTGCTATGCGTACATTCTCCAACACGGCAGCCTACGACTAACTGATCTGCTGCGGGGGGAACACCATCCAGTCCAGAAAAGAATGCCCACCACTCCCGGAGCCTTCCACGTGCCCACCTCACACTCACACCCTCCGACCCCCCATGCACCCACCACTCCCGGAGCCTTCCACACGCCCACCTCGCACTCACACCCTCCGACTCCCCACGTAAGTAATCATTAACTGACTTTAACAGTGATCACTTCCTTACCATTTTCTTTTTATTTTTTAAAGAGATATTTTTTACTATGGGGTATGTGTGCTCACTGGAGAGACAGAGACAGAAAGTGAGAAATCACCCCCCAGGGGGATGGCCACGCCGCAATCCCTTCTCCATTCTCTCAGGACTTTGGGTATGCACA
>NW_006160006.1:2048491-2064021 GCF_000334495.1 Tupaia belangeri chinensis | reverse complement strand
GAGAGAGAGAGAGAGAGAGAGAAAGCGAGAAAGCATGCCCCAGGGGGGGTGGTCACGCAAGAAGTGCCTTCTCCTCTGGGATTTTCGGGCATACATGCAGATGTGCCTGGTGTGTTTTTAAGACGTCAGACCCAGGACTTTCACTGCACAGTCAGCGATGTGGGACCCAAGTACCTCTACCACACCAGGCTGGCCCTGTGATGGTTGGCTGACTGCTTATTTATATATTTCTGTTTTTGCGATAGGATGTGTGTGCTTGCCAGGGAGAGACACAGAGGAGACAGAAAGTGAGAAATCACCCCGGGGCGGGGGGTGGCCATGCACAATCCCTCCTCTCATGTCCTCGGGATTTTGAGCAAGCTCATGCATGTGCCCAGTAAGATTTCCAAGCTGCCAGGTCTGGGACTCAAACTGCGCAGTCAGCTAGGTGGGATCCAGAGCCTTAACTGCCACGCCACCTGCTGGCTCTATTATGTTTATTTTAAATGAATGAAATACATTCTAAAATTTTTGTTTTAATTTCCAGCACAGTAAATATTTGAACTGTAACCCACATGAGTAAAAGCTCTCTGGGGGTACTCAATAATACTACAGCGTGTACAAGTGTCCTGAGACCAAACGCTTGGGAGCTGCCGGTGGAGCTGACGACAAGCCTCACCTTGGGAGCTTTCTACATGCAGGGCTTAGGAACTTAGCAAGGAACGCCTAGGAAGACCACCTGCTATGCGTACATTCTCCAACACGGCAGCCTACGACTAACTGATCTGCTGCGGGGGGAACACCATCCAGTCCAGAAAAGAATGCCCACCACTCCCGGAGCCTTCCACGTGCCCACCTCACACTCACACCCTCCGACCCCCCATGCACCCACCACTCCCGGAGCCTTCCACACGCCCACCTCGCACTCACACCCTCCGACTCCCCACGTAAGTAATCATTAACTGACTTTAACAGTGATCACTTCCTTACCATTTTCTTTTTATTTTTTAAAGAGATATTTTTTACTATGGGGTATGTGTGCTCACTGGAGAGACAGAGACAGAAAGTGAGAAATCACCCCCCAGGGGGATGGCCACGCCGCAATCCCTTCTCCATTCTCTCAGGACTTTGGGTATGCACACACACGTGCCCAGAGTGAGTTTTAAGCTGCTGGGTCTGGGACTCAAATTGCAGTCGACTGCATGAGAGTCCAGCAATGTAACCATTACGCCACCTGCTGGTCCCTTTTCTTTTCTTTTCTTAATTTGCTGGAGGGCATGAGCACTTGCCAGAGAGCAAAGAAGTACTCCCCGTTAGGGGACGGTCACACTGCCAGCCCTTCTCCATTTCTCCTTTTGGGATTTTGGCCAGGGGTTTAGGGCCACTGGGTTTAGGCCTTGAACTGCACACCTTAACCGTCAGGCCACTGGCTAGGCGCTGTTTTCCTTTCATGCTTTTGGTATCTATGTGTGCCTCCCTGGAGACTAGTTTACTCTTGGCTATTTAAGAAATATCTGGTGTCTTTCAGGTCAGTGTAGAGGCAAATCTACTCACAGAGAGCCTGGGCTGTTCGACCAAGACTCAGCGACCTCCCAGGTTTGGGTTTGCTGACTGCATGTTCTTGGTTTGGTCATTTCCTGAAAGCTGACAGTAGATCCAGATGGATGGCACTCGGGCTCCACTGCCCTTGGGCGTGATCACACGCGGGAGGTGCTGGCTGGGACCTCGGGAGGCCCCGAATGCCATCTCTCCTTGTGATTGTGGGAGTCATGGGCTGCTTTCTCTTCCTGTCTGCTCGGTCGGGACTGTAAAGCGCTGAGATTTTAAAGTAATAATTTCTTTTCCAGTGAGCTGGAATACAGTTAAAAAGCATTTCGTCCCTCATCTACTCTTTAGTTATCTTTTGGTTCAGTTCACACTGAAAAGGCATAATATTTGATTCTGTTCCTTTAACAATTTTATTATTGTTTTAAGAGCGATTTTTGCCTTAGGGTGCGTGTGCTTGCCAAAGAGACAGAAAGAGACAGAGAGACAGAAAGCAAGAAATCATCCCCGGGGGGGATGGCCATGCCGCAATTTCTTCCCCTCCATTCTCCTCTTAGGATTCTCGACACGCACGCAAATGTACCCAATGTGAGTTTTAAGCTGCTGGGTCCAGGACTCGAACCATGGCTGACTATGTGGGAGTACAACGACGTAACCACCATGCCATCTGCTGGTCCCATATTACTTTTAAGTATCATGAAGAAGTCATGGGTCTAAACATACTTGATTAAAACCTCCCTGCCAAATTTTCACACAGCATGTTTGGGCTACGTGGGCTAAACTGAATTGCATTAAGTTAGCAGTGCAAAGATCAGCTTCCCACCTGGAAAGGTAAGCACACAGCTCTTTCGACAAGCAAAGACACTCAATTATGAACACTGTTAATAACTAATTAGTTCTTAAGTGAAAAAAATCAGGGTAAATTTTAAATGTGATCTTAAAAAAATGCACAAGTTGATACAGTAAGTTTATATAAAATTAAAAAGACTAGTTTAGGGCTGGCTCCATGGTGTAGCAATCACATACTGCCCAGGACGCTGGGTCTCATGTAGCCACCAGGGCTTGAGTCCCCAACCTGTGGCCGTGTGGGGGCCGCGGACCCATCGGGCCAGAGGAATGGAGGAGGGGGCTCTCGGTGTGACCAGACTCTGAAAGGCGCTCCTCTGCAAAGCAGCACTCTAGCATGACTAAAGATTAAGAAAACAGAAGTAAAAAGAGGGACTAGTTTAGTAAATGTGAGCGAATTTAAACATCCTTCAGTTAGGCCCTGTGGTGCCCAGAACAAACTCCGGTTTCACTAACATAGCTCATGAGAACTCCATGAGCTGGGCTCTAGAGCCTCCCCCCGACGCTCTGGCCCGCACCTCTGCCCATTCTGGTTAGTGCAAACATGCTTTAAAAGCCGTCTGTTCTGGAGACCCCGTTTTTCAGGTACAGTATTCAAAAGTCATCCCCCAAAATCGAGAGATATCTCACATTAAAATTATTTTATAAGAATCTGTCTGACTCAATTAACTTTGGCATTAAAAAAACATGACTCAGTTGTCAGAAGTAATTACTGTAATTTAATTTAAAAAAATCCCAAAATAAGTTACTGCTTGAAAATAATGGGCACATTCTATAGGCAAAACTTTTAAGCTACAAGGAATAGCTACAAAGGCTAAAAATGAAATCATTTTATTTTATTATCATTTTAAAGCTTCCAAGAGGGAGTATCTTTCATGTTCTCGGTGAAAAGAATTACGTAAATAAAATCTTGTTTTTACCGAATGAGATATGAGTAAGACTTTCCCAAAAAGGTAATTTCCAGACAGCAGAGCAATTACCCTGAACACTTAAATGTGTAAGAACGTCTCCTCATTCTCATTAAGGCACAGCAAAGCCTCAGAATATTTCTAACAGTGCTTCTCAGCCTGGGGGCCTCAGGGCTCGGCGAGCTATGAGAATTTTAAGCATATTCTGATCTGGCTGATCACTTTAGGGCCAGGTCCTGCACCATGGTTTTGGCGTTTCCATTCTGGTTCAGGGTGTCCTAGTGCCCGGGTAGGGCACTCGTAACTGAGGGCTAACAGGACGGGCAGGGGATTATGGGTAAGCGATGCACCTACCGCGTGGGGCCATCGCATCGTGAACGAATCTCTCAGGGCCTGAGCGTGGAGAGATGGTGGAGGAAATGGGTCACCACAGGGCTCACAGCACGGTGGACCCCAACAGCGACAGGCTCAGGCAGGCTCAGGATGTGCACATGCTGGGACCACGTGGGAGGTCTGGGCTCAGATCCTGGGCCACCCTAAAGGCGGGCGTGGTGACCCGTACTCTCAGCTGAAGACTGAGGCAGGAGGAGGAGCTCAACCGGGAGAGAGCCTGTCTAAACAAGGCCCCGCTCATAGCGCAGAGCGAAAGCACGGTGCAGCCAGCCAGGTCCCATGTGGCTGACTGTGGCTCGGAAAACACGCAGGGGGTTTGCATACATGCCCCAAATCCTGAGGGATAGAGAAATGGAGGGAAAAGGATTACGGCAAGGCCAAGTGCCCCTGGGGGATGCTTTCTCTCTCTCTCTGGTGAGTGCACAGGTCCCTCTGTCAATTACAAAAAAGAAAGGACAGGCCCTATGGCCTAGTGCCGAAGGAAGCCAGATCCCACATGGCCAAATGCGGTTCAAATCCTGGCCCTAGCGGCTTGACAAACATGCTGGGTGCATGCACATGCACATCCCAAAACCTGATAGAATGGAAAAATAGACGCCCAGCAGATGACATAATGGTTACGTCATGGAATCCCACACTGTCAACCACAGTTCAAGTCCCAGACCCAGTGGCTTAAAACTCACGCCAGTCACGTGTTCATGCATGCCCTAAATCCCTACAGAATGGAGAAGGGACTGCAGTGTGGCCATCCACTTTGGGGAGTAATTTCTCATTTGCTATCTCTATGATGAATGCACACGCACTATACCAAAAATCTCGTTTAAGCAAAAAAAAAAAAAGGAAGAAAAAGATGGGAAAATGGAGGAGAAGGGATTGTGGCATAAACACACCCCTTCGAGAGGTTCTTTGATCTCTGTTTCCCTCTGGAGAATGCATGTTGCCCTCTGGCAATGTCACAAAAATAAACAAGAAGGGAAAAAAAAAACTTACAGAAACTACTTACTAAACTACTGGATGGACACGTGGTTCTTCTTGTGGTGATAAAACATTTCAGAATAGGACAGTGCTGACGGCTGTACAACACCATGAATGTAATTGGAAGCCACGAAATTGTACACTCTCAAAAGAGTACTTTTTAAAACATCGACAGAAGGTGTGTGTGTTTGTGGGGGGCGGGGGGAGAGAAAGCACCTCTCAATGGGGGTGTGGTCCCACCACAATCCCTTTTCCACTTCTCCACCCAGTTGGGATTCTGGGCATGCACTCACAAGTGGTCAGTGTGTTTCAAGCCATGGTTGGCCATATGGAATCTGGCTCTTTTAACCAGCAGGCTATGGGGCTGACCCCAAAAGCTGACTTTTATCTCAATAAAAAAGAAAGAGGCCAGGCTCCATGACACAGCAGTAATTCACCGCTTAACAGAAGCTAGATCCCACATGGCAACTGGTTGGAATCCCCAGCATGGCGAGCCTGAAACACTTGGGCATATGTGAAGGTGCCCAGGATCTGGTGGGTTAGAGGAGGGCCTGGTATGGACAGCCCTGCGGAGAGACCCCTCCCTCTCTGTCCCTTATACTCACAGGCACACACTATGTCCTCAACAAAAATAAAAGAGAAAAACAAAAGAAAAGAATATTTGGCCCAGCAATCAGTATGACAGACATCATCATTTAGCATGTTAATGTATGTGGCTAATTTGGATATAACTGGTTTTACAGTTTGCTTTAAATTTATAAATCAGTTTATAGTTGTACGAAAGTGACAACTCTGAGGATTTTACACCTAATTTTGTTTGTTAATATCTGTTACATTAAAACCAAATAATTCATCATTATTTTTTTAAGAGAGATTTTTGCTATAGTGTGTGTGCGCTTGCCGTAGAGACAGAAAGTGAAAAATCACCCCTCCCTCCCCCTGAGGATGGCCACACCAGAATCTCTTCTCCACTCTCCTCTTGGGATTTTGGGCATGCACGCACTCATGCCTAGTGTAAGTTTTAAGCTGCTGGATCTGGGACTTGAACCATGGTCGACTACATAGGAGTCCAGTGGCATAACTATTACACCATCTGCTGGTCCTTCATCATCTGCTTTTTAAAAGGGGGCTTTGCATTAAGAAAGGTTGAGAAAAACTAGATATGGAAAACTCACTAACATTATCTATGCTTATCTTATTTCCCTTACGCTTTAGTAATAGTTTAATAAAAGAAGAAACTCAATGCAAAATTTATACTTTTATTTATTTATTTTTTAAGAGAGGTTTTTGTTAGAGGGCATGAGTGCTCTGTACACGTGCCCTTTAGCAGATGGGAATAATAATAGTAATAAAAAAATCCTAGCAGTCAAAGGCTGAAGTCTGTCGAGCAAGCCAGTGCTGATGACTGAGTGAGCTGGATTTTGCTCAGGCTGGTATGTGGGTGGCAGTCAGGGACTTCTGCTGGTGGTAGGTGACCTGGTTTTAACCACTCAGCAAGTTTACCTCTTAACCTTCACTCTCATTTCACCCTCAAAATGATCTCGCAAGGAGAGTCCTTAATTTATTACATTTTTAAAGTAAAAATTATTTAGAGGGCCAGCAGATGGCGTCATGGTTTCATCACTGGACTCCCATGTAGTCAACCCCGGTTTGAGTCCTGGACCCGGTGGGTAAATCTCAGGCTGGATGTGTGTGCGTGCCCAACATCTCAAGAGGAGAATGGAGGAGAAGGGACTGTGGTGTGGCCATCTCCCCTGGGGGGTGATTTCTCACTTTCTGTGTCTCTGTCTTTCCTGTCTTTACTGCGAGCACATGTGCCCTTTAGCAAAAAGACCTCTAAAAAAAAAAAAAGATAATTTTATTTGTCCATTCACTTATTTGACCAGAGAGAGAGACTGAGAGAGGGGAAGTGAGAAAGCAAGTCACCAGGTCCAAGACTCAAACTGGCCGACCATGTGGGTGGGCGTGTCCAGAGCCTTAACCACCACACCACCTGCTGGTCCCAGAGTCCTCTTTTTCAAATGAAGTCAACAAGTTTCAGCAAATTCTACCTACAGAGCGGCAAGTGTTTCATATTGGCTACTAATAGGATTACACAAATGAAAGGAAATTCCAAATTGGGGACTGCCAAGTTAAAGTTAAAAGCATTTTAAAAGGAAGAATATTTTTTTCTGCTTGCTGGTGGAGAGGGCTGGGAGAGTGAGTGAGTGAGAGAGAGAGAGAGAAAGAAACCCCCCATTGAGAATGGTCACGACACAATCCCTTCTCCATTTCTCCTTTTGGGATTTTGGGCACATGTGCACACGCACCAGGAGTGGTTTTCGATCTACCAGGTCTGAGACTTGAACTGTGCAATCTGCCACATGGGAACCAGCTTCCTTAACCACCAAGCCACCGGCTGGCCCTAAACTGAAGAACTTCTAGGAGTCTTCAGTATGCTAATGCACACCATGGATTTCTGAGAGCCACACAGTATGCAGTTCTCCAACTTCTAAGGCCAAAAAACTTTTGTGTGTGTGTATAGAAATGACGGATGGGCCAATGAGCCATGAAATATTTAGGAAATGCTGCTAAAGCCCTGAAGGTTGAAATTATTTGCCCAAGGTCATATCATAAATAGATTACAATTTAGATCTTGCTCAAATCTAGCGCTCCTTCTATAAACTATACTGTCTGGAAAATTAATTCCTCTTCAAATCTACCTATGAGAAAAGGTTAAGCTATTCAGAGAAAACAAATGTACATAGCAAACACACGATTTAAGACAGTTTGCATTTAGTAAAAGACAGAGTATTGGAATGATAGTTGAACTTGGAACTTAAGTTTTAATCCTGACTCTGCTGGAAGCATTAGTTTTGGCAAAAACCTTAATTTCCAATTACTTGCTCACCTGCAAGAAGCTTGCACCTTCATATAAAAATAAAGAAGGCATATGGAACGTCTGTAAACGAGGTCGAGCGCTTTGGTCCCAGCAATATGATGACAAACATTCAGAGCCGCTGTTTAAACGACACAGAAATTTACACGCAGGGCTGTCTGTGCTGACTGAGGAGCAGAGAAATCACCAGCATCCTAACGTCAGCGAGCAAACCGGATCATAGCATGAGAGGTAGCCTGGGACTGTCCTGATGAGAGGAGAGTGGAGGGCTTGGTCTCTGTAATGTGATGTGGGAGCTCATGCTTTCTTTTTTTTTTTTTCTTTCTAGAGAGAGATTTTTGCTATAGGGTACATGTGCTCACTGGAGTGATAGAGATAGAAAGCAAGAAATCAGCCCCTGGGGGGAATGGCCACACCATAATCCTTTCTCCTTCTTTCTCCTTTTGGGATTTTGGACATGCATGCACATGTGCCCAGTGTGAGTTGTTTTTTGTGTGTGTGTGTTTTTTTTTTTAGGTTTTTGTTATAGGGCATGTGACAGAAAGACAGAATGTGAGAAATCACCCCTCCCCCCAAGGGGGGATGGCCACACCGCAATCCCTTCTCCTCCATTCTCCTTTCGGGATCTTGGGCATGTACGCACACGCACCTAGCGTGAGTTTAAGCCACCAGGTCTGGGACTGGTTGACTACATGGGAGTCCAGCAACATAGCCATTATGCCAACTGCTGGCCCTGCCCAGTGTGAGTTTTAAGACTCAAACTGTAGTTGACTACATGGGAGTCCAGGGACATAACCATTATGACATCTGCTGGTCCCCATGTTTTGGTGTGTTTACAAGGATAAGAGCTGTTTTGATCTGCACTTGGTAGAGAGTTAGAAGCAAGTCACTAGGGTTTTTTTATTTGTCTGTCTGTGTTTTTAAGTTTATTTATTGTTCTATGTACGAGAAAGAGGAGATAGCAACAGGGTCTTGATGCCATGATCCACTCCCAAACCCCAGCCAGTGCAGATCACGGGCACGAACATGCCTGGCATCCAACGGGAACCTGGAACACCCATGTGGTCAGCCTCCTGAGTGCTGTATCTTACCACTGTACACCTTCTCCCCCTAGATTCCTGATTCATATTAGACAATATCTCAATAAAAGGCTCAAAATTATAACAACGATACTAAAAGTGTGAAAATCTGCCCACTAGTACAGGGAGACAATAATAACTGTATTTGTCTGGACCTGAAAAAAATTTCCTGAGAATCTGTAGCTAAGGACTGCTGGCTCACTCCAAGTCAGGGAAGTGCAAAAGAAACTAACACGTAAATTGCCTCAGGACAGTGACTCTCCTGCACCAGGCTGAATCAAACGTAAAACCTCCCCAGAAGGTATTTCCAATCTAGGCCACTCAAGGTGTCCACAGACAAGTGCCTGTTCTAGTTTAGCTTATAAGCTAAGGCTTCAAGAAACTGGGTAATGAGACAGAGGAGCATAATTGTTGAAGTAACTAATCAAAAGTAAGAGAACAAGATCCTATGAAAAAAGGCAAGGCAGATTTGAGTAAAGATAAAATAAAAATCTTGAAAAATGGAAAATATAAGCCAATGAAATCAAGCACTTCACCATACAGGTTAAACAGCTGAATGAATAGTCACTGCTGAACATGAGGAAGTGAACTAAAAAGAAAAATCTGTGGAAATTATCTAGAATGGAAAAGAGAAATAAAGACAGGAATATGAGACGGTCAGACATACAACGACATCAAGAAGTGTCGGGGCTGGCAGGTGGTGTGGTGACTGAGGTGCTAGACTCCCACTTGGCCGACTGCGGTTCAAGTCCTGGGTCTTGTGTTCTTGCTTTTCCCTTTTTTTCTCTCTCTGTCTCTTTCTGGTCAAATTAAAAAATAATAACAAATGGAATTAAATAAATGAGTAACTTAAAAAAAATAAGAAGAGCCAATATATCCAATGTGTCTAAAGAGCCTTCCAGATGGGGGAAAGATAGAGAATATGATGAAACTAGAATGGATAGAAATCAGGAATCCTGGATCTGAGTAAATGCCACATATATCAAACAGGATCAATAATAATCTCCCCCAGACACTTTGTGGTAAAACATAAAACAAAGAAAAGATCTTAGAGTGTAGCCATATAATTTATTTTCTAAACTGGGACATGTTCTTGTTGGAAACAAATACTAAACCAGACGGGGCTCCAAGACAACAGGAACAAATTGAGACAGTCCATTTCGTCTCAGTTGAGACGTAGTCATTCTATTAAAGAAAATCATAGGTAGTGACAGCAGACTTGCTGACAACGAAAGAAAGAAGACAATGCAATAATCTCTTTAATGCGTAACAGAGAATGAAAGCATTGTTCATCTATGTTTTTATATCCAGCTATACTATCTTTCAAAAGTGAGAGCTAAATAAAGACATTTTCAGACAAAAGCAGATGTGAGTTTCTCATTCCACAGCTCCTGCTGAGGACCAGCTGTGGGGCACACAGGTGGTGCAACTGCTTGGGAGGCGGGAAGCTGCACAGGGCACCTGGGTTTGCTTCTTGGGCCAACCTGAACATATTTAATAATCCTAATAATAATTCAGAGGCTGAGGCGGGAGGATCACATGATGAGAATCTGTCATCCTGTCAAAAATACCAATCTCTGTCTCTCACCCTCCTCTACCCCACCCCATAAAGGAAAGGGGTTGGGGAACACCTCCTTTGCTTTACTAGTTACTAAAGGACACATACGTGGGAAAGGAGATCCACTGCAGGAAAGCAGTAGAGGTTAAAGAAGTAACAGTCCTACGAACATTATGCCAATTAACAAGATTTTGATAAAGTAAAAACATTCCTTACACGATTATAACTTACTACAAATGACTTCAGGAAAAAAAGCTGAATGGATTATTTGCCTCCACCTCCAAGAAACTTGAGATAGATGATTTCATGGCAAATGCTGCACATATTAACTGTGATACCAATCTTATTAAAACTACTGAAGAAACAATCAAAAGGAAAAGAAGAAGAAAATGTCCTAACCAGAGTCGTAGGCTAGTATAATCCTGACACCAAGACCAGACCAGAGGAGAGCACTGAATAGCCAAAAGTAAAAAATAAAATAAAATTAACATGTGTGCACATGTGTGTGTGAATCTAAATATAAATGCCAATTTCCATTTACAGTTACAATTTAATTTAGAACAATTAAATTATAAAGAAAAAAATAAGCAACTCAAAACTAATATAATAAACTTGACAAGCTGGTTCTCCAATTCGTAAGGAAGAGAAAAGGGCCAGAAATAATGCAGACCATTTGAAGGAGAACAAGTTGAAAGCACTTGCCCTATCAGACACCAAATTTAGAAAGTTACAACAGTTAAGATCAGATGATGCAGGCACAGGAACAGAGGGAGTGAGCAGTGGAGCAGAACCCTGAAGAACAGACCTGCACACGTGAGGACAGACATAGTGACACCAACAGTGAAGGAGGCCGAGTAGACCCACAGCTGACAAGCAGTGCTCAGAAAATCTGCATGGGACAAAGTAATATTAGATCTCCATTCAAAGATGGATTTCAATAGCTACAAGTACGACTGAATGTAAAAACAGTAGTATATTCAGTATGGTCTGATCTGAGAACATTCAATACTCTAAGAGAAAACAGCTTGGTGTGTTATGATTTCAATGACAGAATACGTGTTCCAGTTGGGTGGAACCAAAATGCCAGGTTATGTATGTAGAACGTGGCAAGTGAGGGAGCGCACATTCACATATGATCTGCCAAAACGCAATTTTAAATGTGTAAGTGACTAGTGTTGTCCTTACACAGAACAAATTACCTTGGCAGAAAAGAGTATTTTACTCAAAAGACAATCTCTATCTACCTGTTCATACTGTTTTCAGTTTCTGCCACAGGGGATGAATGCTCGCAGGAGAGAAAGAGACAGAAAAAGAGGGAAAGTGAGAAGTCACTCCTCAAGGGGGATGGCCACGTCACAGTCCTTTCTCCTCTTAGGATTTTGGGCACACATGCATGCCTGGTATGTTTTTCAAGCTGCCAGGTCTGGGATTCGAACCACGGAGTTAGCAGTGTGGGAATTCAGTGCATTAACCACTATGCCACTTGCTGACCCAACAATCCAATTAATGCAAAATCCTCATTTTACTAATATAATTTTCATGACCTAATCCCAACAAGCAGCCAAACTGGAAAAACACACAGTCTTTTCTTGATTAATTATAATCTGCTTGGGACCAGCAGGTGGTTTAAGGGTTACATTGCTGGACTCCCACTTGACTGACTGTGGTTCGAGTTCTGGACCCGGTGGCTTAAAACTTATGCAGAGTATATGTGCATGCATGGCCAAAATCTCAAGAGGAGAATGGAGGAGAAGGGATTGCGGGGTGGCCATTGCTTTTTGTCTCTCCCCCTCTCTGTTTCTCTGATGAGTTCCCGTGCCCTATAGTAAAAATCTCTCTCCCTCTCAAAAAAAAAAAAAAAAAAAAAAATTACAATCTGCTTTCCGGTGTTCTTCCCCCTTTTTTGGTATCACAACCCCCTTTCCCAGCCCCTTGCAACTGAAGATCAGAATGACGATATTAGTTTCCTTGCCCTCTCCATGTGATTTACGGAATGAGGATTTTAGTGAATGATTGAAACTCTGAGAATCTGGTTGAAGGCCTGTGCAGAAGTGCACCAGGGTCCAGTCCTTGCCAGTTTCTTTAGCTTGGCCCCTCGCTAGGCTCCCGAGTCCCCGCCAGGATGGTCACCAGGTCTGGCGGGGAGGTCCAGCTCACTCAGAGCCTTTATGCATGCCATTTCTTCCTGTCTGGAAGACTGTCGCTTTCCTTCACTTAACAAGCCCCCAGCTAAAAATAAGAACGCTGGGACCAGCAGTTGGCATAATGGCTATGTCGCAGGACTCCCATGTAGTCAACCGTGGTTTGAGTCCTGGACCCAGTGGCTTAAACTCACGCCGGGCACGCGTGTGTGCAGGCCCGAGATCCCGAGAGGAGAATGGAGGAGAAGGGATTATGGTGTGGCCAGGGTGATTTCTCACTTTCTGTCTCTGCCTCTCTCTTTCTGACGAGTGTACGCGCCCTACAACAAAAATCTCTCCAAAAAAAAAAAAAAAAAGAAGAAAGCAATTCTTTTTATAAAATAGTTCCTTACATGCAATGTCTTCATAGTGCGCATATTTTGAAGACGTGTTTAATGGTGATCTGTAGACACTATGAAAGCAAGGGCGACACTTATTTCGTTCTGTTTCATCTCTAGTAGGTGTTGGGTTGTCAGAAAAGTCACGATGTATTTTTTTCTATGCTTTTCTATGCAAAAATGTGTCATGACTTTTCGGACAACCCAATAGATGTGTTTGCCCCATAAAAGTGAAACGTAATATACAATTAAAAAAGACATTTTGTTGTGCAAATCTATTCTTGTCTAAATCTTCCTTAGGCCATGTTTTCTTGTATTTTTTTTTTCCCTTATTGCACTAGTTACATAACAAAATTAAGATTTTAATGGTTGGAAAAGTAGAAATCCTTACATTATCTCTAAAAATGATTAATATATAATTATACAAAAAAGGGGCATACAAGTTCTATTAAACCATCACCCAGCACAATTTTCTCAGTTACAAACGATGATTCTAGCCCTGCCAAGGCTGGACGTTAAACAGCCAATGAGGGCTTCGACCGCCAGGTCTGAACAAACGCCGGCGTCCACATGGGCGCCAGGACCCTGGGGAGCTGGGGCATTGGGAAAGGAACGAGAGCGTGACAGGACCCGACTGTGGGTGCTTTCTTCCCTCTCTTCCTCCCTCTTTCCTGCCCCTCCCATGTGCTATCCAGCTCCAGCAGCTACCTGGCAGAATGAGGCCACTCGGGAGATGTGAGTTCGATTCCCGGCTCACACCCCAAGCCAGATCCTGTAGACACAGCTGTTTTGGAGGCTGAGGCGAGAGGGTTGAGAGCTCATGGCCAGCATGGGTAACACAGAAGGCCCGTCTGGAGAAGTGGGGAATGGTGGGACTCACCAAAAGCCCCAGCCACTCAGACAGTGAGACCCTGTCTTATTTAAAAAACTGTGTGACCTAACACCATTGTATCACATGACAGAGTTATTACTCTGGAGGCCAGCAGGTGGCATGGTGGTTAAGGTACTGAACTCCCACATGGCTGACTACAGTTTGAGTCCCAGACCCGGCAGCTTAAAAACTGTGCCAGGTGAGGGTGTGCCTGTGCAGGGACTGCGTGGTCACCCCCCGAGTGATTTCTTGCTTCCCGCTCTTTGCTGGCTCTCTGGCGAGCACATGTGCCCGACAGTAAAAGCCTAGGTAATGATAATCATCATTAAAAGGATCGCTCTGATCACCACAGTCGTGCAGTAAGATGACCGCATTTATAGACAGGACGCCCAGAACGTTGCAGGCAGACAAAACAGTGATGTGGCAGAGCAATGTTAACTGGATTAAAAATGCTTCCCAAATACACGCACATAGATAAAACAGCGTTACACATGAAGCGGGCTGCACGTCATTGGAACAGCCCTCCTGCCTGCACCCAAGCCGGGGCAACCTTCCAAGGTGACACAAACTTAACTTCTGACAAACTTACGTGACTGAGGAACTAACGCCGCAAGCTCGGAGCCTCGAATCAGAGATCAAACCGCAGCGGGCCATCTGTGGAACCGGAACCACCGACACCTAAAGGATGCTCACATCTAAAACCCGGCAGGAGCAGCGTCCGTCCCTGGTGTTCTGAAGCCCGAGGGTGGGCTGGGTGCCAGGGACGCTGGCAGGAAAGCACTCAACAGCCCACCCCACGACGCGAAGAGCACGTCCCTGCCCGGCCCCAAGGGCGGTGTGAGCGTGCAGCACGCTACAGCCATGGCCCTGGAGTGCCCCATGCCCTAGCTCCCTTCTTCCTCTTCAAACTTGCTCCAGACAGAAAGACGGCCTGGCTGGCTCTTCACACGGTCTGGCCATGCCAGGACGCCTGCCCAGCCTCCCACGGGCACGTCCACCTCTCCTAGGACTTGTTTTAGGGAGGGCTGGGCCCCAACCTCGACCTCCCACGTGGCCTCAGCCTCTGAGCAGCAGCGCCTAAAAGGCACCCGTGAGCACGGCTGGCCGAGTTTCTGCTTTGCACGATCTATTACAGGCACACGGCAGGCGGGCAGCGGTGTGTACGGCCTCGCACCTCCTCTGGCCCGCAACTCAGTCTGAACCGGACAGAGACACCGAGAGGGCGAGGGCAGGCGATGAAGGGGGCGGCGAGGCGCACAGCCATCAAGAAAGGGGACAGCTGACTGGCGTAAGAACGCAGAAGACAGCGAATCGGCTCGCCCTCTTTTCCCACGAGAAGCCCCAAATGCTCTGCACTCTTCTTCAGAAGATGTGGCAAGAGAGAAGCATAAGAAATTCAAAACAGAACATTAAAGGAAAATAAGATAAAAGCAATCACAAATACTCAATCTTGGAACCCTGCGCTTTGATTCGGAGAAGCAAAAAATTTGGAGTTCCAAATTTAACCTCCGACAACAAAAGTGAAAGAGAACTGCATTAAGTGAATGCTCCTTAAGAAGTTTTGACATACACGCCCCACGCAGTGCTGGTTCTCTCTCTCTGGAACTCTAGATCTTTTCCCCTAAGCATTTGCAAAATATCAATCTGCTTTTCAAGTTTACGCTACGATGTGACTACAAGAAAGGCTTTTCAGGAAGTCCTCGAGTCAGCAACGAGGAAGGCCAGGCAAGCCGCGAAACGGAGGAGGCAGAGAATCCTTGAGGAGAGACTTTTAAAAGGATTTTTCTGAAATGACAGTTGGTAGGAGACAATAAATTATTGGAGATAAACGAAAACCAACTTGGTTTTCCAAAAGTCAAAAATAGGCTGGAGAGGGCCAGCAGGTAGTATGTTGGTTAAGGCACTGGACTCCCACATAGCTGACCATGGTTCGAGTCCCAGACCTGGTGGCTTGAAAATCATACCGGGCATGGGTGCATG
>NW_006160006.1:2037835-2047869 GCF_000334495.1 Tupaia belangeri chinensis | reverse complement strand
GGGAAAGAGAGAAAGCAAGCCGCCAGGGCCAGGACTTGAACCACGGCCGACCAGGTGGGAAGCTAGCGCCGTTAACCACCATGCTACCTGCCGGCCCCAAAGCCCTGAAGATTTCTAACTTAGACTGGTGCTTCTCTACACCTCCCATCAAGTCTCTCTACCACTGCCATAGTAATTACTCTGCCACTTCGACTTGGAAGCCCCCCTACGCTCCTCACGCCCTACTCCCTGTCCTGTCACAGGCTCCTCGGGGCAGGGTGCCCGCCCGCCACCGTCTCATCTCCCACCGGATCTTCATTTCCTACACAGATGCCAAATTGCTTTTGTCTTCCTACAGTGTTCTGTGGACGTACATGAGGGGACTTCAGAAAGTTTGTGGAAAAATTGAATTAAAGTATGAATTTATTTTGGTGCAAAAAACGTTCTGAACCCACGCGGTTTCCTCCACAGTGTGGGCTTTCTGAAGCCCTCCTCCTGTACCCATGCTGATCAGCCTTTCTGCTCGGTGTGCTCTTCCCGACCTGATCACCAGCAGGTGTGCTCTGGCCTGATCCACTGGCCACAGATGTCACTCTGGCTCTCCTGGGTGTGTGCGCGCGCAGGGGTAGTGTCTCCTTGTGGCCTCGGCATCTCTGTGTTACGTCACTGCTGTCACTCTGTGACCCTACTGCTACACGGCTCTGGATAGTGAGGTCCTCACGCAGAGGGGCTGCGCGTTATCAAAGTACTCCAACTGAGGGGCCAGCGGACGGAGTAATGGTTATGTCGCTAGACTCCCACAATCAACCCCGGCTAGAGTCCTGGATCTGGTGGCTTAAAACTCACACCGGGCGCACGTATGTGTGCCCCAAATCCCAAGAGGAGCATGGAGGAAAAGGGATTGTAGTGTGGCCATCCCCCCATGGAGGGGTAATTTCTTGCTTTCTGTCTCTCTGTGTCTCTCCAGTGAGCACATGGACACTATAACAAGAATCTCTTAAAAACAAAACCAAAAACCCCCAGTGGAATCCGAGGCAGGTCCCCGATGTATTTAGCTGTGACCCCTGCTTCACCAGCTCACGAGGATAGCACTAGTGCAGATTACACTGCTCCGTTAGAAATCGGGTTGTCAGAAAAGTCACGCTGCGCTTTTGCATCGAAAAAGCAAAAAACTACATCATGACTCCCCGACAACCTAAGAGCAACAGGTGACACATCTGGGGAGACACGGGAGACCTCAGGGTCCTTGAAGAACATGCCAAGAACAGTGTTTGAAACCAAAAAGGGCAGAAACTGTTTAACATGAACCTTTCTAGAAGCTTCTAAAGGGGCTGGCTCTGCGCCGTCTTCACGCTCACAGAGGTCGCCCGCCCAGAGCACCCTCCTCACGTTCTGCTCTCGGTGTTCACAGATGCTCTCCGTCTCCCGCAAAGCACTCGTTTCCCGGTGGCTCAGGAAGACGTGGACACAGGGACTGAGTCACCAGAACTTGCACACGTCCCCACAGATGTGAAGAGCAACTGTGGCGGTGCTAGCGGGACGGTCTGTAATCACATAGCCTATCTGCGGGGAGGAGTGACTACGGGATACTCTTACCGACCCACACGTCACTGCAGAATCAGGAACCCCTGCCCCTAGGAGCAGAACCACACAGAGCAGCTCTCTCGAAGGAGCGCTTTGAAACTCGCTCTTAAAATAGTCTATCTTAGCCACTCAGTTCAGAATATTCTGTTTTTTTTTGTTTTTTTTTTTTTTTTTTTATAACTAAAGTTATTGGGGGCAACCGGGGGGACTGGGGGGGAAGATGCTGGCGGTGGCATGGTGGCTAAGGTGCTGGACTCCCACATGGCCGACTGCAGTTCAAGTCCTGGATCTGGCAGCTTGCTTTCTTGCATTCTCTGTCTCTCTCCAATGAACACACATGCTCTATAGCAAATTAAAAATAATGTTATCATCACGATAGTGTCCCTATCACTTTAGGGACACTAATATTCCAAAACTAGCACCTGGAAAGAACTAATATTGCTAGTACCCCAGGACTGAACACCCCAAATCAACGATCTCATTGTTCAGTGTCTTCCTCAGTAGGCACCGTCTATGTAACTTGACAAGAGAGGGACAGAGAGAGAGAGAAAGTGAGAAAGCAAGCTGCCGGGTCCAGGACTTGAACTGTCGTAGGCCATGTGGGAGTCCAGTGCCCTTAACCACCATGGCACCTGCTGGTCTCAAGTTTAGTTTCTTCTTAAGTCTGTAAAATACCATTACCTGTGAGTAAAATTCTGAACTTTTTTATGGGTGAACTGCTGCTTCTTGTCGCCTGGACAAGAGAACAGAATATATCACGGGCTCCAGCGAGAACAGCAAGGACTGCTGACTGAATCAGGTAGTATGTCCACTCGCACACACCTGGGAGGGTGGAGGGCCCCCGTCTCTTTTTACTGGTAGTGGTACGATCACCACCAGCCATGTGTGCTCTGGGAAATGCTGCTCGCGCCATGGAGCGGCTTTAACTTAATTTAAATAGTGATGCAGCTAGTGGCCACCACTGTGAAGAGTGCAGCAGAGATTCCTCAGAGCAACAGCCAACAAAAATGCACGCAGTAATTTCAGAATCAGATCTGGCTCCTGCCAAACCGGGTCTGGGTTAGAAACACCCTGGGTTAGCGCCCTTCGCCACCGGAGAGCGAGAGAGCGAGAGCAAGAGCGGGCAGCAGACCTGAGAGACAGATACAAAGTTGAGCCTCGGTCTCACATCTCCTCTGCTGACAACCTGTCCTCTGGGGTCCCAGGGCACGTTCATATGGGATCGTCAGAACACATGAAGTTACCTAAGTCAGAGCTTTGAACCTCGGGTTTTAGGGATTTCTCCTGACCTCCCTGCCTGGAGTGTGGTTTTTAATTAGACTAAAATGTACAGTATCAAGAGTTAATAAACAATCCTGTGCATTGCAACAAGTTTTCTTTTGTAAGGCCTTTGGGACAATGTCTGTATTTTAAAGACCTCTTGCCCTCAGATTCAATTTGCCTAAAAATACTTTGTTACAAGTTTTATGAAGACTTGAAGCAAGTTGCAGAGCTCTGGAGGCATTATCAGTTCAAAACATCAAGGAAAACAAGGTCTCATTTTCCAGTAAATTTTGTTTGTTCTTTAAAATTCTTAGGTTTGTTCACCAGACTAATCTTCGACAAGGCCTCAGAGGGATGTCTTAGCTGGGCCAGTGACAAACTCAAGATCAAAGCATGACCTCTGGGGACCAGCAGATGGTGTCATGGTTGTGTTGCTGGACTCCCAGTTAGTCAACCTTGGTCCAAGTCCTGGACTCGGTGGCTTCAAACTCAGCTGGGTGCACATGCGTACGTGCCCAAGATCCTGAGAGAAGAGTACAGAGAAGGGACTGTGGTGTGGTCATCCCCCTGGGGGGGGGGGTGATTTCTCGCTTTCTGTCTCTCTATCTCTGTCTCTCTGGCGAATGCACATGCCCTACAGCAAAAAAAAAAAAATCTCTAAAAAACAAAACAAACATCTTCAAACATAAAATGCCGTATTTTAAATACTCTGGTTGTACCCTGGGCAAAGTGAGATGCGTTTTCCCTGCCTTTTCTGATATGGGAACCACGCACCTGGCTCTGCAGCTCTTTTCAGAGCAAGCTCTGTTACAGGTCCCAGGATCACATTTAATTTCATGAGGGACTTTAGACAATGTCTTTTTGGAAGAGAAATAATAAAGCACCAAAATCCAGGAGTCAGCGGAGGTGAATGAGGTATATATAAATTAAATAACAAATAAATAAATAGGTTTGAAATTACTTTGCCAAACTCATGACATATGCTTTGGAAATGTTGCAAACAATTCTAAATAGAATTGACAAAAACCTAAGAAAACCTTTAGTTTCCTTGTTCGGCTCTAAATCCACCCCCTCTAACCATACAGCTAACCTGAACTTCAGGGTCAATGTCTAGCACGACTCCCCACGCTGAGATGGCACCGTTCCAGCCTGGTAACTTATCACGCAGAGCACACACCACCTCTGCGCTGTGCCCAACATAAGTCCCTACACTTAGAAACTAAAAGGTCACCACGGCGACAAGATCACAACTTCCTGAGATAGCGGGAGGGGTGTTTTAGCAATCTGGCTGTTTCCATAAGAAAACACTTTGATTGTCATCTCACTAATCCTTCTCTATGAGAAATTTAAACCAAAGGGCTTATAAATGTTCCCTCATTTTTATTACTATTATTTCTTGATAATCAAATCAAAGATATTATCCATACACATCATTTTCTTTTTTTTTTAAAGATTATATTTATTTATTAAATTTGACCAGAGAGAGGCACAATGAACATGGACGTGCGAGTGTCCCTTCAACCCCACGACCTAACGCTTTCCTACCCTCGGGTGAGGACCCCGTGCGGGAACACTGCACCGCATGGCGACTCTGACTGTGGAGGCTTTGGAGAAACCTCGGCGCTGTTCTCCACGGTGGCTGTGCCGTGCCCATTCCCACCGAAGGGCTTACAAGGCAGTCACTTCTCAGTCTCCTAGCCTGACGTCTAGGGATGCTCATTTTTTTTTTTGCCCCATAAGAACTGTCTTTAACTGCTTAGTGACCAGCTAAGAGATCTCTTTATGTCTGGGGGTATATCCGGTCAGTCTGTAAGATGTGCCACAGATTATTGGAGCATAAAGAAAAAGATCTAGGTATTTAAGAAGCTGGATGGGGAGAGAGAGGAAGATATATTTAAATAGCTAAAATGGAAATATTAGTTTAAGCGTAAATACTTTAAGAAATTTTACAAATATATATATATATTTTTTGGAGAGGTTTTTGCTATAGGGCATGTGTGCTCGCCAGACAGAGATAGACAGAGACAGAAAGCAAGAAATCACCCCCCAGGGGGGATGGTCACGCTGCAATCCCTTCTCCTCCATTCTCCTCTCAGGATCTTGGGCACGCACGCACATGCGCCTGGCTTGAGTTTTAAGCCACTGGGTCCAGGATGCGAACCGCGGTAGACTACGTGGGAGTTCAGCGACACAGCCATTACACTAACTGCTGGTCCCAAGAACTTTGACAAATATTTCCATATGAACAGAGAACACAGTGCGTAGTTGAGAAAGACTGGTAAGGACGTCACTTAGCATCCCCGCCCAGGAGGGTGGAAGCGAGGGAGACTTGTAACACCAACCTAACCCAAGCTCCCAGAGACCAAGTGAACCGCCAGTCAAGCGGCATAACACGTAACGGAAGCGCATAAGTCCGGCACGCCCTCCGCACCCTAGCCCAGTCCCGCTCCAGGACGCTTCTTAATAACCACCACCCGCGTCGCCAGCGAAGTGTGGCAGCAGTGTTGGCGTTTTCTGGTGACACCAGGGCTTCGCTCGGGCTGTCAGTGCGAGCCCCACCAGGATGACCTCTGAACTGTTTACCGCAGTCACTGGGAGCACTTGCTGCAACCACGTGTCGGGCAGCCAGAGCCCAACCAGCCCTGGCAGTGTGGCCTCTCCAGCTCGCCTTCTCCCCAAAGTATCTTTTCCAGAAACGTCACAGCAGCAGGAGAAAGGGAGAGGCATACGCATGGGAAGGTGCGAAGGACCCAGGGTGCAGGTATCAGAAAAACTTAGCCCCCGGAGACTGGCAGGTGGCAAGTTGGTTAAGGTGCTGGACACTCCCACATGGTCAACCACAGTTTGCATCTGGGACGTGGTAGCTTGCTTCCTCCCCCACCCCCATCCCTGGTCTCTCTCTGGTCAAATTAAAATAAATGAATAAAATTAAATAAATACTTTTTTTAAAAATTAGAAAGACATACTTAGACTGTTTTCTTAAATTCCCTTTCCTCCCCCAAGAATTTGATATCTCCTTGTTCTGCTGAGAATTTCCTGCTAGTGAGTTGGTTTAAATGGGGTGGGGGGGCGGAGGGGTAGTGGCGGCGTGTGTGTGTGTGTGTGTGTGTGTGTGTGTGTGTGCGTGTGAGAGCTGTATCCCTTGGACCCACTGGAACGGGGAAAGGGCTGGAGCAGAGGAGCCCCTCATCCAGGAGCATGCGGACAAAGCGTCTCAGCAGTCGCAGCTCAGCAGCCCGCGCTGGCTACTAGCTCCTCAATTCAAAGTGAGGTCCCTGAGGACAGGCCACCACGTCCCCCACACCCGTGAGGTCCCTGAGGACAGGCCACCACATCTTCGACATCCTTCCACGTGTCTGCACAGCAAGGTGGGACAGTAGCAGATGCTTCGTGGTCACTATTAAATATTCTCGAGAATAAACTTCACTATTAAAAAATTCGTTTTGCATTTAACTACCCAGGAACACACTCTGTGACCCTGGTTTGAACCAGTCTTCCAAACAAGTCGAAAGAGAAACACCTGTCAGTCAGTTTCTCCATTTCATGTTGGGGGCAGTTTCATCTAAAAAGGGACATATATCTTTAAACTCTATTTTAAGGCCCACGAATGGCCTGAAATCGTAGGCAGAATTGTATCTAGGTGCACTCCTCCCCCCAGCCCTACCAGAGAGAAGTAACGGCTTCCACCACTTTTCTCAAAAATAAATAAAAAGGCAAAGAAGCCCCCAAGCTGAGTTACAACTGCTTTTCCTCCTGGCTTTACAATGAAGACTTGTAATTTACTCAGCTTGAGTCCTAAAAGCACAACTAAAAAATCAGACAAAGTGACTCTGGGCGGGGGACGGGGGACGGGGGACGGGGAAGGAATGGGCGGCTGGGCGGCTGAGAAGGAAGTGTCATGAGGACTTCCCGGCCGGCCGGGACAGTGGGACAGTGCGGATTTGATTGCGTGCCGGCTGCATGGGAAAACTCACCAGGCTGAAAACCTGCACTTTCTGTACCTCGCTGTAAGTATGTGACATTCCGTTTATTCAAAAAGTTTACTTACTTATCAGTATTCCGAGAGAGAGAGAGAGAGAGAGAGAGACGGCGCCCCTACACGGTGCTGGTGCTGCGACCGGCCCCAGTCACGGGCAGGTGCATGCCTGGCATGTACAGGAAGCCAGCGCCTTCCCCACAGGCCAGCTTCGCAGGGCACGCGTTTCACCCTGCACCGGTGCCTGGTCCCCATGTGCATAGGGTTCCAATAAGAAGTTTTACAGAACTCATAATAAAGGTGGGCCACTGACACAGCGACATCGTCATGGAATTTACAGAAGTCTTTAAAAATGACGCACTAGGAGGGACTGGCCAGCGGCCTAGTAGTTGAGACAGCAAGATCCCACATGGTTGACTGCACAGTTCGAGTCCCAGACCCAACGGCTTGAAAAACATGCTGGGTATGTGTGCATGCGGGCCCATCATCCTGAAGGCAGGGGAAGATGGAGAAGGGATTGTGGCACGGCCATCCCCCGACTGGGGCTGCTTTCTCCCTCTCCCTCTCTCTGAGGTGCGTGTGTGCTCTCTGGCAATAATCAGTCAATCAAATGATGCACCAGGAGAAGCCAGTACGGTGAGGGACAGAAGACGCCCAACAGCCAGCGAGGAGCCCAGGCGGGCCGGGACCACCACGTGAACTTCAAAGCAGGGTCCCCATTCTCACTTCTGCCCCAGCTGCCAGTCTGTAAAGGAGACCCTGAAGTGACCATGATAGCCACGCCACCCGCAGATGCCAGGTCCTGAGAGGATCTGTGAGATAGTAAATGTTCGGTGTTTTGAAAACTGACGAAGTTTTGGTTTTTTTTGGGAGAATTTTTTATTTTTTTATTTTTTGCCATAGGGCATGTGGGCTCGCCAGAAAGAGAGAGAGAGACAGAGAGACGGAAAGAGAGAAATCACCCCCCAGGGGGGATGGCCATGCCGCAATCCCTTCTCCTCCATTCTCCTCTCGGGATCTTGGGCACGCATGCACATGCGACCGGCGTGAGTTTAAGCCAGCGGGTCCGGGACGTGAACCGCGGTCGACTACGTGGGAGTCCAGCAACATAGCCATTACGCTAACTACTGGTCCCACTGACGCAGTTGTGAAACACTGCCCCCCTCCCCCCCCCCGAGCCGTGCCGAGTGGCCCTCTGCTCACCGCGCCGCGCCCAGTCGCTGTACCTGCAGACAGGAGCTCGGGGTTTGAGCTGGCCCGTCTCCCTCCTGCAATGGCTGTTCTGCATGACTGCTTTTAAACCCAAACGAAAAAAACACAGCTGCCGATGACGAACATCAACTTCTGGATCAAATGGAAGTGAATTTCTTTGTACGGTTGCCTCAGAACAGGATCGGTTCAATGGTGCCTTCTCCCACCTCCGTCTAAACGAGACCACATCCCACCCCAGCGGTGCTTCCCGTGTTGGACGCGTCCGTCAGAGCGAGACTACGTGCATACACACAAGGCTCTGCCGCCCAGCGGGATATACTGAAGTCGGAGCTGGCAGGTAAGACAGATCCGTGTCCACTCCCACAGTTCGCAGCCGGGGTGGGCCCAGCGAGCTGGCTGGCTCCATGCCGCAGACGGCGCATGCTCTGAATCCCGTGCGCGCACTCCCAGGTGCGCGCGTGTCCCTGCCCAGATATGCGGCAGAATTTGAACTGGGCAGGATGGCCCCACACCCTTCTCATTCGGAATCCCCCACAATGCTCAGCACCGGGGAAGCCCTCGTGCAAAGGATTCAAGGCATCGGTTTAACTCACGAAAAGTTATAAAAGTTCCTGCTTTTCTCCCATTTAAAATTGTCGAAAGTGCTCTAAGACTTCTCTCCAAATGAGCTTCCACAGGGCCTATGACGCTCTGCATTTCTATAGGCTGAGCAGACGACGATGGCTTTTGCGATAATCAGGCTGATTTTCTGTACCCTGTCCGACTCGAACCTGCCAGCGGTACCACCTCCACAGCTCCCTACACCTCCCCGGTGGTCAATATTTAATTACCACACCTGAAGTGTAAGACAAACTATAGCTACTTAGAAAACGGTATTCTGTGTTTTTGTATAGGCAGAATGCAGATCCCAGGGAATAACGCCGAGGCCTGGCATAACAGCGCCAGACACCCAGAACTCCAAGTCTTCACTCATATTACGTATAGTAAAATGACTGTGTACCGCATACACCTTTTATACACTTTTATTATATGACACGCTGTCCGTTCCCTCTCAAGCTCCCGTCGGCCCTTCTCATCTTTTCCATTACCACTGCTCACCGCATCTCGGCAGCATTGGCCAGGAAGCGAAGACACCCATCGGCATCCTAGCCCAACTTCAGATACTTCCGAAGAGTGGGAAGGGCAACTCAAGACAATCAAATATAAACGAGTTTGTATTTTCCCCAGCAATGCCTGGCTAGCACTGCCTGCACTGCCTCTGGAGGGAGTCAGACGATGTCACCTAAGAACTCCTCACATCGAGGGGTGGCTCAAGGCCACTCCTCCAAAGAGGCATGACTAGGACATCAACAGGGCTGAAGACAGGTCACATATTCTTTTTCTTTTTCCATTACTGAAGTTTCATGGCACTTAAAATCTTCTATAGTGTGTGTCCCGTGGGAAAAACCTACACAAAGCAACAAAACATACCCTAAAAGAGACGTGCAAGACTTTGGCCCGAGAGAACCTGAGAATCATATGACACTTGCTTAGCATCAATTTTTTAAAAAATTGCTCACCCTGGTGGTTCAGAAAAGTACTGGATACATAATGACTCAACTATTTAGTCCTACACATGCAACTTTCAAACAATCACTGCTTAAATCAGTGATGGTCTCCTGAAAACACTTCACATTTGGCGCCCCGAGAAAAGCGTCCTTCGCCTCCCTTCTCCGCCCTGTAGACTGGTCTTTAATAAATTGCTCCATTTATTCACTCATGGCGACTGAGGGTGTATCCTTTTTTTCTTCTTCATGGGAAGGTTTTGGCTACTATAAAGAACCACCTTAAGTTCCCGTGTTCAGTATTAGAACTTAGTGGTCTAACAAAGAAAAGCAGCATGTCTCATTCTAAGAGGAATTCAAACGTTTTACCGACACAGAGACTACTGAGCGCTAACTTAGAGCAACACACCACAGCTCTTACAAGTAAACAGTAAAAACGAAACACTGACCGACATGCTCCTCTGTTCTGAAAACTT
>NW_006160006.1:2036319-2037804 GCF_000334495.1 Tupaia belangeri chinensis | reverse complement strand
CTGCTGTGGTGGATTTAGTTTTGGGTGGGTGGGAGAAAAATGTCTCCTTCCTGCAGAATCAGACAGACCCTCTTTTGGAACAAAACATGCCATGGAAGATTGCTTTACGGTACTTTGTCCTGTTAGGGACGGCAACCTTTCTGCTTCAACAATGTGGCAGGGACCGCCTTAAGAGATACTTTGCAGGAGCTGGACAGATGTCTATTTATGAAGGGACTGACTGCCTCTGCATTCCGGAGCTGGCTATCTGCTCAGAGTCCTGGAAGGCTCGCACCTTCCTCCCGTGGAGAAGCCCACTGGCCCCCAAGTCAGAAGACCCTCGTCCACCGAGCCTTACCTCTGACAATCTTGCACCAGTCCTGTGCTTTGGGTCTGTTTCTTTAAGTGCTGGAAGTAATTCCTGCCTACCTACTCCTTAAATATACAAAATAAATAAATAAATAAATCACATAAAAGACTTCAGCTTCTTAGAAATGGCTGCTACAAAACCCAAGGTGCTACACTATTGTTATTACTATCAAGTTTCAGGCTACTTCTCAATTAGGAGACTACTGGTTTTAATACACCACTGTGGCCTTCCACCGTGCTTACGTTTCTCGATACAATGTGTCCCGACACCGGGTTCCTACACTCCCGAAGACCTGCTCTGATCCTGGCCTCAAAAACCAACCTTTTAATTTAGTTTCTTCTCTCCCAATGAAAGAATCGGAGAGCAGTCCCGTCACTCCAGCTTCCTGTAGACTCCGAGGCATGAGATCATTCTTACTTGCGGAATGGAACGATGCTAGCGTGTGCAGAAAGAAGGGGACACCCTGCTCTCTGACCTTCGCTCCCCACGACACACAGCCTGTGCGGTGGACCCCTCGGAACACCGGACGGTCCCCGTCCCCGATCGGCACCGGTACCCGTCCTAAAACATAGCATCCAAGGCACAGAGAGGGAGACTCCGGCTAGTCTGCATGCACCGCTCCCGCTATGGGGTCTGGGGTGCGCTGTCCCTTCCTGGGGCCTGGCCCCGAAGCACACCCGGGGCAGGTCCTGGGCCGGATCGCGCCCCTCCGAGCAACGTGTGCACCCAACCCTGCCCCTCTCATTTCAGACACACCCCCTCCACCCCGCGTCCTCAGGAGGTGTGGGCGCTCAACTCCGGCTCGGCGGCCGGGGGACGCGAGGGGCGGCGGGCCGCGGCCTGAGCCCCATCTTGGAGGGCTGGGGCGCCGGGCCCTCGGGGCCGCGGATCCCGAGTGTGGCCGCGAAGGGCGCATCCGTGCGGCGGGGAAGGAGGCCGGAGGGGGTCTCCGGCGCTCGGGGCGCGAGGACGGCGGCGGGAAGGACTCCGGAGAGCCAGTTCCCGGCGCGAGGATCTCTTTTTGTCGTTGGCTGTGGAATGGCGGGGTGGCGGGGGAGTCCCCCTCGGGACGGAGTCGGCCGGGGGGTCCCCGGCGCTGCCCCGTCGCGGGCGCCACTGGGGACCCGGGGAGGCCT
>NW_006160006.1:2027153-2035686 GCF_000334495.1 Tupaia belangeri chinensis | reverse complement strand
CCGAGGCCGGCCACCCCCGTGCCCGCCGCCCCGCCCAGGGTCCCCGCCGTCCCCCGGCCTGTCCAGCACACTGCTCCCGACGGGCCGCTCCTGTTCGTGTCTTTCCAATGCTCCGGTGGCCCAGGGCCATCCCTGTGACCCAGGTGTCACCGGCACCCCATGGTCATCTTACTTTCATGTCTAGCCTTTGCTCCGTGGTGACATTCACGGAAATGGCTGGCCTCAAATGCTGATGATCATCGAATCATCTGGAAGCTGCAGCGCGAATCTGTCCAAAGAGATCGTTTTGCGAATCAGTATTCTAGACTGCCTCGGGGAAGGGGTCAGGCTGGGCGAGGCGGGGTGGTGCTGGCCAGGACCCCTGGGCTCAGTGGCCGCGGGGAAGCTTTCTTTCTGGGTCCGTCGTCAGCCCCTGCAGGCTGAGGCCAGTTCCAGTCTTGCCTACCGGGGATGACCTGTGTTTGGTAAGGCCGGTTCCTGTGTGCCGCTGGATCGCACCCATATCAAGCCCCTCACACCCCTACCCCGTCCGATTAGATTCCAGCTGAATTCCGAGAGCACGGGGGGTTTGAAGTTTCTGTTTGCTGGGGACTACACGTGTGCTGCAAACGACGGTGACAGTGACTTACACACCCTTTCTGTTGTGATACACTGGGCTTGTGCCCAGCGTTCATTTCATCCTAGCGTGTCTTCCTGGTTTGCACAGGTAGAACAGCTGAAAACTACATTGCCCAGAATCCCTTGTTGAGCCTGCAAGGTAGGCTGTGCGGATTAGTTTGGTTCAGAGAGGACTTTGGGAGCAGAGCTTGTAACTTGCAATCTCATAAGCCTAGCTCTTGTGTGTTTGTGATTGTTTTTGTTTTGTTTCGCAGTAGCCTTCTGTGTCCAGGTGTCAGTTCTGTGAGTATAGAGGCAGAGGTGGTGGGGTCTGGGGGCTTCCTGACCTGGCACTGTGCTTGGGTGGTCTGTCCTTGGTCATGATCCCAATGGAGGTCTTTGATTCCCTACTTGACTGAGTAGAGGGGACAGTTTCCGGTGGGCCAGGCCCCTGTCGCTGCCCTGCCCCCTCATTTGCCCACCCCACTTGTGTCTCTCTCTGTCTTCTCTTACCGCTAGTCACCTGTTTGCTCAAAATAAACATCTAAGAGTTGTCTTGACCCTCGTTTCACTAGTCTCCCATCTAATCCACCTGCAAACCCTCTTGAATCCACAGCTAAGAGATACCAAATCTGGCCACTTCTCTTCATTCCCCACTGCTAATGCCCTGGTCCAAGTAACCCTCACCTTTCTGCTGGGCTCTGGCATTAGATTCCTGATTCGTTTCTCTGCTCCCTATCTTGCCCCTTGACAATCCATTTTCTATACTGCTGTAGAACATCCTTCAGAATCATAATTCTGGTCATTTACATCTGTGCGTACACCCTTAGGTAGCTTCCATTGCTTTTATAACCCGAATCCCTGCCCGACCGCAGAAGTCACGTGATCTGACCTCATCTCTTTTTTTAATACCTTTTTTATTAATTTTAATTATTATTTATACATTTAATCACTATACATAATTTAGATTGTAAGGAGACTTTACCCAGTGTGACACACACCTCAGTCCAGCCCAGAACATACACACGTTCTCATCAACAAATAATAAACCATATCCGCCTCCCACAAATGCCTTACCTCTCCATTTCCCCCCAAATTTCCTCTCCTATGCTCTTCCCCTCTCCCACTCCTTCTGCTCTGGCTCTAGTACCCATGCCAGTGTTTAATGCTTGTACCGAGCTCATCTCTAACACGCTCCTCCATTCGCAATGCAATGCTCTGGCATTCTGGCCTACAGTTCCCTACTGGGGTGTTCCTGCCTCAGGGCCTTTGCACACGCGGTAACATCTGCCTGGAAAGCCTGGAGTGTTTTTCCCTCAGATTATTTTTTAATGGTCTTTGCCATATGGTGTATATGCTTGTTGGAGAGACAGAGGGAACGTGAGAAACCCCACCACCACCCCAGGGGGATAGCCATGCTGCAATCCCTTCTCCTACATTTTCCTCCTGAGATTGTGGGCACCCACGCACATGTGCCCAGCATGAGTTTCAAGCCACCAGATCTGGGACTTGAGCTGCAGCTGACCATGTGAGAGTCCAGCACCTTAACCACCCTGCCACCTGCTTGCCTTCCCTCAGATCTTCGAATGTGTGGTTTCCTCCCGTCACCAGCTTCTCAGCTCAGTTCTCAGAGACTTTTTTTTTTTTAGAGGTTTTTGCTATAGGGCACGTGCACTTGCCAGAAAGACAGAGAGAGACAGAGAGGTAGAAAGCGAGAAATCACCCCCCAGGGGGGATGGTCACACCGCAATCCCTTCTCCTCCATTCTCCTCTTGGGATCTTGGGCATGCACGCACTCGCGCCCGGCGTGAGTTTAAGCCACCGGGTTCGGGACTCAAACTGTGGTTGGCTACATGGGAGTCCAGCGACAGAGCCATTACGCTAACTGCTGGTCCCAGTTCTCAGAGACTTTTGTCATCACCCTATTGCAAATGTTCCCAAGCCCTGTCACTATCACACTTAGGGCACTGATCTCCGTCCACAATCAATTAAGTGTTTACTCTTTATTTTTAGGCAGAAACCATGAAAATGGTCTGCCTTGTCCCTGCTGTGTCCTAGCACCTAAGCACAGAGTAGGTGCTCAATAAATAGTTTTCAGAGGAAACAATGCCTTTTTATCTCAGTCTTTAATTGTAGGGTGTGCGAGGCTCAGTAGATGAGGCATTTTGTGTGTCAGTGTTTAGTAACATAATTGTATCATAAAAAGGGACTTCTAAGTGCCATGCAGCGACCCCAGGCAGCTGCTGCAGACTGCGGAAGGGAGGTCCTGGTGCTGGGTGGCCGAGGCCATCTCCTGGGCCGTCTGGCCGTGTGCAGAGAGAGCACTGATATTTTTGGCAATCTTTCTTTCTTTTTTATTTTAATTTGACCAGATAGGGACAGAGAGAGAGAGAGAGAGAAAGAAAGATGGAAAGTGAGAAAGCAAGCTGTCAGGTGTGGGTCTCGAACTGCAGTTGGCCATGTGGGAGTCCAGCACCCTTAACCACCATGCCACCTGCCAGGCCCCACTTTAGGCAGTTTCTACAGAACTTAGTTAAAGTGTTCCAGAAGTGAGGAATGCTGACCCACCCAGGGCCCTACCTGTCCTGGGCCCCAGCACACCTTTCGGCCGACTACGTGAGGCGTTCAGCTCTATAAGACCGAGCAAGGCGAGGCTGCCCTGGGTGCCTCCCGGGGTCCGATGGGCACCCACTGCCCAACAGCAGAGCAGCAGGTGGGGGTTCCCGCTGCCCTCGGCATCATACATCTGAAGCCTGTAAAGAGCTTGCCTGCCCGGGGCCCCTGGCTCCAGAGCGGGGTGGACACAACAGGCAGTAACAGCCACCCTGGAGGAGAGGCGCAGGAGGGCCAGAGGCCGTCGCTGAAGGGGAAATAGCTGACGAGCCTTTGGAACCAGGCCTTGCAGGATGTGGAGAAGAAAATGGTCAAATACAGAGACCACGAGCCCCACAGATTCTGTCAGAGCCTGGTAAAGGCTGCTGTTGAAACAGACGAAGGAAGAAAGAAATGAGCATAAATGGAATTATAACAGGAGTTTATTTTGGTGCCCAAAACCCCAAGTCGAAATCCTCGTATAGGTTTTTCACGACACACATTTTCTATGAATTTTGAAGACCCTTCATGATAGGGCCGTTTTCTTGTACTCTCTTTCAATCCTGGGGGGAGCGGTACACTTGCTGGAGAAAGCCAGGCCTCAGAAGGAAATGCGAGACAAGGGGGTCTTCCCCCTTTCCCCAGGGGCGGAGAGCACTACGAGGCACAAATGGGACCTTTCAGAAAATCCTCTCTTATTTCTTTGCTCTGGTCATGTAAACAAATGTTTATTTCTTTATTTCTTCCATGAGAGACAGACAGACATAGCGCCCTCAACAAGGTCTGGCCCCATGGTCTGCCCCGAGGTCTGGCCCGCCAGGACTGGCATGTGCACACCCAGTGTGTACAATATGTACCTATTGTACGCTCAGAGCTGCCTCTCGAGTAACTGCCTCCATCCATCCAGTTTGGGGGTTACCTAACCCCTAAACCTGCCAGATGAGCCCACACACGTCTTTCTTTGCTAACCCCAAGGACCAGCGCGTGAGCCCTTCGTGCCGAGGCTTTCTTGCTGACCAGGGCAGGAAAGAGCGATGGGACGTCACCAAGTCCTTGAGCCGTCGTCTCTGCTCTATAAGACTCCTGGTCCGGCCGGGAGAACACATTATAATGGAAAGGGTCCCCGTGGCTTATACTGAGACACAGGTGGGAACTGGGGCACCCCTTCCTTTACAATGAGATTTCGGAGAGCCAGGGACCACACCCCAATGTTGGTGCCTCAGCTAAGACCCTGGAATCCTTCACAATGCTGTCTCTTCCCATCGCTGATGGTCGGGCTCCTACAAGCCCCTGATTCTCTGCACTTCAGCTCTCCTGGAGCCAGGTCTGAGTCCCTGCAAGCCGGGTTCACCCCTGGGGTTACCGCTGTGCCACCAGGCCTCCTCAAGCCCTGCTGGGTGCGTCGAAGGGCCCTGAAGGACTGAGGGTGGTGCTCTCAGTTCACTCTTGGCACCTGTCTTTTGCAGACTGCTGCTCCAGGAGAACTTTCGCAGATGCCACAGGCAGGGGACAGGGTGGGAGTGTCTAGATTACCTGGGGCTCAGGCCTCCAGGGTTACAGTTGTCAAGCGATCTGGTAAACTCGGGTGCCCCCCTGTGGTTCTGAGTGGAAAATGTCCCGTGCACCAGGCCGAAAGGGGACCCAAGTGGTGGGGGCTGTCCCCTGACACCTGTTCTAGGCTGTTGTGTTGCTAATAGCAGAGACGTTGGGGGTTTATTTAGCGCTCAGTTTTGCAGGTCCAAGGTCAAGGGGCCATATCTAGTGTGGGTCTTCTCGCTGGCGGGGTCTCAGGCGGCGCAGGGCATCATACGGGAGCGTGTGTCTGAGCGCACGTCTCCTTATAAACCCATGAGTACCCAGACAGGGTGCCCCATCCTAATCTCACAAAGGCCCCACCTTTCCATACCTACTCGGGTTAGTTTCCTACCTCTTAATCCTATCACCATCACATTTTAACGCATGGATCTTGGGAACTGCATTTGAACTCTTGGCCACCCCACCCACCAGCAGCATCGGCTTCTCAGGAGTCACCCCAGGCCTGTTCTGGAATCCACACTTTTAACAAGATCTGCACATTGCCGTGTGAGAGGCCTGATCCAGTGGCCACGGGATGGCCCCGGAAGCTCTTCTAGCACAAGGCAATGACCGTGCTGCTCCCAGAGGTGCTGCTCCTTAGGGACTAGAGACAGGACAGGCCACGTCCCATTTCCAGGCTCCTAACTGCTTCCCAGGGTGTTCTCTTCCCACGGCTTTGGATCAACCCATTCAAGCCCGGCAACTTGGTGGTGGTGGTGGGGTGGCGAGCTCGACCACTCAGGCCCTGGCAACTTGGTGGTGGTGGGGCGGGGACGGCGAGCACAACCACTCAGGCCCTCCGGAATTCACAGCCTCCATCTCTTCAGTCTCTTTCGGCCCAGCGAGCACAGAAGTCCTACTGCTCAGCTCTTGCTGGGACACCTGAACCCCTAGGGTACAGGAAGTGGGCCCAGTTATGTGAGCACCCACTGTGGGGTTAGCCCTAAGAGCATTGGTCTAACCCTGAGTCTCCTTCTATCCAAATTATTCCTCCAAACCCCCAGACTCTGGTTGCATTTCTCTGAGGGGCTTGGGTTTCCCCAGAACAATCTATCTTACATGGAAGCTAGACATCACGTAGGGTCCTAGCAAAATGTGGAATTAAAGACCGAGAGCCCTGGGCCCTTCTTCCTCTCCTGCCCCTGCAGAGCTGGCAGCTCTGGGACCTCAAGTTGCAAGCAGGTGTGTTCATACCTGCCCTCCCTTCGTCAGGGACAGCATGGCTGGGGACAGTGTGTGCCCGGAAGTTCTGGTAGCTATGAACTGTTTTATATGTGCGTGTGTGTGTGTATAATATATGATTATATGTATTGTGCATATGTGGTATATATACATACGTAACTGCTGTTACAACCTAAAATGATCTTCACATGTGAAACCCAAGAGTTGTACGTGAGGAGTATGACCCTTCTCCAGTGGGGATGCTCGTGTTTCTAGAATCTGCACAGGGCGTTGTGGCAGTGTGCAGGCAGGAGCACTGCCTTGTAGTGTGTGTGTGTGTGTGTGTGTGTGTGTGTGTGTGCATGCACGCGAGGCCTTGGTGTCCAGCTGCTGTGCACAGGTGGGCGGTGTAACGTGTTGGTGCAGTGTGGGGTTTCGTGCTTACCGAGTTGAGTGACCTCAGTCTTAGCTCAGTGACCTTGAACAACTCCCTCAGACCTTTTTGGGCCTTGATGTACTCATTTTTATTTTTATTTAATTGCAGAGAGTGTGTGTGCTTGAGAGAGAGAGAGAGAGAGAGAGTGAAAGTTGCTAGGCCCAGGACTTGAACTGCTGTCAGCCATGTGAGAGTCCAGTGCCTCAACCACTGTGCCTCCTGCTGCCCTCTCTACTTCATTTTCAGATGAGCGTTTTGTGCTTGGTGATTTCCCAGGTCTCTTGCAGCTGCCAGCCTTGCTGTCCAGCTCAGCTGTGGGGCTTAAGCCATGGGTTTGGTGCCTAAAACAGTCTCTGGGTCTCTGTCTTTGAGGCTCAGCCACTCTCTTCGCTCTTCTCACTGAACAGCTCGAATGTGGCTTTTTTGGAAGTTGTCTCTTACTGACTGGAAATGCAGGAAGCTTAAGTGTGAAACTCATCAAAAAAAAAAAAAAAAAAAAAGGCGCACAGGACGAAAAACCACAGAGCTATTGGCCTGTCGTCACTGAGCGGGCTCGAACAGTGCAGAAAACTCTAGGCAGAGAGGAAACGAACTCGAGAGAAGGGGAACACGCCCCGGGGAGGGCGAGGGCGCGAGCAGCAGGGGAGCCGGGCCGCCCGCGATGCGCCAGGATGGCAGAGGTGGCCGTGAAGCAGGGCCCCCTGTACCTTCAGCTGCAGCAGACTTTCGGGAAGGTGGGTGCTAGGCTGGCTGGGGCTGGGGGCTGCCAGTGTTCCTGGGCGGGGTGGGCTTGACCGTTCCCAAAGCCTTATAGGGCTCAGCCGTCCACCCAGTTAGCCGGAGAGCGTACCCTCTGCCAGATGCCTGCCCTGCCAGGCCCCGCCAGCCTGCCCTGTGCCCCTCACTGACAGCTGCTGCCTTCGGGCTGGCGAGGTGGGCGGGCTGGGGCATGGGGGTCTGCCTGCTTCATTGCCTCCCTTGCCCTCTTACTCCCTGTTGACAGCTTCTTATGGGGACATCTGGGGAGGAAATGGAAGGGACAGCTTGGGGCGACAACCTGAGCTGACAGTGGAGGTTCCTTCCCCTTCTTCCCCCCAGGTGGGGTCTTCAGCTGGTGTCAGGCTCTGGCAGGGCTTCTGGGTCCAGGGCCCTGTGTCCAGCCTCTTCCTTGCCTTGCTCCTGCATGAAGAAGTCCTCCCAGGCTGACCACGCTGGGCGCGGCTGTGCTCCGGAGCAGTGGGGCAGAGGGATTCAGTGGGTGGAAGGAGCTCCAGGAGGAGGGGCCTTCCTGCAGAAGGAAGCGGCGTCTGGCCTGGGCCCTCGCCCTGCCTGCTGCCTTTTCTGAGGACCTGGGCCTGTGGGCCCCTTGCAGCCTGCCTCTAGGTTCACCGTGTGGCTCCCCCTGCCTGGGCCAGCTCTGCTTGTCCTTGCAGGCCTGTCTGTCGGTGGCTGTGGCGGATCTCCAGCACTCCAGGGCTGATTTCTGCGGCCTGTTATCTGCCCACCTCCCTCCTCCCCGGGGGCTTTCCCCCTGACCTGGCATTGCTGCCCAGCCCCATCCTGTGGGGTCTTTTCTCCCCTGTGGTCATGATCTCTCCCTGTCTCGGTGCTCCTTCTTGCCACCCTGCCTCCCCCACATCGGGGCTCAGAAATGGCGTCGGTTTGGAGCCGTGCTGTACCGGGAGTCGGGCTGTGCCCTGGCCCGGCTGGAGCTCCAGGAGGGCCCAGAGAAGCCACGCCGTGGAGAGACTGCCCGCAGGGTGATCCGCCTCAGTGACTGTCTGCGGGTGGCGGAGGCCAGCGGGGAGGCCAGCAGCCCCCGGGACACCAGCGCCTTCTTCCTGGAGACCAAGGAGCGCCTGTACCTGCTGGCGGCCCCCACTGCAGAGCGTGGGGACTGGGTGCAGGCCATCTGCCTCCTGGCCTTCCCTGTGAGTGGTCCAGGGCTGTGAAGGGCAGGGTTGGGGGAGGGTGTCAAAGACTTTCTGTGGACAAGTGTTAGAAGAGTCGAGGGCAGAGTGCTGGGGGGCAGCTTCCTTGGTGGGGGAACCCCCAACCAGAATGCAGGTGGAGCCAGCAGGCTGGGGAGGGGACCTTGGGGTCAGAGATGGCCGTGAGAACTGGGCCTCCTCCCCAGGGGCAGCGGAAGGAGTTTCCGGGGCTGGAGGGAAA
>NW_006160006.1:2021830-2026213 GCF_000334495.1 Tupaia belangeri chinensis | reverse complement strand
TGCATGGCGGAGAATGAGTTGTACAGCAGCCACGGGGCCGCAGGTAAGGGGCGTGCTGGGGCGTGTGGTCAGCCCAGTTCCTGCCTGTGGTTGCCCCAGTCCCGCCAGGCCCCCTTGGCCTCTACCTTATCAGCCTCTGCCCTCTTGCTTCCGCGTGTAGCACCCGAGGTGCAGCCTGGGTTCAGCCCGCCTTGCCCAGGCCCTGCAGGTGGGAGAGGGCATGGCCAGGGCCCCGTGAGGATGCTGCTCTCAAATCCTCCCTGGGTGAGGCTTGAGTGGTTATTTCAGAAGAGCCCTGCTCTCTCTGGGCTGGGCCGTGCACCGAGTTCTGGGGCAGGGAGCGTCTCGCTGACAAGGCAGACCCCGCTCTCGCCATGGCTTTGCCCTCTGGGTCGGTGCGAATGGCAAGCTTGCACACAGGAGAAGCCCTCTAAACCCCGCCCAGGGGGGCATGGCTGGCCCTGGCAGCAGGAGGGCCTGGCTTCACCTGCAGCTGTGAGGGACCGGGCGGGAGGCTGCGGGGAGGGATGGGGTGGAGGAGACAACTGTGGCAGGAAGGATGTGGGCACAGGCTGGGGTGGCTGTGGCCTGGGCACGAAGCCTCCTGGGGCTGGGGTGGGGGTCCCTGGCACTGGGGAACAGCTCAGCCTTCCAGGTCCAGGCTAGGTCCCGGGCCCCCAGACCACGTTTTCCAGAGACCGCCTCTTCCCTCCCTCCTCTGGCCTCCCCAGGAAGCCCCTGCAAGGAATTTGCTGTGACTGTGAGACCCACTGAAGCCAGTGAGCGGTGCCGGCTGCGGGGGCCCTACACCCTCCGGGCTGGGGAGGGCGCCCTGGAGCTGTGGGGTGGCCCTGAGCCGGGCTTCCGGCTCTACGAGTGGCCCTACAGGTTTCTGAGGCGCTTTGGGCGGGACAAGGTGAGGAGGGGTGAGTGGAGCAGTGGGATGGGGGACAGGGAGGAGGAAGGAAGGCAGAGAGAGAGAAGGGCCCCCCTGAGAAGGAGGGAGTGGAGGGCAGAGGAGCTGGAGGGTGGGGAGCAGCCCCGGTTCCCAGGATGAGTGCTATGCTGAGCTCCAGGTGGAGGGCGGACCAGGGAAAGGAGAAGTGGGATGAGGGAGGGCGGGCCATGGGTGCTTGGGGACTGCCTGACAGGACTGGAGGCCACAGGGTTTGCGGAGCACACCTGCCTTGTGGCCGGCCAGTAACTCCCACTCCCCCTGGCCCAGGTGACGTTTTCCTTCGAGGCAGGGCGGCGCTGCGTCTCCGGAGAGGGCAACTTTGAGTTTGAAACCCGGCAAGGCAATGAGATCTTCTTGGTCCTGGAGGAAGCCATCTCTGCTCAGAAGAACACCAGTCCCCCGGGGCCCCAGCCAGCCACGGGCCCCGTGGCCGTGCTGCCCAGGCCGGAGAGCCCCTACGCCCGGCCCCATGACTCTCTGCCTCCGCCTTCACCCACCGCACCTGCGCCTGCCCTGCGGCCTCGGGGCCCAGAGGGGGAATACGCCGTGCCCTTCGATGCAGTGGCCCGCTCCCTGGGGAAGAGCTTTGGGGGGCTGAAGCTGGCCGTCCCTCCCCAGCTCCCAGCTGACCCTCTGTACGACAGCATCGAGGAGCGCCCGCGCCCACGGCCTGACCACATATACGACGAGCCCGAGGGAGTGGCGACCCCGTCCCTGTATGACAGCCCTCAGGAGCCCCGGGGCGAGGCGTGGAGGAGGCAGGCCACCGCTGACGGAGATCCTAGTGGCCTCCAGCATATGGGTCCAGCTGGGCAGGACTTCTCAGCCACCGACTGGTCACAGGGAACAGAGTATGACAATGTCATACTTAAGAAGGGCCCCAAGTGACGAGGGTGTCGGGGAGGTGGGCCACATTGAAGTGCACGTGGGCTGGGGGGTTAGCCGGAGGCTGGTGAGAAGGCGTGGGGCGGGGGCCTGCCTGCCTTCTGCTGGTGGCTCCTGCTGGCCGCTGCCTCTGAAGGAAGCCCTCTGCTCCGTCCGAGCCCTAGGCTTGGCCTCCGGGTTTTGGTCTGCTGCCCCGCTCCTGCCGGGCCCTGTCGTGGGTCACTGTCAAGGCAGGAAGAGGAGAGACCTAACCTCCTCCTGCTCTATTCCACTTCCTCCTCTTTCTTTCCCCAGACCAAAAGGGACCCTAGGGCATGTAGAACAAAGGACAAAAGGATGCCAGCATCTCGCTGGGTCCCCTGGCTTGTGCAGGCCTCTGCCTGCTGGAGTCCCTCCCGGGACAGCCCTGCTCCAGCACCCTGGAGGTTGGCTGCAGCTGTCCGCAGCTTCCCGACTTCTCTGTGGGCAGGATCGCGGCCTGACCATGCCCTGCCCACAGTGTGGCTTTCCAATGTCGCAGAGATCTCTCGTGGGTGGGGTGAAGTCCAGCTGACCCCTGGGCCCCTCCTCTCCAGCTGCAGGTCCCAAGCCTCTGCCCACAGTCGGAGGGCTCCCTGGAAAGGCTCTTTAACCATGTCCACCCTTTGCCAAAAGAGGGTCAATTGCACTAGGAATGACCCCGGGCCATCCTGTCCCTTCCCTGCCACTTGGTCTCTTGTTTGCAAGATGGGGTTGTACCTCTGGCTCTGTGATGCCCAGAGCCTCTGCCCTGTGCCCCACAGGCTGGCTCTGTGCTCCCCCTCAGAAGCTGCCTGGAGGTCTCCCCACCCAGCTCGCAGCAGCCCGCAGTCCACAGTGCCCTGCAGGAGGCTGGGCTGCCCTGGCCTGAGGCTGTGCACAGCTGGAAGGAGGAGACCAGGCGCAGGTGTGTAGGTGTCTGTCATGTGTCGGGACATAAGTGTCCCCAGGCGAAACAGGCCCCAAGCTTCAGAGATAATTACAAAGCCATTCAAAAGCTCATGAAAAAGATGGAATTAAAGTATGAGTTTGTTTTGGTGCCCCCTTCCCCCCAAAAAAACCCACATGTAGCTTTTTCAGAATACACACTTTCACAAACATCTTGAAGACGCTTGTATCTGTTGGGGGATCGAGAAAGGCCAGTCGTGACCGGCATTTAGGGTGGACCTTTCAGGGTGAAAAGCAAGCAGTGGAGACTTGCGAAGAGAGCACAGGGCAAAGGAGCGGGGAAAGCACGCGGGGCGGGCATGTCTGTGATGAGTGGGGTTCTGCTCAGTGGGAGGCGCCTTGAGAGCCTGGGAGCCCGGCCAGGAGGGCTGCGTCCAGCCAGGGCCTGGGGGTGTGTACTGGTTAGAGGGCTTTTGAATGGGGTGTCTTGCCAGGCTGAGCCCTGGGGGAGATGGGCTTGGGTGGGGTTGGTGACGAGGGGCTGAACCAAGGCGAGGCAGGGAATCTCAGGAAGAACCTGGTTTGGATGGGAGGGCGACAGCTCCGAGCTGCACCGAGAAAGGTTTCCGGGAGGCCCGGGTTTGGGGAAGAAAGCGAATGAGCCGACTCGGCAAGGTGACGGTGGCTGAAATATGAAGGGCCTTCAAAGAGCTGATGGAGGGTCCAGCAGATGGCGTAATGGTTGCATCGCTGGACTCCCTCATAGTCGACTGGGATTCGAGTCCCAGACTTGGCTGCTTAAAACTCACTCCAGGCACATGTGCGTGCGTACCCAAAATCCTGAGAGGAGAATGGAGGAGAAGGGATTGCGGTATGACCATCCCCCCAGAGGGTGGTTTCTTACTTTCTGTCTCCCTGGCAAGCACACATGCCATGTAGCAAAAATTTCTCTCTAAAAACCCAAAACAAAGCAAAAACCACCAACAAAAATAAAAAACACAAGAAAGCAAAGAGCTGACAGAAAACGCATGTTATGAAAAGACCTTGCATGGATTTCTTTCTTTTAAAAACATTTTTGTCATAGGGACTATGCACTCACAGGAAGGGGAGAGGTGGGGTGTGGGGGCATGAGAAAGCACCCCCACAATGGGGGATGGTCCTGCCACAACCCCTCCTCCTCCCACTCGCCTTCCTCTCGGGATTTTGGCTGCATGCCCAGTGTGTTTCCCAAGCAGCCAGGCCTGGGACTTGAACTACATAGTCGCCTATGTGAGACTCAGCTGTCTTAACTGTCCAGCCACTGGCTGGCCCAGATTTCAAAAAATGTTTGCATCAAAATAAACTGATACTTTATTTCTATTTTCCCAAACCTTTTACAAATCTTCATTCATCCAGCCAGAGAAATCCCGACTCTGGAGGGGGCTGAGGGCTGAGGGCTCAGGATGGTGCTCAGGGCTCAGGATGGTGCTCAGGGCTCAGGATGGTGCTCAGGGCTCAGGATGGTGCTCAGGGCTCAGGATGGTGCTCAGGGCTCAGGATGGTGCTCAGGGCTCAGGATGGTGCTCAGGGCTCAGGGGATGGTGCTCAGGGTTCAGGATGGAGTTCAGGGCTCAGGATGGTGCTCAGGGCTCAGG
>NW_006160006.1:2010404-2021655 GCF_000334495.1 Tupaia belangeri chinensis | reverse complement strand
GGTCGGGGGGTGGGGCCCAGGGCTCAGGGATGGTGCTCAGGGCTGAGGATGGTGCTCAGGGCTCAGGGTGGTGCTCAGGGCTCAGGATGGTGCTCAGGGCTCAGGGTGGTGCTCAGGGCTCAGGATGGTGCTCAGGGCTCAGGGTGGTGCTCAGGGCTCAGGATGGTGCTCAGGGCTCAGGGTGGTGCTCAGGGCTCAGGATGGTGCTCAGGGCTCAGGGTGGTGCTCAGGGCTCAGGATGGTGCTCAGGGTTCAGGGTGGAGATCAGGGCTCAGGATGGTGCTCAGGGCTCAGGATGGTGCTTAGGACTTGGGTATGGTGCTCAGGTGCAGGCTGGCACCTGCCTTACCAATGTGACCATCTGCATTTTGCTCAGACCCTTATGGAAGGGCTCTGGAAAGGGAATGGGCTTCCTGGGCCCTGCCTCTTTTGTCTGTGCTAGACGGCTGCCCCTGCTGGCATCATCCAGTCCCAGCCCCAGGGTTCACTACAGCAGGGAGAATCTGTCTTCCCCTTTTTCAGGCCAGGGTGGGAATTGGGGATGGCAACCTGGCACATTTAAAATGTCCTCAGGTGGCACTTGGGGCAGCCATCCTGGCCCTGCCCAGCAGAGGGCAGTGTGAGCCTGTGGAACAGCCAAGGGGGCTCGGCTGCTGTCAGGCTTGGGGGCTTGGCTCTGAGGGAGGAAATTCATTCCCTGGAGGGCTTGGGGACAAGCGAGCACGAGGAATCCGTGTCTCTTCGGGCCCTTGGGATCCCATTTCCTGACACGTGGACCGTGCCTTCGAGGGCTGTGGGGTTCTAAATTGAAAATCACCCCTCTCATCCCTTCCCTTGCGGTCAGGATCCAGGGACTTTGCTGTCCTGCTCCGAGGCCCTCCAGGGGAAGTGGTGGCCAGGCCTGGGGGGAGGGGGTGAGGCTGGGGCAGGGGAAGTGGGGAATTTGGGGAAGTGGGGCGGGGGTAGCGAAAGCCCTCCACAGGGTTGCTGAGGAAACGTTGACCCAGAGTCAGGGCTCCTGGTGGTCGGAGGTGGGGTGTCCTGGAGAGCAGGCTCAGCCCCCGCAGCCAGCCTCAGCTGCCCTGCTGTCCCCATGACGTGGGCATGGCTCCGCCGTGGGGCATAAGCCTGTGAGCAGGCGGGGTAGCCAGCCCCCAGGCGAGTGAGTGCCCAGCACGGAGCCTCAGACTATGGAAAGGCTTGATGGCTTGGGCCTCGCCGCCTGCCCAGGCCCCTCCCTGAGGACCACATGCACCTGGTGCTGCCAGCACTTCCCGGCCTGGTGCTGCCCGGCCTCTGCCTCCTGCCTCTTGGGTGCTGATTCAATTAGCCCAGGTGCCCAGTGTCTGCAGGGGCCATTTATAAACCCCGCTGGGCTGCTGGAGACCTCAGGCAGGCGGAGCTGGGGATGAGGGGCCAGGAGTAGGGAGGAGGAAGTGGCAGGTTGAGGGTGTCTGGGAGAGGTTCGGATCAGCTTAGGCAGGCCGGCTGCCCCAGAGCAGGCAACTGTGCATCGCTGCCTGGGGCTCCAGTGCTGGCCACCCCAAGCAGGGCCTCGCAATCCCCAGCCTCGGGCTGAGCCTGCCTCCCTCCCACCTCCAGAGCCGTCTTCCTGACACTGGTTCCTGGACCCCTGAACCAGAGCCTGCTGAGGAGATATGGATGAGAGAGCATTGTGCTGAGGGATTTGTGGGGGAACTGGGGTCCCAGACACCTGGGCTAATTGTTCTAGGGCTGGGACCAGAAGATGGCATAGTGGTTACGTTGCTGGACTCCCATGTCGTCGACCACGCTTCCAGTCCCGCACCCAGTGGCTTCAAATTCATGTTGCGTGCATGTGCGTGTGTGCCCAAAATGCCAAGAAGAGAATGGAAGAGAAGGGGTGAGGCATGGCCATTCCCCCAGGGGCTGCTTTCTTGCTTTCTGTCTGTCTCTCCTTGTCTCTCTGGTGAGCACATGTACCCTATAGAAAAAAATCTCTCTATTAAAAAAAATAAAAGGAAAGAAAAAAGAAAGAAAACATACTGGGCATGTGTGGGTGGGTGCCCCAAATTCCAACAGGATGGAGAAATGGGGGGAGGCGATGCAGCACGACCTCACCCTGTTAGGGCTCGTTCTCTCTCTCTGGTCAGTGCATGCACCCTTGGTCAATTGAAAAAATAAAAACTAGAAAAACCGATGTGTATTCAGGGAGCGGTGAAGGGGCAGCATCTGTGACTCTCAGCCGCCGGACGGGCTCCCAGGTGGAGCATGCACCACCCCGCAGGGCAGTGGGAGCACCAGGGAGGAGTCTGCTTCCCGGACTGGTGAGGCTGGAGACGAGGCAGCTGGGCGAGCCCTGCTCTCACCTGGTTGCTGCGTCCACTGATGGCCCAGTGGCTGGCATGCGAGGCGTGGAGGTGGGCTGCTGGCGAGCTGGGAGCATGACGGTGGGCATGGTTCGCCAGCCGGTGCGGTCAGTACAGGTGATGGGGCCGCTTCCGCAGCCAGCCCGGGAGGCTCTGGGAGGATGAACAGCTCTGGGAGGAGGAACTGGGTGGAAAGGAGCCGAGAGAACATCCTGAAGGAGCTTCGTGTCTCTCTCACCACGCTGCAAATGTCCCGGGACGGGCCCCATTTCTTCCCTAATTCAGCCTTCCGTCCCGAGCTCAGTGTGGCCGTGTGGAAGCTGGTTGCAGAGCTGTCCTGCCCTCCAGCAGCCCCTTCTCCTTCCGAGGGTCCTCATTCTCCTCCAGCTCCGGGAATATCTTCTCCAAGGGCAAGCCCTCCCTGGTCTGAACCCCGTCCTGCTTCACGCAGCTGCTGCCCTGGTTTCCCCTCCTGCCCCCGTGGGCTTCCTTGGTCCTTTCACAAGGAGAGCTGTGGACACAGAGGTCCCCTTCCAGGAGACCGGGAGGCAGCAGCTTTTGTCGTGCAAGTCACAGTGAGCTGCGGGGGCTGCTTTGTCACAGCGTGTCATATCATCCCAAACGTCCTTACCGTCCTCCAGGGCCCCATGGCAAGCAAATGCCTACCCTTTTCTCAGCTTGCATCTCAGGGGTCGTCTAGGCTTCTGCAAGGAGTTAGACCGAGGGCCATGGGGACAGGACACGGCTGGGCCCACTGAGGGGGTGGGGTGCGGAGGACTCTCAGATCCGCCTGTGTTCAGCTGGGCCAGCTTGCTCTGGGGCTTGCCGGAGGCTGTGGCAGCAGCAGACCCTGTGTCCAGGGCTCAGTGCAGGCCTCGGTGCCTGATGGCAGCTGCAGAAGCATCTGAAGGTCGGCTCCTTTTCCAGGCTGCCTCTGGCGGCAATTCCAGGCAGGTAGGCGGAGGTGGTGGCCTGGAGAGAAGGTGACTGGAGCTGAAATAGAGAACGGACCAGTGGACAGCCTCCGGCAGGTCAATGAAGACCAGCGGGACGAGGGCTGTGCTTCAAGGCCCACAACGAGCCCTGGGCACCTGGAGCTGTTACCGCTGTCTGATCCCCACAGAAAAGACCAGATCTGGCTGGAGCCCCAGTGCCCTGTCCCAGCTTCTGGGACAGCCCAGAGGCCCTTTCCTGCTGACATGGCCCTGCCTGGACTCAGACCTGGAGTGGGGGCTGACCTGGATGAGCGTGCGTGCACCTCACTGGGCGAGGTCACGTTCCAGATGTCCCCAGGCTTGTTGACACTGGTGCTGCGGGCACCCTTGGGTCACTGCCGGCTTGGGCCCCAGGAGGAGGGGCTGAGGAGGGGCTGGGATGGACCCCCGCCGGGAGCCCAAACACATACTGTGTGTAGACGTCATCTGTCCACACGCCGATCACCTTCACTCTGCAGGGTCACTGCTTCGGCCACGATCAAGCCAGCCAGTGATCTGTGGGAGCCAGTGGCCAGAAACCAGCCTGGCGGCTTGTCTGGGAACCCAAGGCTCCAGGCCTAGAAACACCTGTCTGGGGACCAGCAGGTGGCGTAGCGGTTATGTCACTGGACTCCCACATAGTCGACTGTGGTTTGAGTCCCGGACCCAGGCACGTGTGTGTACATGCCCAAATCCCTACAGCCCTACAGGAGAATGGAGGAGAAGGGATGCAGCATGACCATCCTCCCTGCAGGGTGATTTCTCGCTTTGCTGCTCTGTCTCTCTGGTGAGTGCACGTGCCCTACAGCAAAAAACCTCTCCCCCCTCCGAAAAAAAAAAAAAAGAAACACATGTCTGAAATGCCAGGGGGCTCTGGGCTGTAGACTTAACTCCCCTCACCCCTGACCCCTTCTCTAGAAGGCCATGCTGCCTGCATCTCCAACTCCAGGCCTGCCACTGACTTTCTGGACAAAGACAGATGATGCTGGAGGTCTGGGCTGGGGCAGGGGGTGGGCAGAGATTTCAGCGGTGAGGAGGCTGATCAGATACATCCTCCCCCAGAGTCTGGGGGAGCAGAGCTGGGCTCCAGAGAGGTGGAGGCTGAGGGATTCAGGCCTGACTCTCATGGGCTGGCCTGCTTAGAGGCCCTCTCAGTAGGGCAGGAGGGGAACCCCAAAATACCTCCCCCAGACGGTTCACTCATTACAGCTACACTCCATTGGCTCATGAAAGGTTTTATCATCTCTAAAAGCCTCCCTTATAAAACGCAAATACCTCTATAAAGTGGTCAGGCCTTCAGTCTGTCGTCAACCGACACCATGGTTATTGTCATCTTAGCAGGAAATTGAAGACAGTCAGGAATTCGATCTAGACAGAGGTACTGTCTGTGTGTGTGTGTGTGTGTGTTTGGGTTGAGAATGGGAGCCTTTTTAAAATTCATTCAACAAATAGTTTTAATTTTTTTGAGAGAGAGAATTTTGGTATAGGGTGCATGCACTCAACAGAGACAGAGAGACAGAAAGTGAGCAATCACCCCCTGGGGGGATGGCCATGCTGCAATCCCTTCTCCTCCAGTCTCCTCTCGGGATCTTGGACATGCATGAAGATGAGCCCAGCATGAGTTTTAAGTCACCAAGTCCAGGACTTGAACCATGGTCAACTATGTGAGAGTCCAGCGACGTAAGCTTTATGCCATCTGCTGGTCCCTTTTAAATTTTTTAAAGGGTTTTGTCATAGGGCACATGCGCTCACTGGAGAGAGACAGAGAAAGACAAAAAGAAGGAAAGGGAGAGATCACCCCCAAGGGGAATAGCACACTGCCATTTCTTCTCTATTGCCCTCCTGGGATTTTGGGCATGTATGCACATAAGTGTGTTGTGATTTTAACCTGCCAGGTTCAGGACTCGAACCTTTGTAGGCCATGTGGGAGTCCAGTGCCTTAACCATCACACCACCTCTTGGCCCTCCTTTTTTTTTTTTTTTTTTTTTTTTGTGCTATAGGGCACAGGCATTCACCAGAAAGAGAGAGACAGAGGAGACACAGAAAGTGAGAGATCACCCCCCAGGAGGGATGGTCGCAACACAATCCCTTCTCCTCCATTCTCCTCTAGGGATCTTGGGCACGCACACACACGTGCCCAGCATGAGTTTAAGCCACTGGGTCCAGGACTTGAAACGTGGTCAACTACATCGGAGTCCAGCAACATAGCCATTAGGCTGACTGCTGGTCCCGGTCTTATTTTTTAAACTTTTTAAAAATTATTTTCCTTCTTTCACCAGCAAAAGAGAAGGAGGGAGAGGGAGGGAGAGAGACAGAGAGACAGCACCCTGACCGGGCCTGATGTAGTAACCCACCTCCAGCCCCAGCCTGGGGCATGGGTGCATGGGTGCATGGGTGCTCAGCTCACTCAGGGAGGTCCCTGGGTGCCAGTCCGGAACCCTCCCGTGTGGGTGGGCCTGGCAGGCGTCATGTCACTGCTGCCCCCTGCGGCCCCATGGGGTGAACAGAGCCCCGATCTGCGTGCTCAACTCTGAAGACCAAGAACGAGAATGAGCAAGAGCACATGGCCCTTCCCCTGCGGAGTTTGCCCTCTATTGGGGCAGGAGGACAATGACAAAAAGCAGAGAATTATAACAGGTCAGAGGTAGTGAGTGCTCTAAAAAATACAGTACGGGAGTGGGAGAGGACCTTGGAGGACGGCAGCCTCCCGTGGCTACAGCGGCAAGGGGTGGCCGAGCTTGTCTGCAAACACCAGGCCCTGGGTGAGGCTGGCCAGGCAGCAGGACCTGGGTGATGGAGGTCCTGCTCAGGGCCTGGCTGACTGGCCCTCTGCCCTCTGTTCTTGCCCCTGCTCCACCCCCGCCGAGAGCCAGAGTGCTCTCACGCCCAGTGGAGGGGACCCTGTAGAGCCAGCCCCCCCGCCAGCTGCAGCTGGCAGGAGGAGGGAGTGAGTGGCGCGGCCCAGTGTGGTGGGCAGTGCAGTCGTCCGCCCTCCTCTGGGCGCTTCCTCTTTCAGCACACCCAGTTGGCGGGAGCGGGAGTAGCACAAAGTGCAGCAGAGGTGGAGCCTGGAGGGGGCCTGCTAGGCCCTGGAGGGCACAGGCAGGCGGGAAGGGCTGGCTTCGGGGAGCCTGTTCACCCGGCTGCCCGCCTCATTTCACTTTGTCTCTCCTCTGGCCAGGGAGGGGAGGAGAGGGAAGCGGTGTATTCCTGCTCCGTGAAGTCAGGTGGGGAGCGTGGCAGACACCCCATTTGTGGCTGACAGGGCCCTGGGGTGCAGGAGCCCAGGGAAGGCCTCCCGGGCAGCAGCAACCCCCCTAACTGGGGCGTCGGGGCCCAGAGATAGGAGGACCTGGTTGCTCCAGAATGCCTGCTCAGTGTGGTCAGAGGAAGAGGGGCTCACAGCCTGTCAAGAGGGCCCGCGGGGTCAGTGGTACCACAGCTGGACCCATAGGCGGGACACCTGGGGTTCACATCCCAGGGCCCCTCTGAGTACGCGGCGCATGCCCATGGCCGAGATTGGAGCTGGCTGAGGTGAGGGCTGGCGTGGACCAGAATGTAAAGACCCCATTTTGGCAGAAATACATTTTTGTAAAAAGACGAAAAGGGGGATAGCAGATGGCATAACAGTTATGTTGCTGGACTCCCACGTAGTTGACCGCGCTTTGAGTCCTAGACCTGGTGGCTTAAAACTCAAGCCGGGTACATGTGCGTGCCCAAAATCCTGAGAGGAGAATGGAGGAGAGGGGACTGCAGTGTGGCCACTCTGCCTTGACGGTGATTTCTTGCTTTCTGTCTCTCTGTCTCTGTCTCTCTAGTGAGGGCACTTGCCTTATAGCAAATATCTGTCTCTCAAAAAAGGATCCTGAGGGGGGACCAGCAGTTAGCGTAATGGCTGTGTCGCTGGACTCCCATGTAGTCGACCGCGGTTAGCATCCTGGACCTGGTGGCTTAAACTCACGCCGGGCACGTATGCGTGTGTGCCCAAGATCCCGAAAGGAGAGTGGAGGAGAAGGGATTGTGGTGTGGCCATCCCCCCTGGGGGGCGGTGTGATTTCTCGCTTTCTGTCTCTCTGTCTCTCTGGCGAGCGCATGCGCCCTATAGCAAAAAAACCTTAAAAAAAAAAAAAGGATCCTGAGGGGAGCGTAGGGGCTGCAGTGGCAGGGCCAGGAGGGCCACTTCCTGACATCCGTGTTCGCTGTGGCAGGACCCTCACCCCCACCCCCACGGGGCAGGGCCTCCGGGAAGGGCATGGCTGCCAGGGCCCTCCTGACTCTGTCCAGCCCCTGCAATAGAGAAACAGGCCGCGAGGCTGGGAATCCTGCTCCAGCCTGGCATGCGTGCCCTGCAGCCGCCATAGGGGAATGACCGAGGACTGCTGGAGTGCGCATGCCCCAGGCACCGTCCTAGCTTCTAAGTCTTAGCGACTCTTCACTAAGTCCCCCGGGGGTAGCTAGCACCGTGGCCACTTCCCCATCTTTCAGATGAGGAACCTGAGACCGGACAGTTAAGCAATTCTTCAGGGCTCACAGCTAGCGAGGTAAAAAGAGCAGGGTCTGAACCTTGCGGCTGGTTCTAGGGTCCCCGCTCTTGTCCCTGGGGTTGACCCAGAGCACTGGCCTCTGGGAGCCGAGAGTGAGTGCGGCCCAGCATCTCCAGTGAGCTCTTCCAGGCCGGGGCCTCTATGCTCGCCTAGCGCCTCTGCTGCTCTTGCATCTTCAGACCCCCGGCAGAGAGGTGGTGGCAGGTGGACACGGGTGAGCCCCCGGCTTTGTGTGGGAGATGGGGGCCCTCTTGTGGGTAGCAATGACTGTTTCCTGTGGTGTAACTATTCCCACTGTGGCCTGTTCCAAGCTATGGGTCAGATGTCAACAGGCCGACAGAACTGAAAAATCTCCAGGTGGCTTGGTAGGAATGGGGCCCGGGACCCCATGGAGTCAGTAGGGCCCACTCCAGCATGTCACCATGAAACACTCCTCGCTTCTGAGCACCGTCCAAGCCCTCTTCCCCTCTCCCCTGCTTGCCCCACTTATTGGTCACACCCACGGTCTGATTTGAAAGTTCTCATCTTGGGAGGTCTGAAAAGTTGTATTTTCTCTGCTCAGAAAAAAATACTAATAAAAGATTCACGGAGTGCTTCCCACCATAGTCACTTCCTGGAAGGGCTCTTGGCGATTTAGCTCAAATTCAGGCTTTGCAGATTTAGAAAGTCCTCCTATAAGTCAAGGGACCAGCTCAGCGGCTCCCAGCTAGTAACTCACCGAGCCAGCCACAACCAGGGCTCTGGACGCCTGGCCCCGGGTTCCCTCTCCTGCTACACTGCAGCAGTCCTAGGTCCTGGACACGATTCGAAGGCAGATAAGGGGATGCACCCTCAACTGGGAAGAAGATGAAAACAGAGAAAACATGCCAGGTGGCACCTGCCCTGACGCTCTGGCTCTGCTTCGAGCCGGCTCTTACCTGCCCTGGGTCCTGGTCCCACCCCTCTAAGGTGCAGACGCACTTCACAGGGTCGGGCTGACCAAAGGATGCAGTGGATGGCGGCGGGTCCATGTCAGGAAGTACAAATGGCTCCTGAGTACACACGGCCAGGCTCAAGCTCATTCGAAATAAAAGGAAAAGAAATTAAAACTGTACCAGTCAATAATTTTTCACCCATCAGATTGGCAAAGTTCCAGAAAGTTGGTAACATCCTGTAAGAGTGAAACTGTAAAAACAGGCAAGCTGGCATTCCTCATGGGAAGACACGTAACCTCCACGGAGGGTGATTTAGCAGTATCTATCGGCATTTTAAATACTCACGTCTTCTGGGGATTTATCCTAGAAAGATATTTGCATAAGTGCAAAGGATCTGCTTTCGGTTGTTTATCGCGGTGCTGTTTGTGATGGGAAAAGACTCGACAGGATGTAAATTCTCACGCATAGGGGTCTCGTTAAGAGACTTGGTTTCACCCAGTAATGGAGTATTACGCAGTTATAAAAAGGAAAGGGCATACTACCTCTGTCTCCTGGAAGGGAGAAAGAGGGGTATTGGGGTGTACCTATATAGGGAGTGAAAGCGTGGAAGGGCATCTGGGGGACTCACAGCAGTGGGTACCCATGGGGGACGGGGCTGGAGTCTGCAAGGGAAGAGATAAAAGGGAGATTCTTCCCTGTTCACCTTCTAACAGAGATTTTGTTTTTGTTTATTTTTATTATTATTTTAAAATTTTGCCAGAGAGTATGTGCACTCACCAGAGATAAAGAGACAGAGAGAAGGAAAAAGAGAAAGCTCCCTTCCAGGGGAATGGTCACACCGCAATCCCTTCTCCATCCCTCCCTCCTGTCAGGATTTTGGGCGCACACAATGTCCAGTGTGGTTTTTGAACTGCTGGGTCCAGGACTCAAACTACAGGGTCGACTATGTGAGATGCAGATTCCTTAACTACCAGGCCACATCTTGCTCCTAGACTTTTGATCTTTGAGCCCCGTGAGTGTATTAGCCATGGATGAGGACTGCCTTGTCTGCTGGAGCACCTGTGGTCTAGTTGCCTGACTTCTGCGGTAGTAACAATGGACTCAGTTGCATGGCTAGGCCCAGGGTCTGCAGGAGGCCGAGAAGAGGACCCCTCAGGGTTCTGGGGGCTTTGGGACAGGTTGGAGAGTGGCATCTTGAAGGGACAGTGTTCCTCTGTGTTGATTAGGAAGTGGCTTGAGGGACTCCTACATAATCAACCGCGGTTTGAGTCCTGGACCTGGTGGCTTAAAATTCACACCAGGTCCATGTACGTGTGTGCCCAAGATCCCAAGAAGGGGATGGAGGAGAAGGAATTGCAGCATGGCTATCCCTCTTGAGGGGAGATTTCTTGCTTTCTGTCTCTTTCGGGCAAGTTCACGTACCCTATAGCAAAAACTCTCCAAGATAAAAGAAGGAAGAAAGTGAGGCGGGCCAGGCGTGGGAGGCCCTGTCTTTTCATGCCCAGCTTGATCCCAGTGGGGGGTGTCGGTGTGGGAACAGGGCTGCAACTGCAGTTTGCTCCGGAGGGGTGCACCTGCGCTCCGGCAGAGCGGGGCAGGCTGGGCTGGGAAGGCTATTCTCATGAGGTTTTGCCAGGTGCCCGGTTTGAGCGAGAGCGCCACCTGTCTCAGCACATCTTGTCCTCCCACGATGCTTTGGGATAAATACTCTGATTATCTCCATTTTACAGATGAGGAGCCCGAGGCTCGGAAAGGTCAAGTACTGATCCGAGGTCAGCGGTGGCACGGAGCAGCTGACTCCGTGGTGGGCCCCCCCGGGTTTCTTGGCCTCTCCGTTAAGGCCCTTTGCTTCCTGTCTTCTCCCACGGGCCAACGCCCCAGCCTTCTTGCTCCTTCTTCCACTGTGCCCGGATTAGGGTACCATTGGAGGGTCAGAAAGGAGCCATTTGACGTGCTGTTGGGGGTGAGGGGTGTCTGCTCACTGGGCAGGCGGGTCCCTGGGTCCCTGCAGGACCTCAGACAGCGCAGGCAGGCAGTCCTCTGAGCCTGCCCTCAGGGCCTAGGCCTGCTGCCCCTCCCCCCCAGGGCATTAGAGGCCCTCCTTCTCCCCCCAGAAACAAACCCTGGCAGACAGAGGCCTCCAATTAGAGGGAGGCAGGACCGGCTATCTGGGGAGGGATCTGTGGGGAGGCCGGCAGCCTGCCCAGCCATAGCACCCTGTCTCCAATTACGGCTCCGAGGATTCATCTTACTCAGCCCCCCCTGAAACTGACATTTATTACGTTGTCAAAGCCGATTCTTCTTCTTGGCCCCTTCCTGCCCCTGACTCTCGTGTGTGTGTGTGTGTGTGTGTGTGTGTGTGTGTGTGTGTGTGTGTCTGTGTGTGTGTGAGTGTGTGCATGCCCAAAATCCTGAGAGGAGAATGGAGAAGAAGGGATTGAGGCAAGGCCCCCCCTCTGGGGGGGGGATA
>NW_006160006.1:2008231-2010036 GCF_000334495.1 Tupaia belangeri chinensis | reverse complement strand
TTTTTTGCCCCTGCCTGCCCCTCTCTCTCGTTTGTGTGTGTGTGTGTGTGTGTGTGTGTGTGTGTGTGTCTAATGCATGGAATTAAGTATCAAAAGTTAAAAACTCGTCATCCCGACCTCTGAGAGATCCAGCTTCCTGATTCCTGATAGAGCAGGCCGGGCAGGGGCCGAGGGAGCGCTGAGATGAAGACGGGGCAAAGCCGTGTCCGGCTGACAGTGGTTGCCGCTGCGTGATTTTAGAGGGGCTTCCCCACCACCATGGAGTGCGTCTTCTCCCCCGGGGGCCAGAGAACCCGGAATTCCACCACCACAGACTCTCGGCCGTGCTTTACCCACTCCTTCCTGGGTGTCTTCCCGGTGAAGTGTGCGGACGAAGGAACGGTTGTCACTCGCATCCCAGCAGCAGACCGCAGAGCGGGAGGAGCCCTGAAGAGTCTTACCTTTCCTTGCAGAGGGGAGGCTCAAGTCTAGGGAGACAAGTCACTCGGCATGTTAGTGACAGTGACCTGGCTGTCACTGGGCCCTCCGACCCCGAGCTCAGTGGCTCTAGCCTATCAGATGAGTTTTCTTTGGTGATTGGGCTGGGACTCCATGATTTGCTTGAGAGCCCTGCACTAGAGCTCCAGCTAAGTGAGCTGGGTAGGACCGGGGAGGCTCAGCCCAGAGACAGGCTGGTGCGGGTGGGCCCTGGGCCCGTGAGAGAAAGGCGAACTCCAAGGAGAGGGCGTGCAAACTGGCACGAAGGGGCGAAGACAGCTCTGCCTGTGTCGTAAGTTTCGTGGTCACTGCGTGTGTCGGCACGTCCGCTTGTGTCTATCTTCCATTTGTGACTTGGAACAGTAAAGGGGATACACAGGGCTGGCCACAGCGCAGTGGTTAAGCCTGTGCGTTTGGAGCCAGGTCCCATATGGCCGACCACGGTTTGAATCCCTATCCCAGTGGCTTGAAAAACATGCCCGGTAAGTGCGCGTGGGTGCCCTAAATCCTGATGGAATGGGGCAATGGAAGAAAAAGGATTGTAGTGTGACCACGTCCTACTGAAGGGGCTTTTCTGCATCTCTTTCTCTGTCTCTCTCTCTGAAGAGAACACGCACCTTCTGGCACTTAAAAACAAGCGCGGTAAATCGTGGCTCTCGCTCTTGGTGTTCCTAGGTGACATGAGCCAAACTTCAGTTACCATCCCTACCTGTTTACTGGTTTTTGTTTTTTCATATTTTTATGCCACTTGTCTTAATGTGACATAATATTTTTCTTTGTTAACTGATTTTTCAATTTAATCTATTTATCTGAAAAGGAGACTGTTTTACTGTTGTGTAAGGAAAAGCAGTTATCACTTGCCAGAAATAGATGGTAATCATAACAATAAATATAATGAGATAAAAAATGTTATTAGAATTTAGTTAGGTGCCTTTCCTGCTGGAAGCTCTTAGCCTGAGGATTGTTTTCTTTTTTGTAAAAAGAAATATTAGCGAGCGAGGGAAAGACATTAGGGACCTGCCAGCCCCCAAGTGCGGCTTTGTCTTGAGGCCATCGGGTCTGTGTTCGTTTCTGGTGACTGCCAGAAACGGACGGCGAAGAGCAGTGGGGCCGTTTGCTGTCTCAGGTGCAGAGTGAAAGGCCAAAGTCGAGGCGCCCCAGAGCACCGCACACAGTAGGGCCATCTCTGAAAAGACGAGCGAATTCTCCCTCAGCGCTTAGAGCTGCTGCTTTTTAATTTATTTGCTGTGGGGCGGGCACACATGCTCACCAGAGAGAGAGAGAGAGAGAGAGAGAGAGAGAGAGAGAGAGAGAGAGAGGGAGAGAGA
>NW_006160006.1:2006278-2008214 GCF_000334495.1 Tupaia belangeri chinensis | reverse complement strand
CGCTCGAGCGAGAGAGAGAGAGAGAGAGAGAGAGAGAGAGAGAGAGAGAGAGAGAGAGGGAGAGAGACAGGGAAAATGAGAAGTCACCCCCCGGGGAGATGGCCACGCCCAACCCTCTCTCCTCTGTTCTCCTCTCAGGATTTTGGGCACATGCACAGACGTACACACACACACAGACACACACACACCAACCCCTGAGTCCAGGACTTGAACTGTGCAGTTGGCCATATGGGATCCAGCACCTCAACCTCCACACTGCCTGGCTGGCTCATTTCTTTTTTTTTTTTTTTTTTAGAGGTTTTTGTCTGAGGGTGCACACGTGTGTGTGTGTGTGTGTGTGTGGAAACAGACACAGTGACAGGGAATGAGAAACCACCCCCCCGGGGGATGGCCACTCTGCAGTCCCTTCTCCTCCTGGGATCTCGAGCACACACGTACACGCACCTGCTGTGATTTTCAAGCCACTAGGACCGGGACTTGAACTGCAGTCGGTCGTGTTGAAGTCCAGTGACTTAGCTGCTGTGCCATCTGCTGGTCCCATCATTTCTTCTTTTTAAAATAAGGTCTTATAGGGGCTGGCGTGGTGTGGTAGTTGAGGGAGTTGGACTCCCACATGATCAACTAACTGTGGTTCGAGTCCCGGACCTGGCGGTTTGCTTTCTCTTTCTCTGTCCCTCTCTGATCAAATTAAAATAAATAAAGAAATAAAGTTAAATAAACTAATTCTTGCCATAGGGTGGGTGCCACCACGCCCCAATAAATTAATTCTTTAAAAACAATAAGCTCTGTCTTCTCCATCTTTGGCCTCAGCCTCCCAAGGTGCTGCAGGTGCGCCCAGCGGTGCCCGGCCCCCTGCAGCTTCCAGTGGCTGCTTGGCAATCGCTAGCGTTTCTGGGTTCGTGGCTGTGTTGCCCCAATCTCCGCTGTCTCATCCCGCGGCTCTCCGTGAGTCTCCATGCTCAGGTGGCTGTCGTCTCTCACACAGCCCCCCAGGGCTCTGGGCTCACACATCGTCTTCCCAGAAGCAGCCGGCCGTGCTGGCTCAGGCCCACCTACTGCCGTGACCTCATCTCAGTCACGATATCCACAACCACCCTCCTTCCAAGTAAGTTCTTGTTCGGAGGCTCTCGGGGGAGGGCTCCAATGGATCTTTCTGGAAGGACAAAATTCAACCCATATCCGGATCTTTGGAGGAGATTTGAAAAGGGAGACCCTTTAGGTGTGGATGCTGCCATTGGAACCCTCCCGAAACCTGCTGCTTGGGGTGGGGGGTGAGAAGGCTGTGGGGCCCTGGATCACCTGCCCTCTGTGGCTGGTGTGTCCCTGAGGGGGGCTTGATATCTGGCTCTGGGTCTGTAAGTAGGTATTCCTAGGTGGGGCTGGGTGCCCTTGTGGAGGAGGACGCAGCCCCCCTGAGGCACAAAACCAGCGCCACAAAGACCTCCTCAAGCAGCCAGCATTCCAGGGGCCCCTGGGGCAGAGCGCCCCGGTAGGAACAGACTCTCTGGCCAGCACGGCAGCATAGGCGAGAACGAGGGCACAGAGCCCTGGGTGTCTGGGGTCCACGCCCCTGTCTGCTGTGTGATTTGGGGCATGCCACCTCATCTTGCTATTTTCTTTTTTCTTTTTTTGGGGGGAGAGGTCTTTGCTACAGGGGCACATGCGCTCCCAGAGAGACGGAGAGAGACAGTGAAACAGAGAGCGAGAAATCACCCCCCGGGGGGGATGGCCATGCCACAATCCCTTCTCCTCCGTTCTCCTCTCGGGATCTTGGGCATGCATGTACACGTGTCCAGCGTGAGTTTAAGACACTGGGTTCGGGACGCGAACCGCGGTCGACTACGTGAGAGTTAGTGGCTAGCCATTACGCTAACTGCTGGTCCCTCCTCTTGCTATTTTAATCTAAGATTTTTTTTAATGTCAGAGGGCATGAGGA
>NW_006160006.1:2001379-2005990 GCF_000334495.1 Tupaia belangeri chinensis | reverse complement strand
CGGGCCGGAAACCGGGGTCGACTACGTGAGAGTTATTGGCTAGCCATTACGCTAACTGCTGGTCCCTCATCTTGCTATTTTCTTATGTGTAAATGTTTCCTCCTCTGTGAATCATGGAGGCAGATTTCTAAGGATGCTTCTCACTCCCATGGCCCGCGATTCTAGGAAGAGTGAGGTGAAAAGCAAAATGGACCCCTCGAAACCCGACTTTTTCCAGGTAGCCCTCAGCATGTAAGAGACTGTGCTTCCCAGAGCGGATCTGCTGGAGCTGGATCTTTGGAATTCGGCACAGGCGGTCCCATCGGTGTTGTTGAAGTGATGGCTCGCTGTTTGGGGCCCTGCTCATAAATCCCTGCTTATCCACAATGAGGCAGAACCCTGCATTTGCATCGGAAATGGCAGAAACAATGCTGTCCTGGCACCGGTAATTAAACAAAACAGAAAAACAATTCCATTGAATAAGAACTCATTTTTTATTTATCCAGAATCCTGGTGCTTGAGGGAAGCAGGTTAATTCCAAAGAGGAGGGGGAGGTCTATGGGAGTGTGTGGGAGCTGCAAGGCTTCTCGCGCTCGCTCATGGGATTAGACCATGGCTGGTGGCACGAATTCTTAGAATGTCTGATTAGGGCTAGAAAACTAAGGACTTTTTTTTTTTTTAAGAATTATTTTATTTAACTTTATTTGTTTGTTTATTTTGTAATTTGACCAGAGAGGAATGAAGTGAAAGAGAGAGGAGAGAGAGAGAGGGAAAGTGAGAAAGCAAGCCGTCAGGTCCAGGACGTGAACCAAGGTCAGCCGTGTGGGAGACCAGCACCTTAACCACCATGCCACCTGTGGCCTCAGAAACCCAAAGACTTCTCTATGCTGCTTTGTCTTGTCTCTGAGATAGGGCTGCTCTCCTGACAATCGTGATAATTTGGGTTTACTATAGAGAAGGAAGAGAGAAGGGTAATCCTCGACATTGCAAAAGGGCGACGCTTGGGCATGATTTGTTGAGCCTGTACCATGCAGGCCCACACAGTATTTAGAAAAGTGTACTTACAGGGGACCAGCCCGTGGCGGGGTGGATAAGGTGCTAGACACTCCCACATGGCTGACCATGCTTCAAGTCCTGGACCTGGTGGCTTGCATTCTTATTTTCTTTCTCTCTGTCTCTGTGTGTGTGTGTGTGTGTGTGTGTGTGTGTGTGTGATTAAATCACATTAAAACAAACGAATGAATGAATGAATGAAATTAAATAATTAAAAAAACGTACTTGTAATAGCGAGCACACCTGCATGCTTGCATACTATTGAGGGAGAGAAGGGGGAGAGGCCAGAGACCCCTTTGGCAGGGTCTTGTCGTGCTGTGATGCCCTCTCTCCAGGATCTTGACACCCACACACACCTGGTCTGTTTCAGGCCAGCCCGACTGCGGATCTGAACCTGGGTCCATCACGTGGCTTCCAGCACGCAGTTCAGTACACCTTGGCTATGCTGCCGAGGCTGGGCCCAGGCAGCATTCTGTAGTTAAAAAAATTATCTGGGGACCAGCAACGGTTGTAGGGGTTAAGGTGCTGGCCTTCCACATAGTTGACTGTGGTTTGAGTCCCATACCTGGCGACTTGAAAATCACACTAGGGGTGTGTGTGTGTTTGCCAGCCCCCCAAACTCCCAAGGGGATGGAGATGGGATTGCAATGAGGCCATCCCACCTGGGAGGTGTGTTTCACTTTTCCTCTCTGTCTCTCCGTCTCCCGAGAACATACATGCCCTAGGCAAAAAAATCGAAAAGGAGAGAAATCGGAGGCCAGCAGTGGCATGGTGGCTAAGGCAGCCGGATCCCACGTGGCTGACTGTGTGGCTTGAGTTTTGGCTCCAGTAACTTGAGAAACATGCTGGGAGCATGTACCCGGAGTCCAGAAAGGAAATGGGGAGGACGGCTTGCAGAGTGGCCAGTGCCCCTGGGCGGTACTCGCTCACTCGCTCTCCTCCCTCAGTCTCTCTTCGGTCAGTGCGTGTGCCCTATAGCAAGCAAGCAAACAAAGAAAACCAAAACCGAAGCCGCCTTGCCAGCGTGCCGTCAGCTGGCCTGGATGAAGGGTTACTTGAAGAACTGGGCTGGCGCCCTGAGTGTGTCTCGAGGGTACTTCCAGACGACACGATGTGTGAGTCTGAGTGCTGGTGGGCGGGTGCCAGCCACCAGGCCGGGGCCAGACAGAGCAGAAGCGGGAGCTCTCTGGGGCCGGGAGACACTGTCCCCCTCCTGCCCAAGCCCAGCCGAGCTCCAGCCTGCCCGGCCCTGGCTCCGGATGTACTGTAGTGGCCCTGGGCTCTCCGGCTGTCGGCCACAGACTGAGGACTGCGCCATCGGCTCCCCTGGTTCTACGCCTTGGACTTGCTCTGACCCATGCTGCCGGCCTCCCAGGGGCTCCAGAGCGGCCCGTGGCCCGTGAGGGACTTGGCAGCCTCCATAGCCATGCGAGCCAGTTCCCTAATAAATGGCCTCTCATCGCTCCCTTTATCTTACTGGTTCTGTCTCCGGAGAGCCCTGGCTGCGGCAGCCAAGGCAGAAGGTCTCGCTGTACATTCCGGATTCCCGGCGTGCGGCCGCTCTAGCCGCCTGGCCTCTGGCACTACCTGGCCATGGTGAGAGCGGCTGGTGCTGGATGGTCGTCGCGCTGAGCTGCCGAGCAGCCCGGGTCCTCCACCGCTGCGATTCCTCCTCGCTGTCCCCTGTAGATGCGTGAGCGTGAAGACCCCAGGTGAGAAAGGGACTGTGTGAGTGCAGGAAGGAGACGGTCTTGAAGGGAAAGGACCCCAGAAACAGGAAGCGAGCCAGGCAGCGCTGCCGACGGCCAGGGGTCGGGCTGGCCGTTCCTCTTGTGGCACAGTTCGGTTGCTGTTTGGGGTGACTTCAGGAGGGGGAAGGACCGTGGTGTGGCCATCCCCAGGGGGTGATTTCTCTCTTTCTGTCTCTCTGACTCTCCAGCAAGTGCATGTGCCCTATAGCAAAAATCTCTCCAGAAAAAAAGATAAGGCCTTTATAGAGAAATAAATTTAAAAATTAAAAAGTATATATTTATTGACACCCTTGACAGGGTCCTCCTTCCACGATCCTTTCCCCTCAGCCCAGGGGCAGCCAGGTTCATGGCACACCCACAGTGTCCCGGCCTGTGGGCCCGGAGCCTTCTGCAGGGCCACCAGCACCACCCGGCGGCTTTCCTCCCTGGGCCTGGGCGGGGAGGTCATGCAGGCTGACGGAGGCCGTAAGGTGGCGCCCTGGGCCAATAGGGTTAGCGTCTCCGGGAAGAAGAGGGGCCAGAGCTCATGGTGCCCACACACCCAGGAAAGGCCCGGGGAGGGCCCAGTGAGAGGGCAGCCGTGCGCAAGTCAGGAACAGAGGCCTCCCATACGCCGAATCGGTCCCAGACGAGTAGCTTCTAGAACTGCGAGGAAATAGGCCCCAGGTCTCTGGTTGCCGTGGCAGCCAGGCTGACACACTCAGTCAGTCACTCAGGCGGGTCCCACATTCATACACCCGCCAGGAATCGCCCACCTTGCCAAGGCTAAGGGGCATGGCGTACAGGTCACCGCGGGTCGAGTTTTTCCCATTGGGTCCACATTTCTCCGAAGCCTCCCATCCGGCTCAGCCTTTCAGGACACTCAGTCCCTGTCTCAGCTCGAATGGCCGCTCTTTGGTGTACCCATGGAGAAGGGATCGGGTGCCACTGTGGGGTGGCACAGCGACGCGAAGCCTCACCCGTGCGTGGGTCTGCGTGGGTGGACACCCAGCCCGTGTGGGCCCCGGCGGGCACAGACACCCGCATGACGAGGCTGTGAGGCACTGCGAGATTGCTGACTGCATATGCTGTCTACACTCTGAGGCTGGGTTGGTGTCCGACAGTGCGTGGAGAGCAAGCTTTTGCTTTCAGCTGTGTTATCTTAGGCTAGACACTTGTTTCTCTGGGTCTCGCTTGCTCACCAGTGACTCCAGGAGGACGGTGAGCGGAGGATTAGGAGGGTGAGTGTGCAAGCCCCCCAGACCGCCCCAAGAGGAGGATTCCGGATGCTCTTCTCCCCCAGGTGGTGCGGCCTGGCCCCACCCACTGACAGCCTCCTGCCCCGGGGCACATAACGCTGGTACCCAGGGGGAGGCGTGACCACACCCCCAGGTGTCCTCTGCCAGGCCTGGGCTCCCAGGGCTGTTGGCTTCTCGGTTTCCTCTTCTGCCCCGAAGTGCCTGACCCTGGCCTGTGCGGGCTATTCGATAACTATCTCCAAAACGCAGGTGAGCGGCCAGCACGTGGCAGGCACTCGGTACCGGTTATGGGGTGGAAGGTGTCTCGGGTGCATCTCAGGCACAGGAAAACAAACTCCGCGGTGTGGGGCTCAGGGCTGCCTTTAATACTGCAGCTTCTGACACTGGGTGCTCGCCCGCACCCTCACCGAAGCATCCCACCCAGGCTGGTTCTTGTGAGCGCGAGTGGAGACGGGAGGTGAGAGGGGATGGATGTTTGTGAGCTGACTTCTGAGAACGGCGCTCATCTCTGCCCGTGGTTTGGGGCGTAGGGAGGGAAGGAAGCTCCCTGCAGGCATAGTGAGCCCCCGGTGTCTGCAGGGTCAGCAGGA
>NW_006160006.1:1987825-2001363 GCF_000334495.1 Tupaia belangeri chinensis | reverse complement strand
AACCCCTGGTCCGCCGGCTGCTCGTTCTGCGAGAGCTTCCTTCACTGAGCAGCCACCATGCGCCAGGTGCCACGCCATGCGCTGTGGCTACCGCAGCGCACACCCAACATCGGCCCCCAAGAGTTTCTCTTGTCTCAGCCTTAGGACAATCGTGCAAAGATCGGGTGAAAGACGGGATGGGAGGGCAGAGCAGATGCAAAGGGCCGTCGAAGGGTCAGGATTGTTATGAGGGCGATCTGTTTTTGCCCCCCGGCTCCGCGGCTCGCCCGGAGCCCCCTGGCACAGAGTTGGCACCCACCGTCCCTGTCTCCTTGCTGGCTAATTGGGGCGGCTCTCCAGGCCTGATTTATGCAGACACTCGCCCGTCTCCCACTGAACATTATTCTAATCAGACACCTCATTACTGGAAGCCGGCCCCCTCGGGCTGCCTGGGCAGGGTTATTACAGGACATTATACAGATCATTTGCATGGCCACCTTCAGGTCATTCCCATCACTTTAAGCTACTTACAGGCCCATTTTCTCCCCCATAATATTTGCCTAATTCGATTACTCCACGGCCTCAGCCGGCTCAGAATGGAATCAGAAGGTACAACTGGGAGCAGAGTCAACCGGGTCCTGACGCACCCTCAGTTCCTGGGGCCTGCCTGTCCCAGGTGACTGTTGTCAAGACCCTGCTTCCACTCTGAAGGGGACTTAGGCACCTGGCATGACGGGGGCAGGGCTGCGGTGGGAAGAGGGCAGCTAGGCGGCAAGGCCAATAGTTTAGCTGGTACAAAGGATGCTCTTCCAGCCTGAGTTCCTCGTTTGCAGATTCACCTGGAACTCCCCGTATTTCTCCATTGTCAGCCTTAACGTTCCTTCTGGTGACAGTTGTGGGATCTGCTGGCCTGCCAGGGGATGTGCTACGTGAGGACAAAGGCTCTGCTTACCTTCCGGGTTGGTGTATCTCCAACCAGGACCTCAGAGCCTGTCGCATCCAAGCTGATCAATAAAGAGACAGCGGTGTGGCAGCTGGGTCCCACACGGCTCCTGTGCAGTTCGAGTTCTGGACTCAGTGGCTTAAAAAAATCCTGGGTGTATGTGCTTGTTTGCCCAAAATCCCCAAAGGAGAAAGAGTTGGAGGAGAAGGGATCGGTGTGACGTGCCCCGTGGGGGGTCTTTCTTGCCCCTCGCCCACCCCCTCAGCAAGCACTTGTGCCTTCTGGCAATGAAAAGAAAAACAAGAGCAAAAATGAAAACCATGGGGCAGGGCCAGTCAGTGCACGGTGGGTAAGGCAGCTGGATCCCCCATGGCCAATTGCCTGGTCCCAGTGCCAGACCTGGTGGCTTGAAAAACACCCTTGGTGCATGTGTGTGCATGCTCTAGAGGCAGGAGCGACAGAGGAGAGGGGGCTGCAGCATCGCCACGCCCCACGGTGGGTGACTTCTCGCTTTCCCTCTCTAACATTGGGCCACGGAGAGGCCCAGCTGCTCCCCCAGCTGGGCGTGCATGCGTCTTCCGCTCGGAACGCCCGCAGGGCCGATGTCTCCTGCGTGTCCTCTGACCAGACTACTGACATGAGTGATTTTACTTTACATGACGCCTCCTCCCTGCAGCCCTTCCAGGAGCACTGGCTCATCCTTGCCATCGCGCGGAGCTCAGTGCGGTCCCTGTCTCATAATAACGGCGGGCTCTCTTCAGGCGAGTGCGGCCCCGGTAGCTGAGCGTAGTTGCATTTAGAAGAGGGGGAATGTGAGAGTTCTCACTCTGGAGGGCTGCAGACGAATTCCAGCATCACCTTGGGCCGTGGTGAACATCGTAGTCTTTGCCAGACGACCAGGCGAAAGCTGCTCGTCCCGAGACAGCCGGCGGGAGAGGCGATGAAGACCAACCGGGGGAGGATTAACAAGGGCCCCAGAAGACAGAGGGGGGGAAGGATGACCATGGGGGGGGTGTTTGGCATTCCCCAGTCCTTTCTGGAAAAGAAAAATTAAAAACTTTCTTTATTCCTTCCATGAGAGAGAGGCAGAGCTAGGTGCCCCATGACAGTCCTCATGATGCTGTCCACCTCCTGGTCCAGCCAGCCTGAGGCAGGGGCATGCGCACCCCCAGTGTGACATGGAGGCCCCGGGACGTGAACCTGAGACCTTGCCATGTGGGCCCAGCACCACGTTCCCAGCTGTGGCCTGGGTGGCCCCTTCCTTGCCTGTCCTTAGCTCAGTCTCCCTCTGCTGGTCTCCGCTCATTCCCAGCCCACACTTCCCTCTGCCCCACAGGGCCTCCTGACCCTTTCTTGGTCACCCAGGGCCTTCACATCACCTGTTGGACAACTCCTCTTAGAGATCCGGTCTCTTCCTGTCCGAACCCTGCTCTCCACAGGTCCCTCCTGGTCCCCCAAGCTTAGGCCAACCGCCGAGTCCCCAGCAGAGTCTGCCCCATTTGTTCAGACATTTCACTTGTACCTGTGTGCGTGGCCTTCCCTCGTCAGCTAATGAGGAGGGCCCCAACCACCGGGACGTGGGGCCAGCGGCCGTGCAGCAGGAGCGACTGGGCCCACACAGGCGCATCCTGGGTTTGTGCGCCAAGGCCTCCCCGTACCCCAGGGTCCAGGGGCCATCCGGGCCGGCTGAGGCTGGGGCTGGATCGCAGTGTGAACAACCTGTTGAGGGTGCCTGTCTCTCTCTCTCTCATGGAAGAGAAAAACAAATAAACTAAAATGGGGACTTGGAACCAGCAGATGGCAGAATGGGCATGTCACTGGACTCCCACATAGTAGTTCCAGTCCTGGACCTGGCGGCTTAAAACTCACACTGTGCGTGCCCAAGATCCTGAGAGGAGAATGGAGGAGAAGGGATTGTGGTGTGGCCGTCCTCTCTGGAGGGGTGATTTCTCGCTTTCTGTCTCTCTCTCTAGCAAGCACATGTGCCCTATACCAAAAATCTCTCTAAAACGGAGTACCTAGCTAAATAAAATAGGGGCCTGCCTGACAGTTCTCGGCCTCTGTCCTTCAAGAAGGATAGTTGCTTCCTTCCCCACCCCACCACCACCTGCTCCGCTGCCTACTTGGGGGAGGGGGTCTTTCCCTTTCTGGGGGTGGGCTTCTTGTTTAAAGTTTCTCTCCTCAGCAATCTGTGCATGGCTAATCGACACCTCCACTTGGCAGGCCTCACTGCCCTCCCTAGGTGCCTTCAGGGGCAGGATCTGGAAAACCGAAGGCTCAGCATATCCAAGTGCGCATTCCAACTTGGAGGGGCAGAGCGGGTGCTGGGCTGAGGCCTCTCTGCAGGGACACACACACGGTGGCATAATTGAGAGGGAAGGCCTGTCCTTGGAGAAGATTTGTAGAGAGGGTTTATAATTGCAAGGACCCAGAATTAGTTTTAAGGCTTCTTGACTTCCGCAAAAATCTCCAGGCTTCTTCATCCATTTATGCAGAGGTGCTGCCTCAAGCCCGAAGCGATGGGCTTGCGGCACCTGGCATCTCGCGGCTGCGTGGGGGGAGGCGACGTGTCGCCGGCCGGACATGGATTACGTTTATGATGCCATCCAGTGCACGCCCAGAGGTCCATACTGCTTGACATTCCTGGAAGGGACCTCAGGACAGGGTGGCCCAATACCGTGGGGGCGTTTTCCTAGTAGGAAGGAGTTCGAATGGTTTGCGATCGCTGCTTTTCGAGGAAGGAACTCCTCCTAGCAACGGCGTTCTCTTTGTGAAGGCTGGAAGCTATTGTTTGGGTTTAGGAACAAACAGCATGGATGGTGGAGACCCTGCGTGTGGTGGAGCGTGAGGTGACTGACAGCAGCCATGGCGTGGCAGTCTGAGGGGGCGGCAGGAAGGGCCTGCCCATGCTTCTCCGCTCTTCACTCAGGGCACCTGCTGAGTGCCGCTGGCCTGGGATTTCTCCAAGGCCTCCTGGGAGTTTGCTGTCGACCGACTTCAAGATGGAGTGGTATCATGCTCCACTTCCCCTCCTGGAGGGAGAAAGGCCCAGCCTTGGAACTGTGGAGGCCCAGCTCCCCTCTGGGAGGGAGGAGAGACGTGTTCCGTGACTCCACGGTGGCAGGAGAACTGCTTGGCGGGCTTCTGTTTGCTCATAAGCCTCTCCTTCGCCCCCAGCCCTGGCAAACCAGAACCCCACACAAACTGAGTTCCCGGGGTTCCCTGCCAACCAAGGGTGCCTCTGCTCCGGATGGAGAGCAGCCGCGGAGGCCATCCAGGCCGACCCTTTGCACATGAGCAGTTCAGGCTCAGAGAGGTGACGTGATTTGCCCACGGGTCCCTGGTGATGGGTGATGGGGGCCTGGTCCCAGCAGAAGCCAAGTCTCACAAGCCTGAGGCCGCCTGGGGCTGACCTCAGCCCAAATCCCTGATGGGAACTGAGAGGTGAGGATGTGTGGAATGCGGCCCAGCACGCCTAACCGCTAGGGGATGCAGAGCACCTACCCTGGCCGTGCACCCGCACCTGCACCCCGGTAGGAGAAACAGCCAGTGTGCCCATCTGTGCCGGGATACAACCCCTTCACACCGATGGGCTCCTCTGAGTCAGTTACCCAGCAAGGGGAGGGCGGTGTGGGTAAGGAGACCCCGGTGCAGGATGGGAAGGGGCCCGACCAACCCAGAACGCCTGGGAGGAGGGGCAGACTCCGAGTCTTTCCAGGCAGATTCCCCCGAGCCCTGCCCTGCGCTAGCCACAATAGTTGGGTGGCTGGGTGGCTGGGTGGCTGGCCAACGGCCTTCCCTCCTCCTCTGGGGAGCCCAGGAGACCCACCTCCTCCCTGTGGTTCCACTTTGTTCCCCTCACTGCTTCCTCCTTGGTCCTCCAGTCCCCTCCACCCTTGCCTGGTACTTCCTGCCTGCTGCCCGTCACGCAGCATCCTGGGCTCCGAGCAGACGGTGTGGGCAGCAGTGGGGGAGGCTGCGGGCGGGTCTGCACCCTCTGACCTGGGGTGCTCAGCTGCTCCTCTGAGCCCACTCGGCCACTCTCTAGGGCTGTGTCTTAGTTTCTCTTCTGCCAAGTGGAGTGGGTGGCTCCCTGCCGCCTGTTTGGGCACTAATTCTGTCAAAAGGGGGTTAAAAAATATAACTGAGCTTAATCCAACGAGTCTGGTCTGCTCATTTGCATAGAAGCCACCCCCAGCCCTGGCAATCTGCATCTCATTATCCAGGTGTGTCCCTGTGATTTCCCTCTAGCCTGGTCCCTCAGGTTCAGCTCGACCCCCTCTTGGCCCTGAGCCTTTCTTCTGCCCTCCCAGGAGGCCTCAGCCTCCACCTGCCTCTGCGATCCTGCTGCAGGCCTTCCCCAACTCTCACTGTCCCTCTGTGTCCCCCCTCTGCAGAGCTGTCCCCAGAGCAATGGAGAGCTGCAGTGAGGGTGTGTGTGTGTGCGCATGTGTGTGCGCGTGTGTGCGTGCAGTGGGAGGGGGCTGGGTGTGGGGGGATTCTACCTGCTGCTGCAGACACGGAAGGCCCAGGATGGGGGCTGTAGGCCAGAGGGTGCAGCAGCTGTGGAGCTCAGTGGCCATGGGCAGGGCCCGTGACTTCGCTGAACTTCCATGGCCTTCCTCACGGGGTGGGAGCGACATTCTGACCCTCCTTCACAGCTTCGGGGAGGCTGTGCTGCCATCTGAGGGGCTGTGTGGTGGTGCCTGCAGTCAGGTGCCTGTTTTCAGCCTGGGACCTAAGGGTAGGTAGCAGCAGTGGTGGGGGAGTCAGCCCCGCCCAGGAGGCAGGAGAGGGAGGTCTTTCTAACTTGTTGTGGAGCCTCTGCAGGCCTCAGTGTTTCCATCTGTCAAATGGGGTGGACAACCCTAAGGTTGTCATGACATCCCAGCGAGTGTGGGCAGGCTGCCGGGAGAAGGCGATGAAAATGTCAGTGGTGGGGCAGGAGGTGGGGGGCAGGCGAGACTGCCAGGGTGCTGCCTTTATGGAGGCCCCCCTGCCCCCAGTACAGAGGCTTCTCAGAAACAGCCCTGCGAGGGGCCCCCCAATGCTCTCCTTGAGCATCACCTCCCCTCCCTAGTGGGCTCCGGAGGTGGGAGCCTGCCCTTATTTTCCTGGGAGAGAGGGACACTCCGGGTCCAGCCGGGTGTCAGTGCCCCTTGACAGGCTCAGTGGCTGTTTCGAAGAACTCGTCAGTCTGTCTTTTTGGTTAGGTAGAAGCAGAGTGAGAACGGCCTGACTCTCCAAGGTAAGCTGGAGAGCTTTGGGACCACGTCTGGAAGAGAACAATTTCGTGTCTGGGCAGGGGCAGAAGAGGATGAGGAGACAGAGAAGGGGGGGCGTGAGGAGCAGGAAGTTGAGACAGAGAAGGCGGTTTCTGTACAGGGCGCCGCCATTCCAGTCAATCAGTTGAGGCCTCCCTGCCTGCCCAAGGCCCAGGCACGGCATGTGTGTGCCCAAGATCCTGAGAGGAGAATGGAGGAGAAGGGATTGTGGTGTGGCCATCCCCCCGGGGGGTGATTTCTCACTTTCTGTCTTTCTCTCTCCCTCTGGCAAGAACATGCACCCTAAACCAAAATGTCTCTTGACATTTTGAAAAAAATAAGAAAAAAATAAGAAAGAATGACAAATCAGAAAGGTGGACGAGATGAAGAGCTGGTGACAGCACGGAAGAGAAGTCTCTACTCGCGGGAGAAGACTGCAGCACTGGCTCCGCACAGCAAGAGGGCGATTTGGTGCGCTTCCTGTCTTCTGACATTTTACGAACATACCATGTGCGGGACTTACCTCGTGTTAGGCCCTGTTCTAGGCCAGCGGTCCCCAACCTTTTTGGCACCAGGGACGGGTTTTGTGGAAGACGATTTTTCCATGAACGGGGGTGGTGGGTGGGGGTGGCTTGGGATGGTCCACGTGGGTTATATTCGTTGTGCGCTCCATCTCTGTCATTATTACATTGTGACATACGATGAAATACTTTCATGACGTACCACAATGCAGAGTCAGTGGGCGCCCTGAGCTCGTTTTCCTGCCGCTAGATGGTCCCACCCGGGGCTTCTGTGAGACTCCAGGGTGCCCTCTTCCTTCTGGCTGGAGCCACCATTTTCCAGTCACTCACCAAAATGACGAACGAAAGAGGAGAGGCTCCCGGTATATGCTCTCTAGGCCTTTTAGAAAACAGGGAGTGGTTCCTCTGGCAACATCCACGCGAATCTGCAAGAAAGGTGACAGTGTAGACACCGAGGGAATGGGCACTGTTCAAAGAGGAATGCCCCACAAATGTCACTGTGGCAAAACTGCAGAGTCTACAGTGCGACCCCGCATGCTGTTGGACTGTCGTAAACAAACAAGGGCAAGATTCTTGCCAGGAGAATTAATGTGCGTACCGAGCATAAGAGCAGAGACAGCTTCCCCAAACGTGGGAGGGGAAATGACCAGAAAGAGAAGGAAGCCAGAGACAGGGACCTGGGCGCCACTGAAGCGCGGCCTTTGGCTTTCTCCACCCAGAAAACCACTGTGCGAAAACCAGCGGGGAGGAGCCTGAGCTTCTGGAACCTGTTCCCTATGAATCTGCTGCATGACAGGTGTTAGAAATAAACTAATTTATGGTCTATTAAAAAAAAAAAAAAAAGAATCCAACGTGCCCTGACCTGGTGTGAGGCAGAGCTTGCCGGGAACGCCGTGACTGGAGCGGTGCACAGATAGACTCCCCTCTTGCAGTGCAGCCTGTTTTCCACCTGGTGATGGACCATGGCCCCGGGCTTGGGGACCCCTGTTCTAGGCCATTTACAGCTACCAGGTTCCCAGTGTGAGTAGTTACTAACCTACCTGTTGACAGAGCGTTCGCCTTGGGACCCAGGGGCCCTGCTCCCAGCAATGGGGCTGCAGGAAGTCTCCATGGTCAATTGAAGGACGAGGGCAGGCCGTGGAGGGACTGGAGGCCCCCGGTATTCAGGAGTGGGGGCCTTGGGGTGAAAGAGCTGGCTGCGATCCCTACTGTGGACCGTGTGTGGTGCTGGAATCAGCTAACCAGGTACTGACAGTCGCAAGGATAGATCTAGAAAACGCAGCATCGACTGAGGAAAGAACAATGCAGACTAGCCTTCTTCACACAGAACCCGCTATGAAAATTCAGCACACATACTCACAACAGTGCTCCGTAATTGACAAGGATACATGCATATTTAAGTACGGGCAGCCACGCACTCGTGCAGGTGCCGTGGGGAGGAGGTGGATTCGGGGTGGAGACGGTGATGGGGGCAACGATGGAAAACCTGTGTGGTCTGGACTCAGCCCAGCTGCGCGCCGTGCACGGAGGAGGGCCGGCTCCCACTGCTGAGCCCGAGCTCGCAGTGAAAAGGAGAAGGGAAATTGGCCTTTCCCTGAAGGAGGCTTAAAGCTGGAGGCAAGCCAGGCCCAAGGAGGGTGGGCTGGGCACCCCGGGCGGGGTGCGGGTCTGACCCGGCCACTTCCTCTGGTTATGACAGCTGTGCCGCATGCCTGAGTGCAGCCGATCACAGGCCCCAGAGGACGTGGCTCCCACATGGTCGGGTGGTGCCCTGGAAGCCGCTCAGCACTGTCTGAGGTGCCCTTGGGCTGTGTGGGTGGAGACCAGGAGTAGGGCCTCCATCTGTGTGGTCTTCACTGTGGGACCTTGGTCTAGAACCTCGACAGCGTTGTTTTTGCACACAGACATCTTTTATAGATGCTCTTTCACTCAGTTCTCACAGTGACCATGAGGGAGGTTTTGTTACCCCATTTTAGAGGTGTAAAGACTGAGGCCGAGGGCCAAGGACTAGAGCCCTCACTGCCCGAGGCTGAGCCCGGTGCTGGGCCCGTGTCCCGGACAGAGCCCTGGGAGCGGTGGTGCTGGTCTCCCCTAGGCTGCTCACCGGGGGCGGCCCAGGGCATGGTCCTGTCTTTCTGGGCTTTGCCTGTGGGGCTCAGTCCCGTGACCCTAGGGTTCCGGCTTTGACTCCCAAGTGCCAGCCGTCTGCCTTGGAACTCAGTGCTAGCCCCCACCCCGCCCCCGTGTCCTACTTCACGGGAAATGGAGCAATTTAGAGACAACCCAGAAAGCAGAGAGAAGCAGCCCCACAGCCCCGCAGTCCCACTCCAGGGGCCCCGCATGGCTCCAGGTCAGTGGTCTGGAGCCCCGAGAGGCAGGGGATGGTGGGTGGTTAGGGAGAGGGGCTCTCGGCCTCCCCTGGTTTCCACTGAGTCCTTCGCCTGCTGGAGCCCCGGATGGAGGCCGGGGGCTAGAGATCTTGGGGAACAGTGAGATTTCTGGAACTCCCTCGGGGCACTCGGCTCCCAGCAGCTCTGAGACCAGTTCCAGAAACAGCTCTTTTCTTTTTTTAACCACTTTCCCCCATAGCGACCCACTTTAGTAGCTGAGGCCCCAGGCACTCTGGCCACCTCCCTGAGTCACTCTCTGAAGGACAGGTTCCTCAGCCTTGGCAGGGCACGGGCACCTTCTGGGGGGGGGAGCCTCCAGGAGCTTGGGGCCATGGAACAGGCTCTAGGTTCCCAGGGACCACCTGGCCTGGAGCCTTGGTGCTGTGGCTAGGCTGTGTCCCCCCAAAGCTCATAGGTTTGGTGTCATGAAAGTTTTTTTTTTTTAGAGGTATTTGCCTTGGGGTGCATGTGCCAGGGAATGAGAGAGAGACAGAGACAGAGAGAAAGTGAGAAATTACCTCCTCCGGGGGATGACCATGCTGCAATCCCTTCTCCATTCTCCTGGGATCCTGGGTGCACATACGTACATGGACCCAGCGTGAGTTTCGTCACCAGGTTTGGGACTCAAATGGCAGTGGGCCATGTGGGAGTACAGCGATATAACCACTATGCCACCTGCTGGCCCCCAGACACACACTCTAACACACAGGCATGCGCACGTGCACACACACACACACACACACACACACACACGAGAGAAATCATGGACGACCAACTCCATGTTGGGAGTGTATGGGTGAGTTTGAGGCCTCCGAGGAGAGACTTGTCCAGACTGGCACCCAGCAGGGCTCTGGGGGAGGCGGTGTCTGCACGTTGTACCTGCACGTGGGAACAGCACGACAAAGGGCGAGGCTCCTTCAGCCCTGACTGTTCAGAGGCTCCTAAGGAGCCCGTCTGCCTGGGCTGCATAGGGCCCAGGGCAGTGCTTCCCCACGGAGAGGCGAAGGCCTGTGGCTGGCCGTTCCAGGACCCAGCGAGCCTGGAAGACTGGAGTTGGGAGCGCCACTGCGCCCGGGCGAGGCTGGCCATCAGGGATGGTCCCGAGTGACCTGGTCAAGCCCTGGGTGGGAGCAGGCACAGGAGGGAGGCCAGGTGGGCGGAGGCTTGGCTTTAAACCTGAGACGCCTCTTCCCAGCGTGTCCCCGAGGTCCTGCGCTGGCCAGTCCTCCTCCAACCTGCCCTTTCCCAGGGACTGGGGATGCGAGGCTGTGTCTCTGAGGGCCACTGGGGAGATGAAAAGGAGCGTGGAGCCTGGCCTCATGGGTGGGTGGTGACTGTGAGGGCTCAGGCTTGGGCTCCCTGTAGGAGCAGCTTCCTTCTCTGTCTGGCTAAGGTCTGAGCTGCTGTGAGGCCCAGCAGGCCCTTGGCTGCCCCGTGGCTCTGCGCTCTGGCACCTGGACAGCCCTGCCATGTAGCCCAGGGGGACGCATAGATGAGGCTGGGGTCTGTCTCAGCACAGGTGGAGCTCCTGGGGAGCAGGGACTATGGTTTAGTCAGCTTCTGTATCCCAGCACCTAGTGCCTGGCTTAGAGAGGGGCCCAGGAACACTTCAGAGTGAATGAGTGGAGATGCGTAATTGGAAAGGACTCCCGAAGTTCATTAACACGCTTCTCCAGAGATAGCCTCGGGCGAGCACCGAACGAAGTAAGCGGGGCTGGATTTCAAGGCCAAGGCCAGACTGTAGGCCGGTCTGCAGGGAGAGTCTGGGGTGGGCACGCACTCCCGCACGCCCTCCACACAGCCCCTGTGCAGCAGGTCCCAGGCTCTCCGCCCTGCATCCTGCAGCCCCCGTCGCCGTAACACCTGCGGTCTTTCCTGGGAAGCAGGCCTCCCGCCTTCCCTGGAAACATTTTTGTTTTTTTCCCCTTCCTGATTATAAAATCAATCACTGCAAAATGCTCAGACTTTAAACAGCAAAGAGCTATTTAACATGGGAAGTGAAAGGCTCCTTCTCACCCCTCCCCCTCCTCGGGGCCTGGCCCCTCCTGAGCGTGGCCCTCACGTCTGCTTTGGCCAGCTTCATTCAGTGCAGGCAGGGCCCTGCTCGCAGCCGGCCAGGCCCTTGCAGCGCCAGGCAGCACACTGCGGACGTGGTTGCTTTAAGTCTGTGCCACGTTGGTCTTAACGGCCATACCATTTCCGTGCCAGGCAGGAGGCCATGCTCATTCAGGCCGGCCTGTCCTCCACCGATGGGCCTCTGGTCTGGGCTGGGTGCAAACTGCATTTGAGGGAGGCCCAAGTGGTGAGGCCCTGGCCAGCGTGACGCAGCTGCCCTGAGGAGCGGCCCGTGCTTGGGGTGCCGCCCTCCTTCCTTCCCTTGTCCTCTTCTCCTGGTGCTGCCTTCGATGAGACTGAGATGACCTGCACCTGAGCCCCAGCCCCTGTTCTCCATTCCCAGCAGGGCTGAGGGCACCGGGCTGCCTTTCAGGCCTCCTTGCATGGCCAGCCTGGCTCCGCCTGTCTTATCAAACTTGGACCTTCTTTGCTGGGGTTGGGATTGGCCAAGGCTGTGGGAGGTGGTGGGGATTGGGAGTGAAGGTCACAAGAGCTCCCTGTGCTCCCATCCCGGGCTGGGCCCTGCTGCCCAGAGGACAGCCCTGTTGTCTGTAATGGCAAGTGGCATTTGGGAAATTCCATGATTCGAACAAGGCCTGGGCCGGGCTGATGTGAATATTCATGAGGCGCTCTCCCCTGGCAGTCCCTCCAGGCTTCCAGGCTTGCTAATGAAGCTCTCGGGCAGCCCCAGGGCTGGGAGGCCAGGGTGAGGTGTGGGCCTTCATCCTGCCTTCCCGTCCAGCCTGTGTGTGCCCCTCAGACCTCTGGAGTGTGTCAAGGCAGAACGGGGGCAAGGCCTGGAGTCTATGTTCCGTCCCTGGTCTGTGGGTTCCGTCTCACCCCTCTAGGCCTTGAGTACCCCCTAATTGTTTTGCTCTTCTCCTGGTGACCGATGCCTCCTCTAAGAGAGAGACCGAGGCAGAAGCAGGGGTGAATGGTGAGTACTGGACAGAATCCTGGGGTTTAGAATGGATGGGGAAGCTGAGGGTAAGGGCGTCACTGGCTCGCCCACACCACCTGGCAACTAGGTGGAAGGGCTGGGCTTGAACACAGGCATCTCCAGCAGAGTCCCGGTGTCGCACCTCCCTGCTCCTCCCTGGAGTCAGATCACTCCCTTGTGTACTCTGACATGCTCAGCATAAGGGGCTCTGTGTCCCTGCATTGCACCACTTCCTCCAGGAAGCCTGCCCTCTGCACTACAGCCTCTTCTTCCTGGACCCCACGGCCCTGCTTGGCTACAACACTCACTCCACACTTGGCACAGACGTCCCGGCTGGGACGCTTACCTTTACGGGGCACCTGCTTCCGACTGGGGTGGGGGACCTGTGTCTTACATTTGGAGCCAACAGTGTGTAGGGATGTGTGGGGCCCGCTTTCCACACCCACACCAGGGCACGAGGTCTGGTTCCCACAGCTGTCCTGTACGTGTGGGGCCACGGGGAAGAACATGTGAGTCGGCACTGCCGAGCAAACATGCGTGTGTGGGGCCAGCAGGTGGCATGGAGCTTAAGGCACTGGAGCCCACGTGGCTAATGGTGCAGTTTGACTCCTGGACCCGGCAGCTTGAAAATCTCACTGGCGTATTTGCATGTGTGCCTAAGATCTCCAGAGGGGAATAGAGAAGGGACTGCAGTGTGGCCATCTTGGGAAGTGATTTCTCTGTCTCTGTCTCTGTCTCTCTCTCTCTGGCTTCCTCCAGTGAGTGGATGCACCATATAGCAGTAGTCTAAAAACAAAAAAAAGCGTGTGCGTGAATTGAGTCACAGAGGGAGACAGAGAGAAGGATTGTAGTAATCACCTTGAGGCCAAGGATTTCAGCTCTTTTCTTTTTTTCTTACAACCATAAAAACCATTTTTTCAAATGAAAACTTACAAATAAAACAAGTGGAAACAGGGGTGCTCAGTTGCAGAGGGAGATAAGGGGCCTGGGGTCCTCCTCCTCTGGGCCCCTAGGGACATCCTCTGAGCAGACTGGCTTTAAAACCTCAGTCTCCCTGGCTCACTCATTACACGGACAAAGAAACCGAAGCTCAGAGAGGGACAGGAGTTGCTGGAAGTTACACAGCCTGGCAGTTAACCTGCAGAATTAGCAGTCTGCTGTGCCCAAGTCTTTTCGGGGCTCCTCAGCTCAACTCTGGGGTCCGCCCGGCAAGTGGTGTCCATTCCCTTCCCTCCACCGTGGCCAGCTGGGGCCTTTCTGACTCGGAAGGCTTCAAGTTTTTCTAAGTTGAGATCTTCAGGAGCGGAATGGAGAGGCAGGGTTAGAAGGAGCTGTTCCATGTGGCATTTGGTCCCTGGGGCTGAGGGGAGGGGACAGACGAGTGTG
>NW_006160006.1:1984601-1987267 GCF_000334495.1 Tupaia belangeri chinensis | reverse complement strand
GTATGGGGAAGCTGAGGGTAAGGGCGTCACTGGCTCGCCCACACCACCTGGCAACTAGGTGGAAGGGCTGGGCTTGAACACAGGCATCTCCAGCAGAGTCCCGGTGTCGCACCTCCCTGCTCCTCCCTGGAGTCAGATCACTCCCTTGTGTACTCTGACATGCTCAGCATAAGGGGCTCTGTGTCCCTGCATTGCACCACTTCCTCCAGGAAGCCTGCCCTCTGCACTACAGCCTCTTCTTCCTGGACCCCACGGCCCTGCTTGGCTACAACACTCACTCCACACTTGGCACAGACGTCCCGGCTGGGACGCTTACCTTTACGGGGCACCTGCTTCCGACTGGGGTGGGGGACCTGTGTCTTACATTTGGAGCCAACAGTGTGTAGGGATGTGTGGGGCCCGCTTTCCACACCCACACCAGGGCACGAGGTCTGGTTCCCACAGCTGTCCTGTACGTGTGGGGCCACGGGGAAGAACATGTGAGTCGGCACTGCCGAGCAAACATGCGTGTGTGGGGCCAGCAGGTGGCATGGAGCTTAAGGCACTGGAGCCCACGTGGCTAATGGTGCAGTTTGACTCCTGGACCCGGCAGCTTGAAAATCTCACTGGCGTATTTGCATGTGTGCCTAAGATCTCCAGAGGGGAATAGAGAAGGGACTGCAGTGTGGCCATCTTGGGAAGTGATTTCTCTGTCTCTGTCTCTGTCTCTCTCTCTCTGGCTTCCTCCAGTGAGTGGATGCACCATATAGCAGTAGTCTAAAAACAAAAAAAAGCGTGTGCGTGAATTGAGTCACAGAGGGAGACAGAGAGAAGGATTGTAGTAATCACCTTGAGGCCAAGGATTTCAGCTCTTTTCTTTTTTTCTTACAACCATAAAAACCATTTTTTCAAATGAAAACTTACAAATAAAACAAGTGGAAACAGGGGTGCTCAGTTGCAGAGGGAGATAAGGGGCCTGGGGTCCTCCTCCTCTGGGCCCCTAGGGACATCCTCTGAGCAGACTGGCTTTAAAACCTCAGTCTCCCTGGCTCACTCATTACACGGACAAAGAAACCGAAGCTCAGAGAGGGACAGGAGTTGCTGGAAGTTACACAGCCTGGCAGTTAACCTGCAGAATTAGCAGTCTGCTGTGCCCAAGTCTTTTCGGGGCTCCTCAGCTCAACTCTGGGGTCCGCCCGGCAAGTGGTGTCCATTCCCTTCCCTCCACCGTGGCCAGCTGGGGCCTTTCTGACTCGGAAGGCTTCAAGTTTTTCTAAGTTGAGATCTTCAGGAGCGGAATGGAGAGGCAGGGTTAGAAGGAGCTGTTCCATGTGGCATTTGGTCCCTGGGGCTGAGGGGAGGGGACAGACGAGTGTGTGGGGGTTGGCTCTGATGAGGTCACACTGACAGGACCGTCTGGGTGGCCTCGGAGAGTCCCTTTACCTCTTGGGGTCTTCAGGCCCTTACCAGGTGAGAACAGGGCCTTGGAAGTAGTCGCCCTCTGGCTTGGGTTCCAGCACCTGCATTCCTCCTTCAGCCTCCTCCTGCTCCTCCAAACCTCTCCCCTGCCCACTCTGCAGCCCAGAGTGGGGAGTGAGTTGCTAGCTCTCCAGCCGCCAGGGTGGGGCGGGGTGGCCCCTTCTTTCTGGATGCTGAGAGACTCCGCTTTGCTATTAGGAAACTGTCATCCACGCGGCGAATTGGCCTGCTCCCCCTGGGGCTCCCTCGCACAACTGCTGTGAGCTGAAGTGGGCACCCCACTTCCCGGGGAGGCTGGGGTGGCAGTGGATGGGGCTGAGCCCTGGCTAGGTGACCAGCAGCCACCCAGGTGGGGACTGAACCCCATCTGAAATCCCTCTGAACCCCAACAATGAGCAGCCTGGAGGACTGGGAGCCCCCTGAATGAGTGGGGACTGCTGTCCTGTGGTCCCGCTGGAAGCGAGGGCCTGCCCTGGCTGACAGGGCCTTCCAAGCTGGTGCCGAGGCTGTGACTCCTCCCTGGGGGCTGAGGAAGGGTACAGGCCATGGTGAGGGGCCTCCAGGCATCTTCCTGCCCACCTGGCAGAGCGCGTCAGTGTCTAGCTCCGGCCCAATGAGCAGGCACAGGAGGGAACGGTCCGTCTGGGTTACTGAGGTCGCAGGGAGGGCCTTCCTGGTCCCAGGTGTTTTTTGGCTCATTCCCTGTTAAAAGCAGAGGCCATTCCTCAAGGTGACATTAGTTCTGCTTTGTGCAGGGAACCTGTGTCCACAGAGCGCCTGAGAGGCCTGCACAGGTGGCATGGGGCGGGACGGGCCAGGGGTAGGGGACAGAGCAGCTAAGGTCAAGAAAACGCAGTCCCCTGCCACATGTAGATGTGACCTCCTGCAGCTGCCCCGGGTCCTGGTATCCACTAGCCTGGGGAGCCTAGGAGAGGCCCCCAGTGCACAGGGGCGAGGTAGGGGTGGGGGAAGGAGGGGCCCAGAAGCCTGGCGACACCTGGTTTGCCCTCGCCCTCGCACTCCTTTCCTTCTAGCTGGGCCACCTGGGGCAGGTAACTTATCCTCTCCACACTCGGTTTCCCCATCTGTAGGAAGAGCATGCCCGAGGGCGTGGTGGGGATCCCATCGGAGGCTGTGGGGGGTGGAGTGCCTTTGCAGGGGTGCAGAGCGGAGGGCAGTGCTGCTGTCCCTGGGTGAGGTTCCCCCCC
>NW_006160006.1:1974978-1982888 GCF_000334495.1 Tupaia belangeri chinensis | reverse complement strand
CCCCCGGCCGAGCCCCCCCCCCTGCCATGTCTTTCTTACGAAGCTTCTTGTTATCTGCCCTCTCCTCCCCGATCACTCAGCCCACCCTCCTATCTCTGGCACTGTCGGGCTATCTCCCGCAGATCTGGCTTCCATCTCAGCCGCACCGCCCTCTCCCTCACCCCTGCACCCTCCCCTCCTCTCCACCCTCGCTCTTTGCCCTCTGTCTGTTGAACACCCAGCCCCGGGGCTCTCTGCCCTGCCCGTCACTACTGCCCCTGCTCTCTGCCACCCGCCCCCCATCCTGGGGCACAGCAGGGAGGCTGTGCCACCTCCCAGCCCCTGTCCCCCTGCCCAGCACCCCCTCCCCAGGAGTGCAGCAATGCGGGCAGCTGGCGCTAAGCGGTCTCCCAAGGCGAGGGGCGGGCTGCTAATTCCCCAGCTTTGGGTGGAAGGCGGCAGCCTCATTCAATTATGTCACATCCACTCAGCCGCTCTGCCTGGATGATACGGACCAGCCCTCCTGCCTTCTCTGCCAGGACCTGATGGAGAGAGCCCGGGCCTGGCTGACCACCAGGGTCCTCCTGGAACACGGCGGGCAGGCCCGTCTGGCCTCAGGGTTTTGCCCAGCCGGATGCGCGGTTCCCTCCAGTCCCAGTTCTGAACCCTGGTGTCTGCGCCCGCACCTTGCTAACATGGCATCCCCTCTCAGCACCTCTTACTCCGTCACTCCCTCCTCCTGCCCGGGGACCAGGCTGGCCCTGCCTCGCCCATGACGTGTGAGGCCCCTGAGTAAGTTGACCAGGGAGGTGACTGGAGGCCCGGGGCCTGCGGCAGGCCAGCCTGCTCCCCTCGTCTGAACGCAGGTCTGCAGGCGGGCCCGTGGCATGCGCCCAGTATGGCGTCTCTGGGACTCAAGGCTGGGGAGCTGGGGAGACCCCGGAGAGGCCCCTTGTCCTTCCCTCCCTCAAGAAGCTCAGCTCAGGGGACGAGGCTGACAGCGAAGCCATCGCATGTGGCACTGGCTGCAGAGAGTCGGAGATGGGGACAGAATACCCCGAGAACGGGCCCTGTGGGAGTTTACCGGGTGGCAGAGTCTTCCAGGACACTGTGCCAGTTAGTCCTCTGCAGTCTGTGAGGAGGGGTTGTCTCCATTTCAGCGGGGACACCGAGACCCAGAGCTTGGAGAGGCTTGTCTGAACTCACGCGGCTGGAGCCTGGGGAGCTGGGCCAGGGCCTTGGGGCCAGGTTCTTCCTTTCCCGGGTCCCTCAGGGGCTGGTGTGCGGGCCCTCAGGCAGGTCAGTGGGCCGAGGGGAGGAGGAGGACTTCAGGTGGGGGGTGGCTGGAGCCCATGTGAGGACGCCGGTGGGCAGGGGCTCTGGGGTGGGCTGTGGGGCACGTGGTGGGTGGTTCAGGAGCAAGGACTTGCGGGAGAGTCTGGACCCAACATGTGGCAGAAGGGCCACCTGCACGGGTGTGACTGGAAGACCACGGTGTTGGGATGATTGGGTCCTTGCAGAGATAGCCCAGGCCCTACCCCTGTCCCTGGGAGTGTGGCCTCATCTGGAAACATGGCCTTTGCAGTGAGGGCCTGGAGGAGAGGTCACCCTGGACTCAGGGTGGGCCAGTGCATCTTCACTTTGGGCTCCTGGCTTCCCAAACTGGGGTGTGGGGGGGTGATGCAGGCCTACAGCTTTGCGCAGGGGTGAAGCCAGGCAGGGTCTCCTTGTCGCCCTGTCACCCCCTCTGCTCTGTCTTCTGGTGAACCCCTCTCCTCCTCAGCCAGGAGGGCATGCCCAGAGCTGGTTGTGTGTGTGTGTGAATGTACGTGAGTGTGCATGAGCGTGTGTATGTGAGTGGGCACGCGTGCACACACACAGCTGAGCTCGGCCTGCTGCTCATGGCCCTGTCTGCCAGGCCACTGCCCTTCGTCCCGGCCACACACCTTACTGAGGTCAGTGCGCACTAGCCGCAGCCGGGGCTCTGGCTGTGCCCAGCCCACTCTCTGCTGCTCCCCAGCCCTCTAGCCCTCTGCTCAGGCCCTGCCGCCCACCCGAGCCGCCTCTGCAGCGCCCTCCCCTCCCAGCCACCCCAGCCCTTGAGTTTAACAGGACCGCAGCTGAGAGGACACGGCCGTCAGTGCTGGCCGACCTGGGGCCGGGCCTGACCAGGAGGTGGAGATGCGTGGGCGGAGTGCACGGTGTCCCTTCAGACAAGCTCTGAGCGGAGCTGGAGTTGGAGCCTCAGGGGAGCGCTGGGGGTTCCTGCCCCGCCGTCTATCTCAGTGAATGTGGGCCCCGCTACTGAGGAAGCTGTGCGAGGCCTGAGGCCTGGGCTCCGAGTGACTGCCCACTGCACAGCTTGGAGGCGCGTGAACGGTGCGTGCCCGGCCGGCTGTCCCTCTCATGCCTGGTGGTGTGGGAGCCCTGCTCCTGCCCCAGGCCCAGTGTCCTTGCCTAAGCCCAGCATCTGGCTGAGCATGCTGGGGAGTGGCGTGCAGGGCTCCCCTCTCCACCCACCTCCCCCGGCCTCCCTCCCAGCCCCTTCACTGGGCTTCCTCCTGTTCTGGCTCCTCCTCTCCCCTCCTGTCCAGGGCCCCTCTGGCACCTCCTACCCTCAGAGCTCTCTGGCATCGAGCTATCTGGCGTCTCCTCCTCTCGGTCTTTGTAGAGCTCAGTCCTTAGACCGACCCATTTGCAGAGTGGTGACAGCACATCCACCTCTAAGTCCCAGTGCACTTCCTGTGCGTCCACACCACCTGGCCAGCCGCCGCCAGCCCCGCGCCCACCCTCGGGTGCAGCGTGTGACGTGTGATGGGGCGCTGCCGTGTGGGCATGGATCTGGTCCCTAAAGGTCAGCTGAGGAAGCAGAATGACAGCAACCCTCCCCACCTCAGAGGGGGATGGAATGCAGCTCAGCGGGAGGCAGCCTGCCCAAGGCCACACAGCCAGTCCCCAGCAAAGCCAGAAACACAAGGCCGCCTGGTCCACTGCGATGCTCCACAGTTGCTACTGTTCCCAGCTCCCCATGGGCCTGCCAGACTGCTCTTAGCAACAGGCCTCTCCGCCCCTCTGCCACCCTCCACTCGGGCAGAAGGGCCTGCTCGCCGCTTCCTGTTTGCTGCTCTCTCTCGGCCTCCGATGCCTTCCCTCTCCGTCCTGTCTCTGTGGCACTGTCCTAGGCCAGCACAGGCCCTGGCTCCTCCCCGAGGGCCCTGACCCCTCAGGTTCTCTCCCAGACCCGGAAGCTCCTGTTGCCGAGATCTCTCACTGGCTCCAGCCTGGTGTCATCTTAGGACAGCAGGGGCCTGCTGTCAGCCACCTGGGAGCTTCCACCTCCTCCGAATTCACAGAGGCAGGAGCTGGCAGGTCAAATTCACAGAGGCAGGAGCTGGCAGGTCGCTGTGCCTGGAACACTCAGGGCCAGGCTCTGCAGGTCCCACAGACAGGAAAGAGGGAGGGAAGGAAGGGAAAGGGGAACGGGAGTGGGGAGGAGGCCAGTGTGAAGCCCCATGCTCTTCAGATAGGTTGGACTTCCACGCTGCTTCCTCTAGGACAGAGAACGAGTGGGAATCGGGAAGGGGGTGACTCGGATGGCACGGAGCCTGGGAAAGACCAGCTGCCCTCCAGAGCTGGGGGAGTCCCCGCGCGGGCCCCCTCCCCTAGCACCGCCTGGGCTGTTTCTCCAGGGGAGGCGGGTGGAGGGCTGGCAGGGTGGGTGCTGGTGACAAGAGAGAAATGACTGTCCCAGAGAGCGGCTCCCTTTCCGGTCCATCTCTTGATGTTGCTGCGTTGGGGTTTTAATTAAATGTCAAATATAATTTAGTGCTGATGGTTGTGAACACTGAGTCCAGCCGCCCCTCTGTGGGTCTCCCCTACAGGGAGGGTCTTACCTAATGGGGGCGTTAATCGATCCCTCTTTCTTTGAATGCCACATGAGAAAACGTGACTTCCCCCCTCCCCGACCCTTCGTTTTGAAATAAAACACTCCAAACTTGCGTCTATGTTACACGTGAAGAACCGGAATGGGGCCTGGGTGATCGGGCCCTACAGAAATTGTCTATTTCACCCTCAGTTTTTCTCTCTAGACCGGTCTTGGGGCGCACACATGGCCTTGGCCCATTTCCCCTGCTCAGTGCTTGGGGGCTCAGCACCCCATCAGGTAGGGAGACAGCACCCCAGCAGGGTCTTGGTGCCGTGATCCACCCTGGCCTGGACTGTGGGCATGTGCATGCCCAGCATACTCAGGGAGGCCTCCCAGATGTGAACCCGGAACCTTCCCACGTGGATCAGCTCAGCCCCGTCTGCCCTGAGTTCTCTTCTGTCGACACAGGGTGACCGAGCCTGACCTGGGCCATCTGGTCACCCGCTCACGTCTGAGCCCTGGCTGTGAAGTTCCAGGTGCCGGGGAGGGGAGCTAGGCAGAGAAGGCCAGCTCCTGCCCTCGGGTGCTCCTGGCTTGGCCGCTCTGGTCGGTTGGTGGGAGTTCCGACAGCATCCCAAGCTGCAGCCCTGCTGGGTGGGAGCTGCCAGCCGGCTCCCCCCTGCCCTCCTCTCTCCTCCGGTGTCTTTGGGAGAAGTCAGGCTGGGCTCTCAGCGCGGGAGCTCACGTGACATCGGCCATAGCAGTGGTCTGTATGCATGCGTGTGCAGGAGTGGTAGCCGCCCTGGCAAGACGTGCTGACGTTTGGTGCTCGATTCTGTTACAGAATGCTCTCTGTGACCTGCTGGGCTGAGTCCCCTGCCCTCGGGTGACCCACAACCTGCAGTGTGAGAGAGCTCTGCCAGCCTTGGGGTCACCCTGCACATGCGAGGGGGAGCATGGGGGCCACCTCCAAGCGAGCCCAAGGACCACCCCTGGGGTAGGGGTTGGCGCAGGGAGCAGTGTCCCCCCAACTTTCCCCGAGCAGGGGCGTTTTCATCTCAATAACACCATTGTAGTAGAACTGTCCAAAGCACACGACTTCGGCAATGAAGTCTGTGGGATCTAGCCGTGGTCCTCTTAGTTTATAACAGTGTAAAAAGAATACATTTTTCATCAGACTAGGAATAAAAACAATAATAAACCTCTCGCGTTCATTGTGTGCTGATTACGTGCCGGAAACTCCTCGTTCTTGGCATCCCCTTTAATTCTCACACATCCGCTGCAGCGCATCCTATTAGCACCCTCATTTTGCAAAGAAAAACGAGGGCAGAGTGGGTGTGAGTCACCCGACGGTGACATGGGTCGTCCCTCCGCGTCACCATCACAGTGGCTAAGTGGGCAGAGCCCTCCTCCCTGCAGGCCTTTTAGTCGTGATGTCCTAAGTCCACAAAGCGGGGAGCTGTGGGGCCGGTCGACGTTCTCCCCGACTCCCGAGTTGTGTGGGCTGGGCTGGGTCTTCCCCACAGACACCACCGCCCCCCTGGCCCTTCTCATTCTCCCTCTTCCCTGACTGGCGTCCCTCAAAGTCTCTCATCTTCTCAAGATCCGGGGTGGCAGGTGGCGTATGGAGCCAGAGCTCCAGGGTCTGCCACCTCCTCTGCCGTCTGGTCAGTTCTGTTGGTCCAGGAAGGAGGACGGAGAATGGGAGAAGGGAACGGGCTGACATCTGGACACTAGAGTGGGAGCCTGTCCTACAGACAGCCACAGCGGCCACGGGAGGCCTATGGGCCACGTTTCTCCTTCAGAGTCCCTCCATGCCTGGCCGTGGGCTTCTCCGACCGCACCAGCTGCTGCTTCCTGGCTCACTCACTGTCCTGACCGCATGGAGGTGCACACACAGGCACCCGAAGACCACACACAGGACCCCTCTCACGGCCGTGCCGGCTAGCGAAGAGTGGCCCAGAGCCTGATTCCCCCGGCCTGCCTTCTGCCTCACTCGGGATTGCCCAGTCCTCTCTCACCATCCCGCCACCTTCGGGCCCTCGCACTCAGCTCCTCCCTCCCGTCCCTGTGCTCGCTGTCAATCAGCCATGCGTGGTCCTGCCTCGTGTTCTCCTTACCCAGGACACGTTGAGTTGAATGTGATGCAAGCCCCGCAGCGGGGACACCCCAGGGGCAGCTTTCAGGACTTCCCGGGGACACCTGCAGGGGCTCACAAACCTACTAGGACTTGCTTCTCTCGGTCCCCGATGGGGAGTGACGGGGAGGACGGTGCGCTGGCCTGCTGCCTCACTGGTCTGCGTGGCCTTGGGCACACCACTCCATTTCCCCGACCACAGAGTGGACGAATGGGCCCGCAGGGTGCGGGGAGCTGTGGGGAACGACCTACGTGTCGTGCTCAGCACAGTGCCTGGTGCGGTGAGCGGCCTGGGGTGGGCAAGAAACCCCGCCCGGAGGACTGAGTCCCTGTCCTAGCTCTGCGACTATTCGGCTGAACCGGCAAGTGACTTGTCTTCAGAGCCTCGGTTTGCTCGTCTGTGCCCTGGCAGACAGGCCTGGACGGTACCTGAGTCCTGTCCAGTCCCGATACTCTCCGTGGCCCAGCCCCAGCCCCCCTGTGGCCTTGCTAATGTTTCCTGCTGGGAGCCCACCTGAGGGGCTCAGCGTGAGATCCCAGCTGAATTTGGAGGTGCCTGCTTTTCCAGGGGACCCTCATCAGTGGGGAAGTGGGGCCCCTGGTGGTCTGAAGCCTGGCTTGGAGAGGGAACAGAGCGACTTCGACGTCAGGTCAGCCCAGGGCTGGGAGGCTGAGCATGTTGCCAGTCTTCACTTTAATTACTGTAATTCAGAGACGGCTCCGTCTAAGCCTCAGAATTCCTCCGCGGAGAACGGCGTCTTTGCAGTGAGCAGACAAGGACATTAGCAAACGGGCAGCCACCACTCCGACAACGCCTGCACGGGAGGCCGCGCTGACAGATGGAGGTGTGTGTGGCAGGGCTGGGGCCTGCGCAGTGGCCCGCTCTCCTGTCCCTGCCATCCCGGCGGCCGCGGTCACTGTCACTGGGTATGAAGGCTTGCTTCTGGGGTAGCAGGATGGTGGGAGAGGCCAGGGCAGAAGACAGGGTGGGGAGAATGAGCTTTGCACCGCTTTGTGCTAGACAGCTCAGCTGTGAAAGGCAGGACCAGAAGTTAGCGTAATGACTCTGTCGCTGGACTCCCATGTAGTCGACCGCGGTTCGTGTCCCAGACCCGATGACTTAAAACTCATGCTGGGCACGTGTGCGTGCGTGCCCAAGATCCTGAATGAAAGAGAATGGAAGAGAAGGGATTGGGCGTGGCCATCCCCCCGGGGGGAGATTTCTCGCTTTCTGTCTCTCTGTCTCTGTCTGTCTGTTTGGGGAGCACACACGCCCTATAGCAAAAACCTCCCCCCCAAAAAAGAAAGGGGCCCTGCAACGTGGTCTCTGGGGTGCCGTGTGTCACTTGTGGGGTCAGGATGGCGAGTGGGTGCCTTGCACATGCACCTGTGGGGTCAGGATGGTGAGCGGGTGCTGTGCGTGCAACTGCGGGGTCAGGATGGTGGGCGAGTGCTGTGTGTACACCTGTGTGGTCAGGATGGCGAGTGGGTGCCTGTGCATGCACCTGTGGGGTCAGGATGGTGAGCGGGTGCTGTGCGTGCAACTGCGGGGTCAGGATGGTGAGCGAGTGCTGTGCGTGCACCTGTGTGGTCAGGATGGTGAGCGGGTGCCTTGCACATGCACCTGTGTGGTCAGGATGGTGAGCGAGTGCTGTGCGTGCACCTGTGTGGTCAGGATGGTGAGCGAGTGCTGTGCGTGCACCTGTGTGGTCAGGATGGTGAGCGAGTGCTGTGCGTGCACCTGTGTGGTCAGGATGGTGAGCGAGTGCTGTGCGTGCACCTGTGTGGTCAGGATGGTGAGCGAGTGCTGTGCGTGCACCTGTGTGGTCAGGATGGTGAGCGAGTGCTGTGCGTGCACCTGTGTGGTCAGGATGGTGAGCGAGTGCTGTGTGTGCACCTGTGTGGTCAGGATGGTGAGCGGGTGCTGTG
>NW_006160006.1:1964183-1971162 GCF_000334495.1 Tupaia belangeri chinensis | reverse complement strand
GGTCAGGATGGTGAGCGAGTGCTGTGCGTGCACCTGTGTGGTCAGGATGGTGAGCGAGTGCTGTGCGTGCACCTGTGTGGTCAGGATGGTGAGCGGGTGCTGTGCGTGCACCTGTGTGGTCAGGATGGTGAGCGGGTGCCTTGTGCGTGCACCTGTGGGGTCAGGATGGCGAGCGAGCCGGGAAGGAGCAGCTGGCGCGGTTGGAGAAGCCCACACCTCAGGCCAGATAGCCAGGAACCTTCCCTGGTTCTGGAAATGACTAGTTGGTAATTTCGATGTTGATTCTTGGCAAAATTTCAAGACAGATGAAACTGACGATTTGTGAGTTCTTGGGAAAGAAAGGTGATTGCTAGAAGCCAGCGTGAGTTCACTTAGAACAAAGCGATCAGCCCGCGCTGTGCCTCTTCTGAGAGCGGCTTGATTGGAAAATCAGCGTAACAGCCCGCTGCGGTGGGCGGCCGGGCTGGTGGGTGAGGGGCTCCCCGCGGCTCCTGATGCCCACCGCACACGGGCCTAGGGACGCAGGTGGCCTGCTTCTGAACCTACAGGGTGGCGAGGGGACCAAGACTAGGGGACAGGGCCCTCCCCTCACGTGGAAGCATTGGGTGGCTTTGGTCACGGTGGAAGGACAGGAACGAGCTGTGGGCCCCTAAGAGGAAGCTGCTCAGAGGACGCCAGTCAGGCCTCCGGTCAGGCACGGCCTTGGCTGTCACAGACATGCTGGAACCACAGTGACCCAGAGTCAGCCTGGCACTTGGGGTCGGCTCCGTTACTTGGATAGTTGCAACACCTGGAGCCTGGGCAGATTTGGTGTCCTCGTCACCTCGAGGGCCACGGCCCCCACAAATGCAGCAGAAGTCTGTGGCAGGACCAGTCGGCAGGGCTGGCCTCTGGGTGTCTGCTTCCTTTGCAGGAGGGCTCAGTTTTCATGTGTACAACCCCGGGTATCCTGGGAATACCTGGGAGTTGGATCATTGGTTAAGGGACTGGGGTTTGCAATGGTGTGAATGTGTCTCCCCCAAATCCATGCATTAAAACTTGGCGAGCCGTTAAAACGGTGCTGAGAGGGTGAAATACTCCAATTGTGGTTGAGAGGTGGCACCTTTGGGAAGTGATTAGCCCAGGGCGGGGCCCCTGTGGTAGATCCTGGGAGGCTTGTAAGAAGGGGGAGAGAGTTGGACATGCAGTGGCTGTCCCCAGCGTCTGCGACATCATGACACAGTGAGAAGGCCCTTACAGGTGTGGGCCACATGCTCTGGGACCGCTCAGCCTCAAACTGAGCCAAATAAATCTTTATTCTCTCGCATTTCCCAGACTTAGGAATTTCTGTTATTAACCACAGAAAGGACGGGAACAGGACTCACAGCCCTCGTCACTTGAGTATGAAAGGAAACGTGATCTCCACTCTGCTGGCTGGCTGCAGAGCTGGCTGCTGGGCGGGCCAGGGGGTGAGTGCACCTGGCAGCCTTGTGACTGAGTGGAATAATGACGCGTGGACGTACAGCTGGGGGCGGCTGTCCCTGAAGGTGGTTGCTTAATCCCCAAGTCTCCGTCTGGAAGGGGTGCTCCTGGCATTGGGCTGTAGCCCTCTGTCCTAAGCCTTGTTCAGTGCAGCCCTTTTACCCATGACGTGGCTGAAGACAGAGAGAGAAGGGTTATTAAATTTTTAGATGACAGTTGGAAGGGATAATTGAGGTCCAGAGAGATAGCGGAGGATTTGAAAACATCCTGATAAGCTGAAATGATGCTTGAAACAAACAAGATGAAATTTAACAGGACGAATATTAAGCCCTATATTTAGGCAATAAAAGTGAATTACGCCGGTACAAGGTGGGGGGGGCATGACTTGGGAGAATTCAAATGAAAATCCTGCCTCTGGGACGCTCTGAGCTGCAGGCCGCCTGCTGAGGGCAGCAGAGAGCAGGTTGCTTTTGGGCGCTCACTCTGGCATGGATAATGCAGGGGAGGACTGGGCGGATGGACGTGCAGTCTGCATGGGCACTGCATGGGTGGGCGGTCCCACACAAGCAGCCCTACTGAGCGTGCACCTGGGCTCCAGGTCTGGGAGCTGTGAGCGTCCAGGTGAGGCTGAGCTCCACTGGCCCGGGCGTCTCTGTCCTCCAGCTGCCCGTTCCCCTCCATCCTCCCACCTCTCCTTCCTGGGAACTACCCAGGCTTTGGGGTGGTTTTTTTTAAATTTATTTTTTATTACTCTTTTTAAAGTTTGTTTATCTCTTTCCCAAGCAAGACAGACAGAGAGACAGCACGCCCGACAGGATCGTGGCACTACGCCCCACACCTAGCTTCAGCCACCCCTGGTTACAGGCATGCACATGCCAACGTGCTCAGGGAGCCGAGACCAGAACCTGTGACCTTTCAGCAGACTATGCGCGCGTGCGTACACTGGATACTGCTGTCCAGTTATGTAAATTGTAACTTGGCAAAGGGTCTATGAGACCGCTCTGTGCTATTTTTACAACTTCCTGTGACTCTACAATTTTTTCTTTTTTTTAAGTTGAAGAAAACAAAGATAAGTCCTCCTCCGCCATGAGTGTTCAGGGGGTGCAGCTCCCCCTGGGGGTGGGGTGCAGATCCCTCTGAGGTGGGGAAAACTAGCCATTACAACAGTCTGTGGGGAGTGAGGAGGAGCAGCTGCAGGCGGTGGCACCCAGGGTCCCTATGTAAGGGCCCAGGACATGGGGCCCAAGCCAGAGGGAGAGAGGGCTGTCCCCAGCCAACCCTGAGTCCCTGGGTGGATGGAGGACCTGCCTGAGTTTAGTTGGTGGCATTTGGTGGGGGGCAGGGGGAGATGGTGTAGGACTCAGAGGTCCTCTGATCCAGGCTGGGTTCTGACTTCCCCAAGAGCTGGCCAAGCAGAATGTTAAGGGCTCTGGTTCTGTGCTCAGGAGCAGTTCGAGCCCCGGGGGAGTGTGGATCACCGGCAGCCCTGGCTGGGGTGGGGACTGCTCTTGCTTCTGTCCCCAGGCAGCATGAGGCAGACAGTGCACAGGGACTCTGCCAGCTGGGCCTCACAGGGGTCCTGGTGGCCCCCAAAGGGGTGGCCAATGTGCCACCTAGAGAGGACTGAAGTGGTGAGTCCTCCTGGAAGGCTGTGGATGTGCTGACGTGAGGCCACATGGGTTTCAGGTTTGTTCCCCCGAGGCTGCTTGGTTGCTGGGGGCTTCTCCCTGTCCCCCCAACACTGGTCCACAGGGTGTGAGCCTCATTCATGCCTCAGTACAGCTCTTTCATGCCCTGGGACCCCCCCAAGACTGCAGAGTCCCCGAGAGGTCAGGCTCTATCTGACATCTCTGGCATCACCACAGCCCACTGCTCCCATGTTCTGCTGACAGTGGGTCTCTGAGTGACAGCTCCTTTGGTGGCCCCATCTCCCCAGTCCCAGCTGAGACCTATTGTCATCCTGCTACCTGGGCCAGTTCTTCTGTTTCCTTGGCATGCCGGGGAGCTGGTACCAAGTGGCTGTAGATTTTTATCTTTACTGGCCACAGAGGCCGGGAAGGACTGTCTGGAGCAGAGAAAGGCTTGAGGAGGTGGGGAATTGGTCTGGGGCTGAGGCCCCAGCTGGGTTAGAAGGGAGGGGGCATGGCCACAGCCAGGCCAGCGTCCTGGGGAGGAGGGCGTGCTCCAGCGAGAGATGCATCAGGGGCACACCTGGGCTTGGGCACTGCGATCAGCAGAGAGGAAAGCTGGACAAGGGGTGGTGGGACAGGCATGGAGGGCTGGGGTCCTCTGCCACGTGTCTTTCATATGTGGCTTCTTACAGAGCCCATGGGGTTCGCAGATCTTCCTTGTTGGCTAAGCTAGGAAAAGACCATGGCTTTTTAGTTATTTTTTAAAGTTTACTTATTTCATCCATGAGCAAGAGAGACAGAGAGACAGAGATAGCATCCCTAACGAGGTCTGGACGTGGTGATCACCCTCGGCCCCAGCCCACGCAGGCATGTGCAAGCGTGGCATACTCTGGGGTCTCTGGCCATGACCTGGAACCCCTCGGAGTGTGGCGTGGGACAGTTGAGGCACTGTCAGGCCCCTGGCTCGCTTACTCTGGAATGGATTTCAGATCGCATGTTGGCAGAGGAGCAGGGAGGGATGTGACGTGGTCCAGGGAGCCAGGGCTGTTGAGGAGGCTGCCCTGTGGCTACAGCACTGCCCCTTGGTCACTCAGAGCGGGTCTTCTGAGCCGGGCATGTGTGAAGTCGCATCTGCTGCCTGCCACTTTCCTGCGTGGGCCTGTGCCGTCCCTGAAGCCCTCTCCCAACACCACTGGCTGTCCCAGAGCCTACAGTAAGGCCGCTGGTCATGGGCCCAGCAGGTCAGCCGCTGTTAGCGGCCAAACAGCGTGTAACTGAGCAGGGGATGAGGGGGTGAGGCAGTAGGGACAGGACAGGGGAGAGTGAGCCTCAGCCGAAGTCATTTAGATACAGTGTTTGAGACCCACAGAGCAAAGCGTTCATGTCATGCAGTCGAAACTTGGGATCTGCAGACAGAGCTAGCTCTCTACTCCTGCCCTAAGGGGATCTGCCTTAGCCCCGCCCCCCAACACCAACCGATGAGGAGGAGGAGGGAGGGTGTTGCCCAGTCGAGGCCCAGCTCACGAGCCCGCCCCGCCCGATCTCGGGCAGAGGGCCGCCGCCCCTCGCCACTTTCCTTTACTCATCGGACAATGGGTGTAGTACCCCCTCTTCTACTTCGGAGCGTTGCTCTGAGAACCAAGTGAGAGAGCACATTTTTTAAAATAAAAAAATTATTCTTCCGTATAAGTTATTTTAAAAGTTTATTTATTTATTTAAATTTATTTATTATGATCATAATCTTGTTTATATTACGTCGAATCGCATATAACTTTACAGTGCATTACAGTTCTTTTTCTAGAAGGAATACGTTGCATATCATTCAATATAAAGACATTAAAATCCCCATCGTCATCATCCAATGGCTTTTCATTTTTTTCAGATTATTATTATTATTCCAATGACTTTTTTAAGCATTCAATCACTATTATTTTGCTTGTAAAAAGGATAGCACATTTTTAGATTAAAAAAAAGTTAATGTTTTCCATGAAACAGAGAGAGCGAGAGAGAGCGAGACAGCATCCTCAACGGGGTCTGCCGCTGCGACCCCCCGGCACCAGAGCACGGAACACGCGTGCCCGGCACACGCAGGGAGGGCTGCTGTGATCCTGGAACCTCTCACGAGGGTCCTCCTGGCCGCGCCCTGCAGCCGCTGCAGTGCCACTGTCTGGACGCCAAGGCAGTGTTTTAATATGCACGTCCTGCTTCGTTCCTCAATGCAGGCGAGGCAGCTTCTAAAAATACCTGTGATATAGAGATAAAAATAAAAAAAATGTGAAATCATTTTGCAATTGTACCGTAAACACATTTTCCTTATTGTCACTTGTCGTGGTGTGAAAGTGATAATAGATACATTCCCAGACCATTTTCAGTTTAACCTTGGCCTTCAGAGCCTCCCCGAAAGCAGGCCTGGTAGGGAAGCCCGGATGTCTGCTCGCCCGGGGCTGGACTGGCTGCGGGCTCTGGGGGCGGTGTGGCGGGCAGGCCGGTGCTCTAGCCGCTCTGCTCTGCTGTCACCGATGCTGCCCCGAGCACCCTCTCAGGGCCAGTGCTCAGTAGTGGAGAAGGGGATGATGGGGACCTGCCTTTCAGGGGTTCTGCGTAGGAAGGCCGGCTTCTTCCTTTTTACGTCTGTCCATGGGGTGGACATCCTCGCTCCTCTTCCTCCCTTCCAGCTTGGCCGGGAGGACAGAGCGACCGCGCTCTGGTGAGGACAGCGGCGTGCACGTAGGGACTCGTCCTTTCTGTCCAGTGCTGCTCTGAAGTGGTGAGGAAGGAGCCATTAGGACTTGGGAGCCACATGACCCAGAGGGTTCACCTTAAATACTCCATCAGAGTGTTTCTGGGGTCTGTGTGGGACCAGGATCCCACCCCACAAAGACGAGTCCTTCCCCAGGGAGAATGGAATGCCTACAGCTTCAGCATGGGGTGCTCCAAACGCCCAGCACCTCGGTGGACACGTGGGCAGATTAGGTCCCCCAGATTCGCATGTTGTAGCCCTGACCCCAGGACCTCAGACTGAGCCTTGTCTTCGCAGACTGGGTCTTTATGAAGTGAGGAAGTTACACAGAGGACGTCACGTGGACCTGGTCCTGTCTGGTGGGTCTCTGAGAAGAAGAGGAGGATTAGATCCACAGTGAGGGGCCAGGGATGTGCGTGTGTGGGCAGCCACGGGAGGATGTGGCGAGAGGGGCACCTGCAGGCCAAGGAGGGTGGCCTCCCTCCAGTCTGCAGAACTGGGAGACGTCTGTTGCTGCAGCCACCTCATATATGGCATTTTGTCACGGCAACCCTAGTGACCAAACAAGGCATACACAGAAGTCTGAGTGAGTCCGTCGTCTTCAGGATGTTTACGAGCGAGACACTGGTGCTGGGGTACACGATGGATTTGTGGCTTCCACCCCTGGGGCGCTCATGCAGTGGGGACGTTGCTGCCACCTTCGAGGTGGGAGATGGAGCAGTGTGCCCAGAAAGTCAGATGGCACGCATACGTGTGCATAGTGCAGCTCCTTTCTCCTTTATTGTGTGTGTGTGTGTGTGTGTGTGTGTGCGCATGTGCACACGTGTGTGGTGTTTGGGACGGGGTCTTGCTATGTTGCTATCCTTCCAGGCGTGCACCACAGTGTCCAGTTTTTTGGGGGGCTGTGAGCCAGGAATGCGACCCGGACCTGTGGGGCAGCAGTGCCTGTCTCTGTGCAAGTTTAAACTGAGCAGAGCCCAGAGAAAAGGGGACTGAAGACAGTGTAAGGGGAGGCCTGGTGGAGAGGGGCCTGGAGGAGCAGGAGATGGAGGCCCGGGCTGCCGGGCTGTAACCGGTCTGGTAAGAAGTGGCCTAATGCGAGGTGCCCACTGCTGGGCCGGCCGAGACACGCTCCCCCTCCAGCCGC
>NW_006160006.1:1953482-1964079 GCF_000334495.1 Tupaia belangeri chinensis | reverse complement strand
GGGCAGCCACGGGAGGATGGGGCGAGAGGGGCACCTGCAGGCCAAGGAGGGTGGCCTCCCTCCAGTCTGCAGAACTGGGAGACGTCTGTTGCTGCAGCCACCTCATATATGGCATTTTGTCACGGCAACCCTAGTGACCAAACAAGGCATACACAGAAGTCTGAGTGAGTCCGTCGTCTTCAGGATGTTTACGAGCGAGACACTGGTGCTGGGGTACACGATGGATTTGTGGCTTCCACCCCTGGGGCGCTCATGCAGTGGGGACGTTGCTGCCACCTTCGAGGTGGGAGATGGAGCAGTGTGCCCAGAAAGTCAGATGGCACGCATACGTGTGCATAGTGCAGCTCCTTTCTCCTTTATTGTTATTGTGTGTGTGTGTGTGTGTGTGCGCATGTGCACACGTGTGTGGTGTTTGGGACGGGGTCTTGCTATGTTGCTATCCTTCCAGGCGTGCACCACAGTGTCCAGTTTTTTGGGGGGCTGTGAGCCAGGAATGCGACCCGGACCTGTGGGGCAGCAGTGCCTGTCTCTGTGCAAGTTTAAACTGAGCAGAGCCCAGAGAAAAGGGGACTGAAGACAGTGTAAGGGGAGGCCTGGTGGAGAGGGGCCTGGAGGAGCAGGAGATGGAGGCCCGGGCTGCCGGGCTGTAACCGGTCTGGTAAGAAGTGGCCTAATGCGAGGTGCCCACTGCTGGGCCGGCCGAGACACGCTCCCCCTCGAGCCGCCACCTTCTGGGCCCTGTGCAGCTGCAGGGGCGTGGCCCGCCCTGCTGTGGTAATTTGCTGCCATTTCTCCAGGCAGATGGGGACTGCTGGCTGTTCATCAAGTTAGCAATTAACAAGTAATTCATTAGGTGCCTAATGAACAAATTATTAACCTGGCAAGCCACGTCCAGCCGCTGACTGGGGAGCGAGAGGGCGATTAATAAGGTCTGGGAGTGGCAGCTGTGGCCGAGTGGTCAAGGCCCTGGGCAGGACAGCAGGGGATGCAGGTCCTGGACTCCCGGGCCAAGTCACTTGACCTCTGCAGCCTCAGTGACTGCTCATGTGGTGTGGGCATTAACACCCAATTGGGGCAAAGCAAATGCCAGAACCATTCGCATGCATGACTGTGGGCATCGGGTCACAGAAGCTCTAGGTCCCTTAGTCCTAACTGTGTAACTTCACTGGCCCAGCCACCACGAGGCAGCGGGGCCATCACCATAACCTGTGGTTGAACTGGGAGGACTCCCTCTACTTCAGCTAGGCTGCTGCCAAGCCCAGGGCCACTCGGTTTAGGGAAGAGGTCATGATGTGACCTGTGCTGTCACAGGGCTCACCATTTAGGGAGGCTATCAGATGGCCCCACTAACTAGAGGATGAAGCAGTACCTGACCGGGCTGAGAGCTGTCCAGTTTCACAGGAGAAAGAGAACCCTAAGCCGGCATGGTGGGAGGTCCAGGGGGGCAGGTACTTGAAGCATGACTTCATTGTGTTTTTCTGCTTATACAAATAACATGTGCTCATTCCCCCAGATCTCCAAATAGAGGAGATTGCAAAGAGGAAGATAAGGATAATCTGTAATCTCATCACCCGGATAGCTGCTGTCGACATTGGCGTGTGTTCTGGGGAGGATTTTGACAGCGGAGATGGTAGGATATTCTAGGTGGGAGACAGACCTGGAGTGAAGGCCCTGGGGAGAGGGCTCAGACCGGGTGCTGTGGGGACAGATGTGGGACCTGGAGCAGAATGGCACCCGAGGCTGGCGATGGAAGAGGAGTGGCAAGGGCAGCAGGTGGACTGCAGGGGTGGACGCGGGTATGGGAGTGTGCCAGGCTGGAAGGCCCTGGCAGCAGGCCAGCAGCAGCCCTCCGACTCGTGATGTGACGGGACTTAGCGACGGAGCTGCCCCACTTAGAATTGCCGCAAAGCCTCTGCAGGGAACCTTGACACGTACGGGAACAGAGCCAGGGGCCAGGAGGCTGGTTCCTGGTGGGGACTCTCATGCATGGCAGGGAGACCCCATTGGATAAGGGATCTAGGGGTCATTTCATGTGTGGCTTGGAGACCCCAGTGGATAAGGGACCTGTCCATTTTGTCTCCCATCCAGCATGATCTCCCTGAATACCCTTGCCTCATCCCTAGGGGATATGCAATCCATGGTTATTTTTGAGTAATATAGCGAAGAAGTTTATGGTTGGCAAAAACGCTTTTCTATAAGATAACTAAAGAGAGAATGGATACTTGATTTTCGCCGCGATACAGGCGAAGAAGGTGAGGTTCAGAGAGGTCAAATTGACTTGCCTAAGGCTGTAGTGACAGAGCCCTGCTGATAACGCAGACGTGGGCCTGCAATAGTGCGTGTGCATGTGTGTGTGGGTGTGTGCGCACAATGGGTGGCCCTATTCTGCTGTGCAGGTGTTAGAGCTCGGTGGTGAAGTTTTTGAAGACAAGGTCATTCTACACTCAATTTTCTGCACTGATATTTTAACAAGAACTTCGGGCTCGTTCATTGCTACCTTCGTATGTCAGATGGGGTTACGGGTGCTCTCTCTGGGTTATTGTGAGGCTTGAGATAATACAGAGAATATGGACTTGTATATAGGAAGTGCTCAGTTAGTGTGAGCGATGCTATTGCTTTATCTTTGCACTTGTCTCAGAACAACTTGAGTCTCAAGATGGCTCCAGAGTACTCCGCCATGGCCCCCCGGAGTTAGGGAGAGTCCATGTGCGGCCTAGTGCCCGGACGTAGCTTGGCCCTGAGAAGTCCAGACTAGTTCCCTAAAGGCCCCCGATTAGCTAAATAGCCAAGTTTTCCCCGTGAGAGTGGACTTGGTGCCCAGCAGATATTCCACCTGTTTCCTCACATCTACCAGCCCGTGTTGTGAGGATCCCTTAACTGGTGCTGGCCAATGGGTGTGGGTAAACATGACGCGAATCGCTTACAGCCAGATTTCTGCCCTCTGGCTCTCTCTCCTCCTGCCTCGGGGACTGAGGAGGGCTGTGTTCCAGGTGCAGCAATACAAGGTGATACTGCACCAGTCAGCCTGGGTCCCTGAGTGACTGCGTGGAGCAGAGGAACCTGCCAACCTACAGTGAACGTGTTGTATGAAGAGGAAATGAACCATACAACCCATTTTTGTTGGCTGAAGTCTAACATTTCATGCAAACACCTTGCACTGTATCATTGTCTGGCTTGTTTTAGATTAGGTTTACACTCATCTTTTTCATACATAGAACAATTACCTATACATGAAAAATGGCCCTAGGAAAGAGCTTAGCAAGGGTCATTTCTTAAAAAATATAATGACGTCTTTCAAATTCCTCTTTCTACGAATATCCAGGGTTCAGTCAGCGCCTCTCCCTGTTATTACCTAATTCCACCGTCGTACTTTGCAAACTGTATCCCGCCAGTGTGTTCAGACATCTGCCTGCATCCCCACCAGGCCAGATGCTCCTTGGCCCTTTTACTGTAGCTGTGTCTCAGTGCTGTTTGCTGCTGTCTCTCCGGGCCTGGCATCCCAGCAGCAGTCCTAACTGTGATTCCAAAGGTTCCCACTCACCCCATGGAACCACAGCTCTTAGACCTGGAGGGGATCCAGAATTCATGGGACCAGCACTTGCAAATGGATTAGACGACTGTGTGTCCACTCCGAGGCCCGGCTGTGGCCGCGTTGAGATGGCTCAGCTACGTCAATGAACAGCATCTGCCCTGGTGGGAAAGGGTGTGGCGTGCGAATGCCGCCACCACTGCCTTCTCAGATCTCTTTGAATCCCTTTCTCCTGGTGCCTGATTTCTACAATTAGAGAGCCATTACCTTGCATTAAGGCCTGTCTCTCTGTTAACATTTCTTCAAAATGCTTATGTGTCAGAAAGGAGTAACAAACAGGAAGGTATTGAAGAATTCAGTGATTGATTGAGATTGATTGCAAAGAAGGAGAGACCATTATCAGTTTTGCTAGTTCTGGAAAATGCAATGCACTGGCAAGGCTTAAAATAGACGATCCCTTCGCTCAGGGTCCGCTCCTCAGACCATCTCCCAGTGGCCGCTGGCAGAGAGGAAGCAGGAGGGTGGGTCGGCTTGTGGGCGGCGAGGTAGGAAACGCAGGTGCTCTGGTCAGAGCGCCCCCTGTAGTCCTAAGGCACTGACTCCCTGTGGGAGCAGGACACTGGCCAGGCCTCCTCTGTCCTCTGTTCAGAGGCTCCAGCTGTCCATCCCGTCCCCACCCCAAATGCTGGGTTTGGCCTGTCTGCAGTAGCAGGTGGACCCCGTACTCCTGGTCATGCCTCCCCTGCCCGCTCCGGAGGTAGAACCAGGGCTGAAGCCCCTTCATCCCGTTCGAATGAAACACGTTGGGGTCACTGAGCCTGAGCCTGGGGCTGGGGGATTAGACCGCTAACGAGTCAGAACCAGGCAGTTCACCTTGTCCATCAGAAATTCTAACGTGCCGAGCTCCCATTAATGTGCAAGCCTTTATAGAATTAGACTTTAAAGGCAAGGGCAGAAGCCAATCTAGGTTGAATGAAAAGAACTTAAACGGCAAAAAATCCTTTGGTCAGTTTTATCCATTTTTCCTAAGGAGAATGGAGCGGGAGGAAGGAGATGCGTTTATTGTGTGGGTCAGTGAGCGCTCCTGGTGGGCGAGCCAGCGGGTGACCCCAGCCTGAGTCCTGTGCTGAAGCTCGCTCATGTACTCAGCAGTCGCAGGGCAGGTGCCAGCCCCTACGGACATGGTGACAAAGGTGTGGCCTCTGAGTAGACCTTGAGTCGTGTGAGGAGAGCAGACAGGCCCGGCAGGTGCTAAGAGGGGGTTCACAGCGCCTCCTGGAAACCTCGGCTTTCCCAGCTGTGTACTGGGTCTGTTCCTCTTTACCTCGAAGCTCCAAGTCCCCAGAGTAGCAGGAGGTGTCCAGGGAGTGCCCTGGACTCCCGAGACAGATGGCGACAGTACGGGACGTGGGCACCTCGGAAGGCCCTAGCCAGCTCCTCGGTCTGCAGGGAGCCGTGCACTTTTCATAGCCTGTCATGGGCAGCGTCGCGGCTGCTCGCCCTTCTCCCTTGTGAGGTTGGCAGGGAAGGGGCCTATTTCCTCAGAGGACCTGAAATCACATGGTCAGCTGGTGGCAGAGCTGGCAGCTGGGACCCAAGTACGATTATCTGGCTCATTCCACGGGGCGAACTGGACGGGAGGTGAGCCGAGGAAGACAGGAGGCAGCGCAGAGGTGAGGAGAGGCTGGGGAAACCAACCGTGCATGAGGCGGGCTGCCTTCCTCCCTCCCTGTCTTGGGCTCTTTCTTTGCACTAGGAAGTCCTTGCGAGGCCCGGCGTGCGCGCTGTCCTGCCCTCAACTGTGCTGCACTCTTCCCAGCTCTGGCCTGGCCCTCCTTCCACTTTGTACCTGCTGGTCAGAGCGTTGTCCCAAGGACTGGGGAGCAGGAATAAGGAATGATGGGACCACCCCAGGGCAAGAGTCCTTTCCGTGGGAAAGGAGCAGGGAAGACGGCAGAATCCCAAGCTTCCGTTGCTGTCGGCTATTGTGGTATGTGCCGTGACACTGCTCTGCAGGCGGGGACACAGGGAGGCCCCGGGGCTCCCTGGAGAGCCCACGGGCGGGTGCAGTGCCATGTGCCTTGTCCCCTAGATGGCAGGGTTAGACACTCGGGAGGCTGAGGCAGGAGGGTCTTGAGATTAAGACTGGCCTGGGCAACATAGCAAGATCCTGTCTGAAGAACAGCGGGGTGGGGAGGTGCTGCAGCCCCTACTGGGAGGATGAAGCAAGAGAAGGTGCAGACCGCCCAGTCCATCCAGACCCTCTCCCCCCTCTCCCTGCCCCTGCCTGGGGAGAAGGGGCTCGCGATTTGGGAGTAGAGAGAAGGCAGGTGGCTGTCCCCCTGGGAGTGGCTCGTCCTGGCCAGTTCTGTCGGCTTGCAGTGACAGGAACAGCTACTCCTTGCTCCACTGATACACACAGCACCCACAGTAGGCCTGCACCCGGGAAGGCTGGAGCAGTCCAAGGGGTTCTGGGAAACGCTCCCCACACATCCGATCCTTGTGGACGTGGGGGTTATGGGAGGCAGATTCTGTCCTGGCATAGGACAAGCCACTCGGTTATTCACACGGCCAGGGCCTGGAGCTGGAGGTGTCTGCATACACTTGTCTTAGTTTAATGTTTTGTGTTTTACTGAACTGTATGCAAAGGCCACTTTTCAAACGGGGAGTTTGGAGTGAGCGAGGACACCTGTGTCCAGCCCGGTCATCGACTGTGTGGTCGTGGACGAGTCACTAGGTGACCCAATGTAACTTTTGTCCTCTGAGCAGCCCAGATGTTGGAGGGTATCGGGATGCCACGGAGCTGAGCCTGTGGCGGGGCACTGTGGGAGCCATCAGGAAGGGCTGTGCATGTCGCTGCTATTGTGGGTGCTCTGCCAACCCCCGGGCCTGGCGGCGGGGGGTGGGGCCGCCCTGCCACTAGCACGTCACTCTCTCGGGTTAAACGCTGCTCTCTTCCACGTTTCCTCCTCTGGCGAGAGAGCGAGGAGAGGAGAGCACCAGGGATGGGCACCATGAGGGGACGGAGAGAACATTCTAGATGGTGGGGCAAGGGGTGGGCATGCAGACAAATGTGCTTTGGCCAAACGCTAGGTGGAGCCCCTGGAAAGACATGTCTGCTTAGAGAAGGACACTCTGGTCCCCATTTCCTGTCCAAAGTCCCCTGTGAGCTGCTGTCCAGCCCCTCTGAGCAACAGACCTATTACTGGCGCTTGGCTAAATAAAGACTCAGCCCCTGTGGGGGTCCCTGTGGCTGAGAGCTCTGAGGGTGGGGGGGGGAGGCACCAGGCAGCAGGAGCCGGCTCCCCACAGCTCAGCAGAAGCACTTGCAGCCCCTCCCCCTCATTTTTGGCTAACTTTGGCTAACCTGGCAGGTGGTCAGTGTTGGAGAGCTGGGTGTGGGTGCTGGGAGAGAGGCTGTGGGCTTGCTCCTGGCAGCTGGGGTCTGCCAAGCATAGTGCTGGCACCGGGACAAGGCTGGGGCATGGCCGGGATGGTGCCAACCACAGAGGGAGGCAGGGAGCTGGAGTGGTAGGAGGAGGGCGGACGATGCCAGCTCCTGCTGTGTCGGGTGTGAAGGTGGCCGCAGCCTTCCAGGGAGGTCTGGGTCCAGGGAAGCAGCCTTCCTAGGCCTGTCTTGGGTGACACAGACATTGCCGAAACCCTCCCAGGGGCCTGGCCCTACAGCAGGGCAGATGTGCATTTCTGGCCTGTGAGCAAAGCCACTTGAAGCGGAAGCTCACACACCCACTGTGTTTTTCAAGCAGGCAGCAGGTCCAGGACTCGAACCGTTCTGTCAGCCGTGTAGGATCCAGCCTCCTTAGACTCCAGGCCACCTGCTGGTCCAAAATTTCCTTTTTCAATCCTGCCTGCAAGCCTCGTCTGGTCTAGCCCTTGGGGAGCATGTCTACAGCCTAGAAAGGATCCTGTTCAGTGAGACTCTGCTCCAGGAAACAAGCTCAGCGCCCTGGGCCTGGGTCATTCTTGGGCTTTCCCAACGTTCTTAGCGCCTCATCCCTCCTAACGCAGTCTCCTTACCCAAACTCTCTCCACACAGGGTCACTCCAGTTCCCCAAGGCTCAGCCTGGAAGGAGTGAGTCTGGGAACAGACCGGCAGGGATTTAACTAAACCATCTGACTGCGAGGACTGGGCAGGGCTGCTGGGCAGGGCGGGTGAGCCCAGCTAGGAGGCTGAGCACGCGCACTTAGGGCATTGATCCTGCTAATTGACTTGGGTCAGGGTTCTCCGCACTCATGGTTCTCTTTAGAGGTAGGCACTGGCAGGAGGTGGGGACCTGGCCTTAGGGAGCCTCTCTGCAGCCTCACCCATCCTGGGAGCCCCCAGGCCCAGGGAAGCCCATTAGAGGCAGGAGGGGGGACCTGCCTCTCCCCTGTGGGGAGGAGGAGGAGGGGGATGGGAAGCTCCTCTGGTAGGAAGCGTTGGTACCACTATGTGGACATAACACCAATAGCTGCACACAGCCCTGCCCAGATTTGGTCCCCAGCCCTTACAGCCAGCTGGGGAGGAAGGCGTGGCAGAGCTGTTGGGTCGTGGTGGGGAAGTCAGGATGCACTTTTTTTTTTTTGAGAGTTTTTTTGCTATAGGGTGCGTGCACTCGCCAGACAGAGACAGAGAGACAGAAAGCGAGAAATCACCCACCAGGGGGATGGTCACGCCACAATCCCTTCTCCTCCATTCTCCTCTCGGGATCTCGGGCATGCATGCACACGTGCCTGGTGTGAGTTTTAAGCCACCGGGTCCGGGACGCGAACTGTGGTCGACTACGTGGGAGTCCAGCGACATAGCCATTACGCCAACTGCTGGTCCCCAGGATACACTTTTGCATAGGAAAACATGTCGTGACTTTTTCAACGACCCAATAGTTTTCCTTATAAGTGAACAAACTCAGGCCTGTGACCGCTGTAGTGCCGGTAAGTGGCACAGCCTGACCTTCCGGATCTCCCCCCACCACACACGGTTGTCTTGGCCACGCCCAGCCACAGAGCCGGCTCCCTCTGCCTCTTTGCCCCCTCACCTGGAGAGTGTATTCTGTATAGCCAGATCCTACATCCGCCCAGTTCCAGCGGATGCCCACCTGCCCTGGTGCCCCCGCCAGCTCTCAGAACCCAGCCATTGGACTCTTCCTCCCTCTCATTCGGCCCTTGCTCGTGAGCCTTTCACGCGTGCGTGACCAATTCTATCTATAATACATGCACTCCCACAGCCCTCGGCACAGTGCCGGGACAGAGAAGGCGTTCGATACACTCGTGCTGGCTGATCGATCGTGGGCTACCCCGGGTCGGGCTGAGGGCACCTCTGCTGTGCCAGCGTGGTTCCCAACACGTCCCAGCTGGATGGGAGGTGCCTTCTTCACACCTCACGTGGATTTGCACCCCTGGGACAGGAGAACTCCCCGCCCTTTCCACCTCCACAGGAAAGGAGGGGATGGGCTCTGGTCATGGGGCGGTGTGGCCTGGCTGTGCGGCTGATGCATGTGTGCACATGTGTGTGCGCCGGTGGGGCTACGAACCTCCTCCCCTCCTACAGGCCTCCTTCCTGTTCCCTAACCTCTACTGCCCCTCATCCTGAGAGCCCTCCTCACAAGACAAGCAGGACCAGAGAGAGGGAAGGAATTGATGGGGTCTCTTCCTGCCCCTGTGGATTCCGTGCCAGGGCTGTGAGGGATGAGGCATTGGGTGGGCAGGGACTCCTCTGTCCATGCGCTCGGGAGCAGACAGGGACCACAGAGCGTGCTGAAGGATGCGGGCACTGGAGGTGTGTGCAAGTCACCAGAGAGCAGAAGGGCCTTGGTCACCCCTGCCTAGAGGCAGTCTCCTGTCCCCATGGCTCCCTCTGCAAGGTCTACCGCCTCTTGTCTCCTGGAAAGTAGCCTATACGTCCCTTGAACCCTGGGAGCTTTTTAAGTTTCTGCTTCGCACTTGCCGCTTAGGTTTGATCGTTTGCCATAGGTCGCTAACTCCTCTGGCTCCCAGAGGAGAGGGCGGACCACGTGTTACGGGCCAGGCCTTTCACCGGCTGCTTGGTGTGCGTATCTCATCTCGTTTCCACAAGGTTGTTTTTTATTCCTGTTTTATAGATGAGAGGACTGAGGTTCAGAGATGACATTGTCTGTGGCTAGTGGTGTTCACCCGTGTTTCCCCTGCAGACCCTGGCAGGGCTTCCTTGCACATAGCAGATACTCAGGAAAGAGATGCCACCCTGGGACCTGCCACTTCTGGGAGCAGCTCGGGGTGAGGACAAAGTTGGGAGGTGTGTGTGTGGAGCAGGACACAGCAGCAAAGCCGTGAGGGAAGACAGCCATGGTCAGAATCTGGCTGCACCTGCTGCTCCTGAGGCCAGGAAAGGCCCACGCTGCTCCCCTACTGCAGTTAGAGTCCCCCTCCCTGCTCCCAGGGGAACTCATTGCTCTTTTCTCTGGGAAGGGGGGAGAGCTAAGCTCCCACGTACTGTTCCAGAGGGTTTTCTTCCTTGTGTTTAGCCGGGGTTAAAATAAGTAATTGCGTGTGTGTGTGTGTGTGTGTGTGTGTGTGCACGCGCACGGGAAATGAGAAGCGTGTGCTGAGTAAGTAGTAATTTTGGAGTCTGGAGTGAGGTCCTTGGCAAAGGGGAGCCCCAAGTGGGGTACCAAAATGGGTGGCAGGATGAATGTTTGGATCTCCAGAAGGTCTGGGAAGGAGAAAGCAGAGGGAGAGAGCGCAGGCGCTGGCCTCCAGACCGGGACTCCCTGGCCACAGGACCTGTCACTTTGCATCTTTTAACCAGCCATTGTCTGAAACTTGCTCTCCTACTCCCCCAACTTTGGGATTAAGCCAGGACACCTTGTTAGGTGTGAAGTCATTTTCTCGATTGGGAGGGGGCGGCAGTATGACGGAGGATGGCCCGCGGGGGCTTCCCGAGGCCCGCTCTGTTCAGACCCTTCACCGGCAGGTCCTGGGCTGGCGCTAGCGGACACCTCAACGGCTCTCAGGGAGGATGCCGGGAGCGCGGGCCGCGCCCCAGGGCGAGCCAAGCCTGAGGCGCTCAGAGAAGCCCGCACGCGGCTTCCG
>NW_006160006.1:1953091-1953426 GCF_000334495.1 Tupaia belangeri chinensis | reverse complement strand
GCTTCCCCACTGCCTGAGGCCGCTGGCTGGGTGCCCAGCCCCTCCCTTCGCGCTCCAGCCGTTCCTAGCATTTACTCCATTCCAGTCTCATTATTTAAAGATGTGTCTTAAAAGGCACTCGCGAGCACACCCCACTTGCAGCGCGGAAAGTTTCCGCGGCCCAGCGGACCGGCCTGCGCGGAGTGCGCGCACCTGGCTGCCCGCTGGGCGTGTGCGAGCGAAAGCCGAGGATGCCGACCGCGCCAGCGCCGCGGAGAACGTGCCGGGGTGCGAGGCCGGGCGGCCGGTGGGCGTGGGCGTGGGCTCCCGGGCGCGCCGCGGCGTGTGCACCGTGG
>NW_006160006.1:1952249-1952945 GCF_000334495.1 Tupaia belangeri chinensis | reverse complement strand
AGCTCCCGACAGCCGGCGGCTGAGCGCGGGGGGCGGTGGCCGCCCAGCTTGGCGCTGAGCCCTGGCCTGAGTCGGTCGGGGGCGCTCCTTCCGGGCTGGGCTGCGAACCTCCGATGTTCGGGCAGGTTCACCGGTCTTCTAGGCGGCGGCCAGGGCTCCCCGGCATAGCAGCCTTCACCGGGGCCCAGGGAGGAGAGACCGGCTGAGGAAGGGGCGTCTCGAAGGGCTGCGAGGCTGGAGCGGGCGAGCGGCGAAAGTTCTCGAGCTCGGCGCAGCGAGCACACGTGTGTGCGCGGGGTCGGCCCGGGGCAGGCGGGATGCGCCGGGGCTCTGGGACGCGGGACTGGCGCCGTTAGGGGTCCTGCTGTCCCCTTGCACCGTCTGGGAGACGTTCAGCTTGGGCTCCCCGGCGGAGGGACGTCTCAGCCCGCGGAGGCTGGAGCCCCCTCCCAGACCCGGGCCATCAGGCCCTGCCCTCCACGCCCTGGGAAGGGCCGGGTGCCCGGGACTCCGCGCCCTCGGCGCGGCCTCCCCAGACCTCCGAGACCCAGAGGCCCAGGGCGCGGAGGCAGGGCCGTGGAGGTTGCAGGGCGCAACCCGCACGCGGGGTGAGGGCGTTGCAGGGAGCGGAGGGAGCGGAGGCTGGATGCGTTTGCGCCGGAGCCGTAGCCCCGGGAGCCGGTCAGTTTCCGGCCA
>NW_006160006.1:1950986-1951850 GCF_000334495.1 Tupaia belangeri chinensis | reverse complement strand
GGGAAGGGGGCGGGCGGAGGGAGGAGCAGGAGAGAGGGAGAAGGGGGAGGGAGAGAGGAGAGCGAGGGAGAGCTGGAGAGAGCGAGAGCAAAGAGCGAGAGCGAGGGAGAGCGGAGGGAGGGCGAGGAAAGACACACGCACGCCGAGACACACGGTCACTGGAATTCCATTAGAAAAAAGTGAGCCGGGCCGGGGCGAGCGGGAGAAGGCTTTTTGAATCTTTCTTCGGCTCGGCGCGAAAGAAGCGGCTCGGGTCTCGTCCTCGAAGCTCCAACTGGACCGAGGCTGGCGCTCACACCGTCGGTGGATTTCTTTCCGCTTTGCATTCGCTTCTGACCCCCTCCCCGGCCGCTTCCTCCCAGCCCTTCGCTCCACACCGCCTGCCCCCACCTCCCCAGACCCCTCCTGGGAAGCGCCGGGGAATCGGACCGCGGGGACTCGCGCCTTCCCGGACGCGCGGAGGGGAGGGCTGACCTCAGGACCGGGTGTCGGCTGGTAAGGCAGGCAGACAGACGTGCGTGCGGCTTCGAGGGGCGCGGGGGGCGGCAGAGGCAGGCCACCGCTCTTTTCACCCCACCCCCTCCAGCCAGAGGCGAGAACCACAGGACTCCGGATCTTCACCGGGCGGACTAGCTGGGATCTCCGCATTGGATTTGGGGCTGACTATCGCTGCTTGGCTGTTATTATTATTGCTGCTGCTGTTATTTTTTAACCCAAGGGAGAAAGACCAAAAAAACCTAAAAAACTGTGGGATTTATTTAACATGATCTTGGCAAACGCCTTCTGCCTCTTCTTCTTTTTAGGTGAGTACCTGCGGGCGGCGAGCCTGGGAGCTGCGCGGGGCCGCGCGCTGGGCGCCGGCGA
>NW_006160006.1:1943956-1950914 GCF_000334495.1 Tupaia belangeri chinensis | reverse complement strand
GGGATTGGAAGGAGACTTAGCACACCCAAATCGGCTCTTTCTCACACACTCACACACCATGACAGCACGCACTTCCCTCTATTAACGGGTCCAAATTGCGGCAACTTACGGGGAGAAAGCCAAACCCCGATCTGAAAGAGGAGGAAGGGGAGCGGCTCCGCGGCCTGAGAGGAAAATCTCGCAGTCCCACCCCTCCCGGCCGGCTTCTTGAGTCCACCTCGGTGGAGGGCACGGGTTTCTTCAGGAGCTCAGCTGGGACGTCGTAGGGGAGCGTTTGCAGCACCCCCACCTGCTATCAGCCCCTGGAGCCTGCAGCCCCCTCCCCATTGCCAGAGCCCTTCCCCAGCCGCTCCACTCCCTGGAACACTTTAAAGTTTCTTCCCACCCTGGCCCTTCCTCCCACCCAGCGCCGAGCAAGATGGGTGGGCGGGAGTGGAGGGCTGTGAGCACCCTCGCTGCCTCTGCCTCTGGGCACCGGAGACAGCTGGTGGGAATCCGGGAGGGAGGCCAAAGTTTGCTTCCGAGGGCCAGGGCGAAGAAGGTCAGGGCGAGGAGGAGGAGGGATCCGGACAAAGACCGCTGCTCTTTCCGCAAGCCCTCTCCTCTCAGGGCAGGCAGGAGGGCTGCCTGGATCCCAGACCTGGGCAGTTCTTCCCCACGGAGTCCCCAGCTAGCTCTGGTTCTGCTGTGACATCTCTGCTTGGGCCGGGTCTGGAGAGCCTCCGGTGGGGGGAGGGGAGAGGGGAGAGGGTGTTTGCAGGGCTGTGTGAGGCCAGGAGTCCCAGGCCAAGTCTCTGAGCTTGGAGCAGGCTCTCCATAGAGGGAGCCCGGCGACAGTGAGTGCGTGCTTCTGTGTGTGTGTGTATTCATGCATGTGTGTCCCTGTCGGTCCAAGGAGCTCACAGCTGATTCTGTGTGGTGCTGCTCCCGCCACCCTGGCCTGCTGTGAACCAGTGGGGAGGCAGACTGGCCAGCAGGGCCCTGGCAGGCCGAGGGGTGGTAGATGTGGCCACGGAGGGCCGTGCAGAGCATGGTCTCCAAAGCACCTGACAGATGGATGGAGTCAGTGGGACGCAGTGTGGGCCGGGCAGGGCCTGTGCCCTCCTCCTGCCTTACCCCACTAGGCTCCAGTTCCCCAGAGCCTGGCCCTGCTCTGGGGTGTGGCCCATTCTGCCCTGTCTGTCCTGGGTCCCTGTGGGAGAGGCCAAGTAAAGGAGGCAGGTGCTCTGGCCCAGGGTGCTCTGAACCTCTGGGTGCCCTTTGGCAGCTGGACCTCATTCTGAAGGACCACGCCAGCCTGACCCACTTGGTCTGAAAACCAAGAGGAAAAGAAAATCGCACATTAGGCAAAGTGGCCAGACTACCCGCTGCTGTGGTACCTGCCCAATGGCGGCAGGTCCAGGGGATGGGCATCATGGTGGGGCAGTCAGACCCTGGTGCAGCAGGCGAGTGGTCCCCAGCTGAGCTGACTCTCCTCTTTCCAGAAGTGGCATGGGGATCCTGTCATGGGGGGCGTGTGTGCACGGCGGGTGATCAAGGATGCCTACCCTGGGATACGCGGCCCTGGGGCTGAGTGGTGGGAGGACGGGGGAGCAGGAGAGGAGGTCAGAGCCCTTTAGTTCCTCAGAGCTGAGCTGAGGGTGTCCCTGAGTGGCCACAGGACATTGGAAGGTCTAGGTTAGGCCGGCTGAAAGGACGGGCTGGGCAGCTGGTGGGGGGGCCCTCAGTCCAGCGCCTTTTCTTGGCGAGGAGCCCAGCGTTGGGAGCTGGTTGGAAATCCTGCGTGGGGTGGGGTGGGGAGGGTTTCTGGAGCCGAGACCTGGCAGGGCATGGCTATGTGGGCACCTGGGAGCAGTGGCTTCCGTGCACCCTCCCAGATTCCAGCTGAGTCTGGGGTGAAGCGAAGCTTTCCCTGCCCAGCCGTTGGGCTGTTGGTGTGCTCAGGGAGAGAGTGAGAGGGTAGGTGGCTTGCGGGCCTGGGGCTGGCTGGAGGGCATGTGTCCCAGCTCTCGAGGGGACACTGGCTGCAAGAGGGCAGGTGGGGCTCCTGTCTCTGGGTCCCCGTGTCTCCAGAAGCTGCTCCACTTGACCGTCTACCAGTCCAAGTGTTCCTGGCTAGGATCAGAAACCTCACCAGGGTACCCTTTGCCCTTCACTCTCGGGGTCTTGTCTAAAGGTTCAGGTTCCACGCCCGCATGACTGGTTATGGGGGTGATGGAGCTGGTTATGGGGTCAGGCATAGTCTGGTGAGCAACGTTCCAGACTTTGGCAAGCACGTCCCTTCCCCCACCACCTGTGCCAGTGGGCAGGATGGGGGAAGCCCTGGTTTTTGGCAGGGAGTCTCCTTAGGATGGTGTGAGGATCGTGCTGGCTCCAGGCCCACTGCAGGCAGGTGGGTAAGTGACCCTGAGGCCCAATCCCCGGGCCAATGTTCTGCCTGCCCCCTGAGGACACAGCCTGCTGGGTGGGGCTGGGGGAGCAGCCCATTGGGGAGCAGGGCTGAGGTCAGTGGAGAGCCTTGGGATACTCCCGAGGCTTCAGCAGGGCAGCTGGCCGGTGCGGACTGCAGGTGCACGCGGCCATGGGCTCAGCTGCTCCTGCTCCTGCTCCTGGGTAGTCCAGGTGCTCCGGGTCCTGCTCTGGGATGTAGGAATCTGCTGAAGCCAGGGAAGAAAGCTGCTGCCTCAGCATGGTGGAGGTCACTGTTAGCGGGCCTGGCAGGCACCCCCTGCCCCGCCTCACACAGCTGTTGGCTTCTCGGCTCTTGCCCCAGCTGGCCACCTCCTTCAGCTCCTCCCATCTGGGGCACGGGTCTGGTCGATGGGAGAAGAAGTGTCTTGTTCTGGCCCCCAGGCTTTCTCACGGCCCCTCCTCTCTGTTGTCTTCTTGCAGGGCAGGCCCCTTGCCCCTGGTCCCTCCAGGAGTGGCTTCAGGCTCTCAGGAGTGATGGGCTTGCTATTCAGTGTTCTGCCTCTAGGTGTCGCTGTCTCCCTGCGGTAGCTCCCCCCTGAGCAGGGCCTCCCAAGGGAAGGAGCGAGTGGCTGTTCTGGGTAGGGGTGGGTGGGGTGATTCTGCGGTATGTGCGAGGGGGACTTCTGGCCTAGGACTTTATGATGTGGTGGGTGGGAGGGTGGGAAGGAGGCCTCCCAAAGCACTCTTTGGGTCTTAGAAAAGACAGTTGCACTCTGGCTATGGTCTGGGCCTTTCCTGGGTAGGCTCTGGAGTTGGGGGTAGACTGGGAAGGCGACGTCTGCACCCAGAGGAAACCATCTTGGGAGCTGGGTTTTGAGGGGTCCTGCCAGCCCCTCCCGCCCTCCCTTCCCACCCCTCCCTCTGAAGCTCTGTGGGTTTGGGCACTGGAGTAATTAGAAAAGACAGTTGCACTCTGGCTATGGTCTGGGCCTTTCCTGGGTAGGCTCTGGAGTTGGGGGTAGACTGGGAAGGCGACGTCTGCACCCAGAGGAAACCATCTTGGGAGCTGGGTTTTGAGGGGTCCTGCCAGCCCCTCCCGCCCTCCCTTCCCACCCCTCCCTCTGAAGCTCTGTGGGTTTGGGCACTGGAGTAACCAGTTAGGAGGGTGGGCTGCCGGGTGCTTGTTGGTCTTCACAGGGGCCAGGAGGGCTCTTTCCATTTTGCAATTGATGTATTATTTGGCTTTGTTTTTTTTTTTGCTATTGATGTATTATTTGGCTTTGGGGAGGAAGAAAAAATAGAGGGGGAGAGGGCTTCAGAGAGGAGAGGTGAGAGGGAGAGAGAGAGAGAGAAGGTGGTGGAGACAGACCTCTGGGAGAAAGTCAGTGAGAGAAACCATGGCATGGGAGAGGGGAGGGGGAGCAGAGGCCCCCCCCAAGCTGGTCCGCATTGCCTGAGCAGTTTTTTGGAGGGGCTGGGTTAGGAGGCAAGTTTGCAGGTCTCCTCTGGTGTGAAGTCAGGCCCGAAAGTGCAGAGGGGAGGCTGGATGGGGAAGGTAGCTCCTTTTTCCTGGCACCCTTGGACCTGGAAGGCCGCCCCCTGCCTTCTCTAAAGTCCAGCATCTCCAAATGAGAAGACTCTGAGCCTGAGGGGCTGCTCCACCTCTGCATGACCTCGTGTTGTTTTCTCCTTTCTTTGGGGCTCAGTTTCCCTAGGGTAAAATGTGGGGGCTGGACCCTATAGGGGATTTCAAAACAATTCATTGAAATAATGGAATTAAAGTATGAGCTTATTTTAAAAGAAACTCATGATAAAGTGCGTGTGTATGGGTGAGAGAGAGAGAGAGAGAGAGAGAGAGGGGGGGGGGGGCCCACCCGGGCGAGGGGGGGGGGACCCTCCACGGGTGTGGCCATCCCCATCCCTCAGGCCTCCAGGAACCTGGGCATGTCCATGTGCACCTGGCATGTTTCCAGGCCAAGCAGGCTGGGACTCGAACCAGGGTCGGCATGTAGCTTCCAGTTCCATAAGCCACCAACTGTGTTACAGAGGCTAGGCCACCACGAGTTTATTTTGGTGCGAAAAATTTTTGCGTTCTGTGCACAGGTGTTTTTCACAGTAAGCCTTTCCATGGGATTTTGAAGCCCACCTTAGTTCTCTCTAAGGTCTGCACAGGCTGAGAAAGAACAGTTACCTGCCGCCTGCCAGGCTCACGACAGGGCCTGGGGCCTCTGGCTGGAGCAGAGGCTGGAGAAGGCCTGGGTAGTTAGCCTCTAGTGCAGGTCCTCTTCCGCTCGACCACTGCAGGGAGCCCTGTGCCCGGCTCCCTCTCTCTGCCAAGGTCCTGGGACATCCTTCCTGCCTCTGGCCTTCTGAGATGGCCCATGATCTTGAGAAAGGGCCTCCCTGGCTTTGTTGGGAGCACAGTGGTGGGAGGAGGGATAGAGTGGAACCGGCAAAGACATTCTCAGGGGAGAAGGGCAGCCCGAGAACTCCTTGGTTCCCAGCAGGGCCCACCCCCAGGCCTGCGTCTTGGGTGGAAGATCCTGGCGGCCCTCATTCATGCTTGTCTTCCCTCCCCACCACCCAGACGAGACCCTCCGCTCTTTGGCCAGCCCTTCCTCCCTGCAGGGCCCCGAACTGCACGGCTGGCGCCCCCCAGTGGACTGCGTCCGGGCCAATGAGCTGTGCGCAGCGGAGTCCAACTGCAGCTCCCGCTACCGCACGCTGCGGCAGTGCCTGGCCGGCCGGGACCGCAACACCATGCTGGCCAACAAGGAGTGCCAGGCGGCCCTGGAGGTTCTGCAGGAGAGCCCGCTGTATGACTGCCGCTGCAAGCGCGGCATGAAGAAGGAGCTGCAGTGCTTGCAGATCTACTGGAGCATCCACCTGGGGCTGACCGAGGGTAAGGCGGGGGGTGGGTGAGTGGGGGGGGGACTGGCCAGCTCTATGTCCTTCTGCCCTGGAACTAGAACCTGAGCTCGGAGCCCTCCTGCTTGCACGATGGCTGTTGTTGGAGAAGGCCGGGAGAGACAGAGGCTGGGGGGGGGAGCTGGAGGAGAAGTGGGGGTGAGCTGGGGTGGTTGTTCAAGCAGGACAGTGGAATGGTACCCGGAGAAGGCCAGCCGGCTGGAGCAGTGGGGCACAGAGGGAAGGGCAGGCCTGGTTTGTGCAGAGCCCACACCCAGAGGCTCCCCCTACTCTGCCCTGCCTGAACCTGAGCTAGCTGGCTCCCCTCCTGGCATCCCTGCCTCCTTGCCCCCAGGAGGCTCCTGTGCTGTGCGGTGGCCTAGAGGGCTCAGGGTGTGTGTGGGCAGCAGATCCTGCAACCCTTGGCAAGTTTTCCCCCAAGTCCCATATAGAACGTGAGAGCCCCTCCCCAGCACCCGTGCCTGGCTGTCCAGACTGGGTTGTGGCGGATCTGCATATGCTTTTGGAGCACGGGCTGCCTTCGGACGTTCACTGAGTAATTCAGGAGACATCGCCTGAGTGTTACCTGCCGGCTAGGTGCCAAGGAGCAGTCAGAACAAGCAGGTGTGGCCTCAGCCTTCATGGGGCTCATGGTCTGGGGTGGGGCGCAGATGAGGAGCTCTGCCCTGTGATGGCAGGAGCGCTGTGGGTGCCCTGGTAGTACCTTGGAGGCCATCTAACTTCTTACTACAGAATCCAAAGAACCTTCCTGGAAGAGGCAGCCTCTGGGTGCAGAACGTAGGAAGAATATGGGAGGGGAGGGTGGGCAAGATTCAGATGGGGGAGAGTCACGCCTGTTTGCAGGACTGCAGGTGAGGGCGGAGCTGGGGGTGGGAAGGAGAAGTCCAGGCGGCTGGGGGCCCTGGAAGGTTTTAGGGAGATGATCATCTATGTTTTAGAAAACTGTCATGTGACTCCAGTGAAGAGAGTAGGTGGGAGGGGCTGTTCAAAGGCCACTCCGGTGATCAGGCCAGGAGTTCTGGTGTCAGAGCCGGGGCAGTGGCGGGAGAGGAGCAGGTCGACCGCAGGCTGTCTTGGAAGGCAGAACGACAGGTCTGGGGGGTGATTCTGAGCCTGGTAGCTCTGTTTATTGTTTACTTTCTCCTTCGCCTTCTTTTCCATGGGAGAGGGAGGGAAAGGGAGAAGACAGTTTTGACGGGGTCTGCTCCAGTCTCCCAGTAGGCTGGCTCACAGGTGTGAACAGCGGTGCCACTGTGTTCAGGGCCACCTGGGAACTAAGCCTGGGCCTCTGCGTGGCCTCCAGCCCCAAGTGGTGGTGCTGTCTGTGCCCCTGTGGGCAGGCCTGTTTCTTTCTGTCAGCCATTGGTTTTATCCCAGGAGATCTGGGCAGCAGGTTGGGGCAGGCTTGTTGCAGGCTGCAGAGTATACAGGGGAGGGGACGGAAGAGTGACCGAGAGCTGGGTGGCCATCTGGGCCTTTGGCACCAGCAGCCCTTCCCGTCTTGGTGGTTCCTGTGGCCCCTTCAGGTGGGAGCCTGGAGGACCGTGCTGCTTGGGCTGCAGAAACGCATTGTTTCTCATTGCAGGGGGGGGGGGGGACGAGCACTCAACGGGTCACT
>NW_006160006.1:1941585-1943663 GCF_000334495.1 Tupaia belangeri chinensis | reverse complement strand
TGCAGAAACGCATTGTTTCTCATTGGGGGGGGGGGGGTGAGCAGCATGCCATGTGTCACTGTGTGCTACTGTGTGGCCTGCAAGGCTCCTTTGACCGGGGTTGCCTGAGTGTAGACAGCTGTCTTTGCTTCCAAGCCTTGAGATGGTTTATTTGTCTACTCAGCAAACCCTGTGACACACCCACCATGTGTTCTGAGGGAGCCGGCCTGTGCTGCCCGGGTCCCATCTAGAAAGCGGCCCCTGCTCATTTCCTTCCTCCCCAGGGGATCCCACGTCCTCCTGGGTCTTGTGGTCTGGAGGTGGCTCTGCCCAGGGCTGACCAGGGCCATGGGGAGCCCCAGGAACAGCAGGTAATGGTTCTGTGAGAAGCACAGCCTACCTGCGAGTGAAGGACTCCCGGGGGAGGCTGCAAGGATCTCCTCCCTGCTCCTGGTCACCCAGCAGTGGGTGCGGGCCTGGGCTGAGGGCAGAGGGGTGTGGGTTTGGGTGTCCCTCGGAGCTCAGCTGCTGCTTGGGCCTGCTCTGGCTATGAGCACCGTGGGGCTTCATGCCATCCTGTCCTCCCTCTGCCCAAGACCTTGGTGCATGCACAGAGCTGGCGGACAGTGGGGGAGGGGACAGGGTTCGGCTCCGGATGTGGTGCTGGGCTGGGCCTAGCTGCAGGGCACCCAGCTGCACGCGCCTCCCGTGCAGCAGGCAGGCTAAGGCCCAGGAGGTGGGATGGCTGCTGGGCCCTGGCACGTGGTGCAGGAACCCAGGTGGAGTCAGGGCCCCGGCTCCTTATCCGGGTCTCTTACTGCGGCCCTGGGAGGATTCTTGGCCAGTGGGGTCTGTCCTCCTCTGTCACAACCACAGTGCTGACAGGCTGCATGGCCTGTCTGTGTGTGCTTCCTTCCCTTCTCCAAAGGCTACACTGCGGTGGGTTCAGGTCCCGGACTTCAGGAAGGGCAGAGGCCTCGCCATGTGCAGTCCCAGAGCCCGGAGTCCTGGATCTGGCCCCTGGCTGGCCTTGGGGTTCCTATTGGTATACTGTGCTGCAGGGACAGCTGGCCGGCCTGACCTAGGGCAGGCCCCTCTCAAGTGGCCCTGGAAGGGGCTGCTCCCCTGGAAGCCCCTTCAGTCTGTCCCACTGGCTGGTCCGTTCCAGGTGATTAGCTGTACCAGGGCAGCAGGGTCAGCGCCCTGGCGGGAGGACTGTCCCAGTGAGAGTGGGACGCAGCCATACTTAGGAAGGACTTTGTCTTCTTGGTGGTAAGGCACTTGGGCTCTGGAACCAGCCACCTGGGTGTGAGGCCTGGCTCTGCAGCTTTCCCACTGTGCCCTTGGGCAAGTTTCTTATCCGTAACATGGGGAGCGTGTGGGGGGTGATAGCGCCTGCCCCCAAGGTAGTCCAGAGGATGGAATGAGTTCTTATGTCACCGGACCGCTAAGCTGTCACTTGGCTTGGCATCGGTACGTAGCAGTGACCGGCCACCCCACCAGGAGGAGCTGTCGGAGTGAGCGCTGGTGTGCGGGGCAGAGGACCTGAGCCACACAGGCCGTGGTGGGCCCCGAGGGCTTTGAGACTGGGGCGGCTGGCAAGTCCTGGTTGTGCGCTCTGTGGTGTTGGTGTCACAGGGCACAGGGCGCTTCTGGAGGGGATGAAGTGTGGAGGCCATTTCTCCAGGGGAGCATGCTTCCTCCTCGTCCTGTGGTGGAGTCTGCACCCTTTCCTGGGGTCCTGCTGGGCCCTGCAGACAGGTCTGTGTGTCTGTGCGTGTGGCCATGGGCTGGCTGCATCTCCATTCTGGCCTCTGGTGGCCGCATGAGCTGGGCCAAGGCCAGGACGCAGGAGCCAGGTCCAGGACGTTGGCTTTGGGAGGGGACATGTGGGGGCCTCAGGAGGGTTCCAAGGCCCTGCTTCTGTGTGGGTGTACCTTCCTGCAGGGATCCCACAGACACTGCCCCTGTGTTCCTGGTCAGACATGGTGCCCACTTGTGGCTCTGGGAAAGTGGTGTGGGTGGCTGTGGGTTCCCCCCTCCTTCCTCTCATCCCAGTCCCGCCACACACAGGCTGAGTGGTCCGTGCCACACTTCAG
>NW_006160006.1:1936111-1941545 GCF_000334495.1 Tupaia belangeri chinensis | reverse complement strand
CTGAGGTGTGGCCCAGGGCGGGTACCTGGTGGGGTGGTGAGGCCTCTGGGCAGTCCGTGCCACACCCTCCTGTCACTCTGTTCTAACAGTCAGGGGCCTCCAACAAGACCCAGGCCTCAGGGAGAGGGCCGAGGAGCCAGCAGGTGGTGGGAGGTCGGGCCGGGCCCGTGGGAGGGGCCCAGGGGATGGGAAGGGTGTCAGGCTCCTGCCCAGCCTCTGGCCAGGTGTTCCTGGTCACATGGTGGGAAGCAAAGAGGACATTCCCTCCTCCTTAGTAACAAGACACTAGTGTGAGGGCCAGGAGCAGCTGTGTGATCTGAGGCTGGGGCTTCCCCTCTCTGGGCCACCTCGGAGCCTCCACATGTGAAGCGAGGAAGTCACACTGAAGACCCTGGTGGGGCCCTGGCTTCACATCCCATGACCTGGGCCTGGTCTTCATGGGCTGTCACTGTCCCACCTGCCCCTGCCTTCTTTCCAGAAGCAACTGGAAGTCCTTCCAGGAGGGCTGGCTGCACAGGGAGGTTGGGGGGTTCTGAGCTGCCCTGGGGAGCAACTTCTCTGTGCACCAGGAAGCGCCCGACTGCTGCAGGCCCTGTGAGGCTCGACCCACTGAGGAGAGGCCATGGCACAGCGCAAGCCCGCCGTGGCCTCCTGGGCAGGTGTGCCAAGCACGGTGTGCTCCAGGCGGGTGCCATGCCTGACGCCGCTCTCTCTTCCAGGTGAGGAGTTTTACGAAGCTTCCCCATATGAGCCGGTGACCTCCCGCCTCTCCGACATCTTCAGGCTGGCTTCCATCTTCTCAGGTAGGCAGGCACCTGCAGGCCACCACGGGCCCCGCCCCCCCGCTCGGCCCCGCCCAGCAGGCGGAGCCGAGCGCTCCTTCCTGTCTGTCACCATCTTGATCTGGGCCGTCTCTCCAGGGCCATGTCTTCTACTGTGGGGCCCTTCGACTTGGTCACGTGGCTTAAGCACTCTGTGCCTAGGTTTCCTTGCACATGGGTCAGGGAGTCACGGGCCCCCTTGCTGGATAACTGTGGGTCGCTGTCAGGAAGCGGCTCAGGCCCGTGCACGCCGGCCGGCCGTGGTTGCTGGGATTCGCTGACGCACCCCTCTCTGCCCTCCTTCTTGAACTGTATTGCGGGAGGCCCCTGCTGGGGCCACAGTCTGGCGGCCTCTACCCAGGCTCTGCCCAGGACCCATATGGCTTGTGGTTTTTCCTGTCCTCATTCCCAATGGCGTCTGAGCCACCCTGGGCCCAGGGCAGCCTGTCCCTGCTTGGGAGTTGGGGAGGAGCTTCCTGGTTTTGAAACTGGGGGTGAGTTCTTCCAGGGATCACCTTTGATGCTCAAGGGGTCTCTGGGCATGGCGATCTGGTTTACGGGCCTTGGGGCTGGTTTCTGGCACTTTGTGAAGACTTTTTTATTTCATTTGCCAAAGGGTATGTGTGCTCACCAGAGAGAGACAGAGAGACAGAGAGAGGGAGAGGGAGGAGGCTGCCCCGAGGGCGTGTGGTCACGGCTCACTGCCTTCTCCCCATCTCTCTATCCTGGTGGGCTTGGGTTCACCCACCTATGTGGGGTTTTTCAAGCTGCTGGGGCTGGGATTCGAACCTCGGTTTACCATGTGGGGTCAGGCTCTCTTAACCATTAGGCTGGGGGCCCTGTGGAGTGTGCTGACCGCCCGTGGCTCTAAATCTGGCATCTAGCAGCAGCTCTGCTGACATCTTGGCCTGGGTGGTTCCTTCTCATGGGAAGAACTGTCCTGGGTGTTGTGGGGTGTTTAATATCATCCCGGCCTCCACCCACTGGGTGCTGGTAGCAGCCCAGGTAGGGGCAACCAAAATGTCCCCAGATTGGCCAAATGTATCCTGGGGGACACAGTGGTGGCCAGTCGTGAACCCCTGCTCTTGCTGTGAACGGGAAGACCCTCCAGTGAGACCTGAGCTCTCTCGAATGACAATTCTCCCACTGTTTGTCTTCCCCCCACTGTATTGGCTGAAGAGGAGAGAAGTGAATTCTCCCTAGCCAGGGGAATGAAGGTCGAGGGACTCCGTCCGGTTGGGCGCGGCTGGCTTGGAGGCTGGGTGTCCTTGTGGTGCCCACCCTGCTCTTGCCTACCTGCAACTGGGTTCTCCTCCTTGAGGTGACACCTTTGCTCCATTGAGAATGCATGGAAACCCTCTTGGGGATCAAGAGGGAAGCCACCGACATCCTTGGGGGAGAGCCTGGACCTCCATGAGGACAGCGGTGTTGACCAGGGCCTGGCCTGGGCCTGGCCTCGGTGGTGATGGTGGTGAATGGAGCAGAGACCCCAGGGTGGCCATTCACACTGGCCCTGCCCTGGGCCCTCACTATCATCACTTCCAGGGTGTCTTTGGTGCAGACACTGGGCTCAGGGTGGTGCCCAGCCTGGTCCTACCTGCAGGTTCTGGCCTAACCACGGGCTGGACCGGTTGGTGTGCCGAGGCTCTGCCGGGCACGGGATTCCGATTCTCCTAGAGCCTGTTGGGTTTCTGGTGGAGATCGTCACGGGCTGTCCCTGTGGAGGCACGTTCTGGGGCCCAGTGCAGGACGAGGACACCTTATGAATGCTGTGGTGGGGATGGCCTGGGGGCCTCAAGTGCACCGTGTCGGTCCCCTCCCCGCAATCGTAGCTCGGTCCCCTGCTGGGCACCACGGTGGGCAGGCGCCGTGAGCCTTCCTGTAAACAGACATCCGTGCTTCTGGTGGTGTGCACGCAGAGGTCCTGGCCTCGGCCCAGGCCCCGCTGCTTCCCAGACATACACTAAGTGTCTTCCTTAGCAGAAAATCTTTACGTGATGAACTCGACACTGTGGGACAGGGATGTTGACAAGACAAATGAGGAAATTACCAGGTCTGGAGCTTGCCGAGTACGCTTCCTGCTCCCTGCTGCCCAGAGGTGACTGTGCCCCACACAGCCTGGGTCCCTGTGCTCTGGGGACCGTGCCTCCCCACGAGGGCTGGGTTTGGGGACTGCTGTCCTTCCTCGTCATCCCTGCTGGCCCTGCTCCAGCCAGGGCAACCTTGGAGGCGAGGACTAGGCGGCTCTGTCTGAGACCTTGGGCACCTGGCTGGGTGGGAGGCCCAGGTCCTGCCACCAAGAAATTAGGGGGACCTTTGGGGGACATGGCAGAAAAGACCGGATTCCAGGGCCATGTCTGTCCAGATGACCGCAGGACCTTGGGTGGGTCACTTCTGGCATGAGTTTGGAGCAGGACTCCTACGAGGCTCTGCCGGGCACGGGATTCCTGTCCCGCTGGGAATCTAGACAATGGTGACATAGTGGGGGAAGCCAGTGTGGAGCTCTGGCCACCATGGGCTCCTGCCTGGCAGCTGTGAGTGAGGGTCAGTACCCGGGCGTTCATACGGATCACCACCTGTGTGTGGCTGCTAGCAGGGGATCCCTGGGGTCCCACACTGTGCCTTGGGTCCTAAGGCTGCCACTCTTGGTGGTGGAGGCATGGTGGGAGCCCTTTCCCTGCCCTGCACCCTATGTGTGGCTGTCTATGGCCCCCTGACCATTGCTGTGTGCAGAGGCTTGGCGTCCTGGTGGGCCTTCTAGGCTGGGCCAGGCCAGCTGGGCACAGGGAGGGCTGATGCCCTGTGTTTGAGGCTCTGCCCACTCCTGTCTGCGAACCTGGGCCTGTCATAGGGCCTGGAATGCGTGTTCGTCTGCGGCCTCCTCTCTCTGCTGGGGTTCTGTGGCAAAGCTGCCAGGGTTCCTGCAACACCCAGACACTGGGGAAGGATGAGCCCTCGGGCCTCCCTGTGCCCTGCCTGGTCCCCCTGGCTCGGCACTGGGTTTGGTGAAGGCTCAGCTTGGCTTGTCTGGGGCAGGGCGGAGATAGTAGGCTGCCCTGACCTCCAGTCATAGTGATTCTGGGAGCATCCGAATGTCTGCCTTTGTCTTTGGAAAAGCTTGTGGAAGATGCGTATTAGGGAGAAACTCCGCATGGATGTCGCCCTTCCTGCAGGGTTAGCTCATACTTTAATTCTGTTTTTCTATGCACTTTCTGAGATCCCCTTGTGCCTGGGGAGAGGTCTCATGGAGGAAAAGTGAGGTTTGCCTTGCCTGGAGCAGTTCAAACTGCCTTTAAACATGTGGACTGGGATGTTTAGGGAGGCACGTGGGCCTTCGCCACACAGTCCTGGGTTTGAGTCCTGACTCAACCACTGCGGAGTATGATTTCAGGCCTCGCTGGGACCCATGCGAGCCGTGGTGCCTACAGCTGTGAGCTGGATACGTGGCCCTGAGGGGCTGGGAAGGAGGTCCAGTGAGCGTTGGCCAGGAGCCCGCTGCATGCCTGCTGTGCACCCAGCCATCCTTTCTGTGGGGTGCTCAGTGGAGGCGGGAGGTCGACAAGCAGGGTCCAGCCGAAGCCCAGTGTCTCTTATCCCCAGGCTTCTATGACCCGTGAATACCAAGCCCCAGCCACATCCACCGGAGCAGCCAGGAGAGGGTGAGGTGGGCACGGGAGACAGAAGAGATTGTGTGGCAGAGAGGAGCTGAGGGAGGGAGCTCTGGAGGGTGACGTGCAGCACCCAGGGCATGGGCCTGAGTGCAGAGCAGGACAGATGGGTGGACACTGAAGTGAGGGAGGCAAGGACAGGCAGGCCGGGTGTGTCCCTTGTGCCCCTGGGACCCTGCCTAAGGGGCAGGAGGAGTGACTACCACTGGCTTCTGCTCTCTGGGTGAGGGCCTGTGTCTCCAGGACCTTTTCTGTCACCCAAAGAGGACTTAGGGTGCACATAGGCCCACATCCTCACCTGACAGAAAGGGGAACCGAGACCCAGAGAGAAGACTGGAATTCAGGTGCTGGCCCTGCTGCCCAGTGTGCCCCTTAGGCGGGCACCTCCCCTCTGAGGCCTGGTTTCTCCTTGCTAACATGGGCTGAGAGAAACACCTGCCTTGTAGGGTTTAGGTGAGGACTGCGGGCTGGTGCAGGGGTGGTGCAGGGTGGTGCAGGGGTGGTGCAAGAGTAGTGCAGGGCTGGTGCAGGGCTGGTGCAGGGCTGGTGCAGGGCTGGTGTAGGGGTGTGGTGCAGGGCTGGTGTAGGGGTGGTGCAGGGCTGGTGCACCTGGCTTGTAGGGGTTAGGTGAGGGCTGCGGGCTGGTGCAGGGCTGGTGCAGGATAGTGCAGGGGTGGTGCAGGAGTAGTGCAGGGGTGGTGCAGGGGTGGTGCAAGAGTAGTGCAGAGCTGGTGCAGGGCTGGTGCAGGGGTGGTGCAGGAGTAGTGCAGGATGGTGCAGGGGTGGTGTAGGAGTAGTGCAGGGCTGGTGCTGGAGTGGTGCAGGGCTGGTGCAGGGGTGGTGCAGGATGGTGCAGGACTGGTGCAGGAGTGGTGCAGGGCTGGTGCAGGAGTGGGGTAGGAGGAGGGCAGGGCTGGTGCAGGATGGGGGGGGGCGGGTGCAGGA